>NW_020653743.1:8389999-8557143 GCF_003589595.1 Hyposmocoma kahamanoa | reverse complement strand
TTTTGAAAAAATCGTGCCCGCCATCTTGGATTTAGAAATGAGTGCCATATTCGTAATGAGCACCCCCAAGTACCTCGAAAATGATACCCATATTGCATTTTTTTGAAAAATCGTGCCCGCCATCTTGGATGTAGAAATGAGTGCCATATTCGTCATGAGCATCCCCAAGTACCTCGAAAATGATACCCATATTGCATTTATTTCAAAACTCGTGTCCGCCATCTTGGATTTAGAAATGAGTGCCATATTCGTAATGAGCATCCCCAAATACCTCGAAAAGGATACCCATATAGCATATTTTGAAAAATCGTGTCCGCCATCTTGGATTTACAAATAAGTGCTATATTCGTTTTTCATCGACAAAACCGAGCACATCTGTAGGCACCTGATCGACAATGTCGGGCAAATCTGTAGGCACCTTTAACTTAATGATGAGTTAAGCAAGATACAATTTCCCCACTTTTGAGGGAAATGTTATTCCATGGCATCATTATTTGTATATTTGTGTGCGTGCCGACGAGCGTAGTTACAAGTTGCTTACGCCTACATGAATTTGGTTTTTGCCTCACTTGTGACAGTTCGTTTGATATGAAACTATCATTCTATGCGTTATTATTCTAAGTAGGTACCTACATTTTTCACAATTCAATGTTCAGGAGTCGATATAATTAAAGTGTCACTATACTTTCCTTAACACTTAAATTAACTGTAATATTGAAAAATACCTATAAATATATACATATTACATACAAATGTTTATTTTCGTACATATTTCCAAGAATTAAGTTACAAATATACAATTTGGATCATAGGTCTCTTTATCGAACGAACTTGACCTACTGACTTTGCCTAATTTCTCGCCCAGATGTGGCATTTCGTAAGACATTGATTAATTAAAAGCCCTTAATTATTTATCTACGATATAATTAGAGAAGTCAATTACACGTTCTCTCTAGATGAGACTTGTCCTTGATACTGTCAGGAGTAAAATTGGGTAACTTATCGAAAAATTTCAAATGGTGGAAATTTTACAGGAATATTTATTTTTTTAATTAGGATTAAATTAGATTAAATTAGGAATTGGATAAGTATAATTTGACGGGCCATATTATGTTCTTCGCTTAGAAATATTTTATTGAATTTTTATTTAGCGTGAATTATAAAATAAAATTGTATAGCTTAAAGCAAGTTACAGAAAAACTAGATTTAAATTAATTGGAGAACAGCGAAAAAAAGCCTTTATGGCTCCACCGTTTTCGTTCAGTAACTTCAACTTTCTGTAGGTATTAACATCAGATGTGGAAAATAGAAAAAATCATTGACTTACAAAAATATTGAAAATATATCCACAAAAATATTTATTTTTCTGCAAAATATGAAAAATTTTTCACGGAAATTGTTCCATGATCTAACACTAGTTAGGACGAGATTCTCGCGTTAAGTCATGTAGGGACCTGGGGATCTGCTCTCGTTCTCTTTCCGACATCTGTCCGAAACAAATTATTTAAGCTTTATTCGAATCATGCGTCTTTTAACTTGATCGAATATTAATTAGACTAGGTCTGATTATGCTATGGTATTAGCGTATTAAAATATCGCACCTCCGATGAAACAGTGACTTAAAAATTTACAGAAAACGAGTTAAAATTACTAATGAAACAAAAGATCGAAAAACAAAAAGAAAAATTTCTTGAAGCCGGTTGGTTGTACTTGAATCCGCGACCACGCCATACCGGGCCACGTGCTTGTTTTGTATTGGGCTATAATTATAACTTTTTATATTTAAAAAAAAAACGACCTCCAAAGTTCGAAGAATTACATCTATTTGCCAAGTTTTCTTGAAATCAGTGACCGGAAAGTGCGAGAAACTGGATTCATCTCCTAGTTTTTCACCCTTAGAGGTTGGTTATTTGGACCAATATTGAGGTATCCTTTTTCCAATAAAGATAATCTTGAATATCCGCTCTCATAATCGCGTAAACTACATACAAAAAAGATGAAGTTGAATTGAGACCCTCCTCCTTTTTTAAAGTAGGTTAAAAACGACTTGCCATAGGGTCATTTGTGAGAAACGTATGAAAGTTTTCTTCACTTATATATTCAATAAAATAAATTTTGCAACTAGTTAAAAGTTTTTTACGAATACGGTAATTTACGAAATTAATTTACCATGTTCACTTTTACCAAGGAAAATATCGTGATGAAATCTGCGTGTTGAAGAAGGCTCACCCTCGGAAAACGTGGGACGTTCCCTGCCCGCATTGGGTTAGCGTGGCTTACTATGGCTTAAACCCCCACCTGAGAGGAGATCCACAGCACAGCAGTGGGATGTATAAATGGGTTGATGATACTAAATTTGAAGAGCTCTTAAATGTAATGCGTGTTAAACTATTTCAATAAGCGTTACGCCCTCTATGAAAAAATGGAGGAATGCGTAATGTGTCTCTGCCACAGAAATCTACCCAGATGAATGTTCTCTCTCTACACGTGATTCATTTTTTCTGTTTTTCTGTATAAATTTCATTGTTAACTACTGAATTTTCACATTTTGATAAAGTCTGTGTTTCGTAAGAACGTTACTGTGATGTTACAATGACGTCATTACATTTTGAGTTCGTAGGTTCTCGCGATTGTTAGAGCCTAAGTATGCAAACAGCGTATTTTATACGGAATGTAAACGCGCTAAATCGTATGTATCGCGTATTGTGGTAAGAGATAGTTTTAATTTTTGTTTTGTTTGTTAATTTTAGTTAGTTTTTGAAATGAAGCAACTACTTGAAATTTTAAGTGTAAACTCCAGTGGAGTATTAAACTTCTTTCTTGCAACGCGATGTTTGCACGCGTGTTTGAATCGATTCACTACACTAAATGCGCGTTCTATAATACGCCGTATGCATAGGCTCTCATACATTGGAAAATAAAGTATTTTTTCGAATGTAAATGGCGTATATTTGTTTTTTTGAAATACGTTGCGAAAAACAGGTTTGTTTGAAAAAAAAAACAAGAAAAATATAGTTTTATTTCCAATGTCATAACGTTGTTGTTAAGAATGCATCTTGCAGATGCCGCATACAGTCAAGGACTCCGTTAATATACAGGAAGACAGAGTTATTTGAATTTAAATCGGTAGAATACTGCGGCTACAGCGAACTGCCAAAAACCATAAAAGCTATAAACTGATACGCAATCTCTACAGAACTTATTAAAATAAATATTAATTGTAATTACCTATTACATAGAGCATTATTGTTTTTATTTATTTGTTTTGTACAAAAGTGTATAAGTATATGCTATTATCTAAATGTAAACATGGTTAGTATTCAAATGTATACAATCTTTGGTTATATACTTCAATCAATATGATCGAAGGTTATTAAGTACTTTTATAGAAATAGCTAACCTGAAAGAATCTGCAATTTATATGGGGACTTTGTTTTACGAAAATATATCTATTCGTAACAATTAATTTACATCCCACTACTCCGTTCTCCTGAATAGCCGATACAAACGGAAAAAATCTAATATTTATGATTTATAATTCTCACAATGATATTCACGTTCAGATTTCTAACTTTGAATTCCTGACAAAACACGATTAACTTCTCTTACAATAATAACGCGTTGAATTCGTACTGTTGACTTCGATATTTTGTTGGCAATGCTGAATCTGTCCTTGTGTTTTAGGTCCAGTGACGTTACCGTTGGTGTGTCTCAGAGCGGGGTACTCTGTTCGTTTCTTTTTTCAATCTTTATCAACTCTTTTACTCCCTTACTTTCGTGACTCAAAGCAGATTGCCAATGACTAAACTATTCCCCCTCTTTTATTCAACTCGTTCCCTTTGTCTATCATCCATGTTGCCAGAAACCTTGGCATTATATTCGATTCCACCCTTTCTTGGTAACCTCGTGTCGCTGATTTTTTTTACCATATAATACCAAATGAGGAGACCAGCAACTCGCGCGGCTGGTTGTAAGCGACACCACTGTCCATAACAGTTGCAGTTTTGCAGTGCCACGCAAAGATTTAACTCATGAATGTGCTGTCACTATGCCCATCACTTTGAGACATAAGTTGACAAATCCCATGTGCCTGTAATTTCGCGAGCACTCTTACCCTTCAAAACCGAAACGCAGTAATGCTTACAGTACTTCCCTGGGTGAACTCTTTCATAAGGAGCTCTACTGCTACTAAAATGCTGATGTCAGTTGATAGGCGTTTGCGGCCTCCGATTCACTGCAAAGGTAGAAAAATGTGCTTCCTTTGAGGACCAAGGTTGAACTTGCGCAGGCTTGCTCTTGCCTATACTGGATTATGTTGATGTTTGTATCATAAAGTCACTTATCTTATTCAAATAATTACGTCTCCGTCTTCTGCCTCTCTTTCCTTAGATCTTTCCTTATAGTTATAATGCTTCTAAGAAAACTGTCTTGACGTATCAGATACCCAAATATTTTTATCCTTCAGTTTTCCATTGTCTTTAATAAGCTTCTCTTTTCTTGCACTATTCTTACCTTTTCATTCCATAAAAATCGATATACAATAGATGCAGCGTGTAAGTTAAAAGGTTTCAAAGTTTTCAGCAAAGTGAAGAACCATTAAAAATATCTGTTAGTTCGTTCGCTGAAAACTTTATATATATATGTGTGTGTAGTACAAGTGATATATTACGTATAAGTGGAAAAGTAAAGGAAAACTTATGAATAATGGTGTCAAGTAAGGATTACAACGTTTGTTGGTTTTAGGCTTTAGCCCGCCCTTAATCTTTCTGATCGGTGTAAACTAAACTAATTATAAAAAGGAGGCAAGTAATCGATATAAACGAAGTCAATAACTGGCCTTTCAGTTAGGAACTGTTAAGAATTATGTTATTTTCTCTGTATTGACTGCTGAATTACATATTATTTTATGATACCTAATGACAGGACGAAGAAGTCGTGCGCCTGGTGTTAAGGGAAACGCCCTGAACATAGCAGTTGCAGTGCCACACAGGGCTTTAAAATCTCAAAGCTGATGGACGCTGCCACTGCGCCCGTCAGCTTGAAACATGGTGGCAGTTCACAAGGCTTTGTGTATTTGCGTATTTGACATATTTGGCAAACAATAACCATGTGTAGATAGTCTGTATAACAAAGTATTTGCCTAGTTGGCCTATTCGATAAATACAGCAAACACCAAACTCACGTTACCGCGCTCTGGGGGTCGAAGAACCTTACGACAACTAGATTCGATTTGGTGTCTTACGATTTCTTTTCATTTTTATTCACAACACCCCAATTGAACGTCAAACTGTCGTGTTCGAAACCAAACCGAAATGACGTTACACCGTACGATTACTCGAACTTCTCGACCGGCAAGGGCTACAGACGTTATTCAGAACACAGTTATTCAATGAAAGTTACCGAACGTCATATTGTTTATATAATACTTATAGAACTCCTATTGTTTAAATAATCCTAGAATAACGTCCTATTATTTTAAATAAAGTCTGGATTTTGCTTAATTTTATTAATTCATTTTAATGCAAGACGATGCATTACTATATTTTAGGTCTTTTAAAAATATTTATAAAAGGATTTTCGTATTCCACCGACTAATTCCGTAAGCGCGGTTGGATAACGATATCGTATCCGAATCGAACGTTTAAATTGAATGTTCTGAATAGCTCGGAAAGCGCTCTTCGATTCGAGAACAATATCCATAGAATGATTCGGTTAAACTATCCAAGCCAAATAGCAAATTCGCAAGTAAATCGTCCACACTACGGTCATATCCGTTATTTTAACTCCTTATTTGGCTGACGGTCATATTTGTCAGTGTTTGTATATTTATCTGCTCGTCAAATATTTTTCCAAAAGTGCCAAAAAAACAATAGCGAATGAAGTAGCCATATGAAACGCCGCCATTAAGTTGACAAGTTCTATATATATGTGCCTGACATTGTAATAAGCTGTATGATATTTATACACCCAAGTCCATTACTTTTCTTGAGCCTGTCGGATGAACCGGAAATTCCTATATGGAACAACAATACGAAACAAGTACGAAATCTTCCCGCGAGATATTCCCGCACGCGAATTATAGCATTTGTGAACAGTCTGCTTACAGCTCGTACAATGTTATCAAATATCTGTGACCCTGCGTATCACTTACGAATAAGACGCGAGGCGGAATACGCGTATCATAAGACTGTTATTAAAAAAAAAGTAGCAGAAGTACTAGTGAAGAAACAGAAATATGAAATAGTGAATTTTGTTTTATTTGAAATTTACTTGCGCTTCTTTTAGTTTGTATTTAATTATATCATTTAAAAAATAAATAAATATGAAGTTATGTACTGTGTTAGCAATAGTGTTATGTATTATTTCCGTGAATTTCGCAAACGGTGAGTAATGTTCGAGTTTGTTTCTTCATGATTATTGTTTTGTGAAACAGAACATTTGAGTAAATAGGCAACGACAGTTTATCATTCGATGATTAATGGTTATAAATCTGGTTAAATATATTCGACAGATTATTAGAAACAGTACCTAATAGATCTCCTTGTACTCATTACTGCTGCAGCTGTAATGTGAACATTACTGCGTTGCGATTTTGAAGGGTAAAAGGATGCCGGTGAAATTACAGGCACGTGGGATTTGATAATATCGAGCTCGTTTGCGTGTCTAAATCGCGTATATTTATTGTTCCAAACAAACCGAGGTTTTTTATTTCTTATTTTTTATAAAAATGTAAGTGCACATTTGACCTCCATCTCACCTGATAGACAGTGACGATGAGGTCGACGATGAAGCATGCACACCTAAATAATGCCTATTCACTCTCGCCTTGAAAAGGTTCAAGTTATAACGTTCAGGGAACAAGTCTGCTTGCAGGGAATTCGATTCCATAGTCGTTCGCCATATAAATGTGGAAATGTAACGCTTCGTGAGAATCTTAGGAATATCCATAACATAGGGGTGGAACCCAAACCTACGTCTAGTCTAAAACGTTGGTTTATTGTTTCTTTACCTTGAAGTTTCATATACGGACCCATAACCTCCAACAAAAACATTATTTCTCTTGTGGCATGTACTGTTTACTGTTTACCTGTTGCACAAATGTTTGCAGCGTGTATAATGCCGCCCAATCGTTTCAACAAACAAAATTAACTGTATGTGTGTCATCTCACACGTCACCCGTGGGTCCGACCGCAGTACATTTAAGAACAATAACACTAGCTTCTGAACACATAAGATGTTTGCCTTTTCCTAGTATGACGCTGTTGAAAACAAGTAAATATCTATATAGTTGTTTTCACTTCATTATTTGAGGTGCAGTATAAATAGAAAGGTCGCAAGATCATCGCAACTCGCGAATTATAAACAAGATGTAAGATATGACTGGGGGTGACGATATATTAATAAGAGAGAGCAGAAAGCGGATAGATTATGCCATAAATATTCCGGTGGGAAAGATAAATCAATAAAGAGACAATTCATTTCGGATTTCGTATTTTGAAATAAATTATTTTGTTTAAAAGATGTTGACAAATACTTATTATCGAGTTCTTAGATTTTCGCTAATGTTACACATAGAAAACGAAACAATTTTTTTGGATGTGAATCGAGTTCATTTGTTTTTTCAAACAAACCAACAACGTTTCGAGTCTGGGCCCGGATTTTAATTCAAATTGGAATCGGTAGCCCATTCGCACTTATACGCCTCGACTCGGAAAAGGCGCAGTTTCCGATCGGGAGACGCAATCAAAAGCAAGCAGGTCTCGTAGTCACCTAGGAACCTAACAGCACTAGCTTTAGTAGCAGTAGAGCTCCTTGTAAAAGAGTTCGTCCAGGGTAGTACTTGCCACCTTACCTATTTCTGCCGCCAAGCAGTAATGTCAGCATTACTGTATTCCGGTTTTGAAGGGTAAGGGTGCTAGTGAAATTATAGGCACATGGGACTTGTCAGCTTATGTCTCAGGGTGACGAGCGTAGTGGCAGTATCCCTCTGATCTTTGCGATTTAAAACTCAGAGTGGCATTGCAACTGTTATGGACAGGCATGTAGCTTACCATCAGGCTCACGGCTTGTTCGTCCCGTCACTTGAAACTGTTAAAAAAATATTTTGTAAAATAAAACATTTTGACAAATATGTACTTATTATCAAGTTCTTAGATTTTCGAATCTAAATTGCGTTAATTTGTTTTTTCAAACAAACCAACGTTTCGAGTCAGGTCCCGTAATCACGGCTGACTGATAGATGGCTTTATCATCCCACCAGCCGTGACCGTGGAACCTGTAAACCCGAAATATGTGGCTTTTTTGGCACCAGAAACCTAACCGCCTAACTGGAAAATCGGCTTATCGTACAAAATGTAATATATAAATCTGTACATTTTGAAACGAATTCCCTGTTTCAATTTTTAAAGGACGTGTCTTGACGCTTATTTTCAAATTAGATGTTGATAGGACGGGAGTGCAGTATAGACGACCTTAGTGACCTCGGGTTATATTCCCGGTAGGACCTATTTGAGAAATGACGTTTTCTAAATTGGTTCTGGTCTGAGTGCTCTGGCTCTGGATCAGGTAATTAAATTAAAAGGTGTGGTTGTCTGGCACATTATTATTATTATTATTTTGGAAATCTATGCCACGACTGATCGGGGTCAAGTACTCAGGGTCAAGAACCGGCGAATAATACCTGCCATATCGAGCAAGATCGCTTTCTAAATTATTATTATATTTGAGGAAGTCTTTACAACGCTTTAAGGGGTGTGTGGCAACATACTATGTTATATACAGAGTCTATACAGCCTCAAATGGCTTTGGTTGATTCCGATAACAGTGAAAGTGTAGAATTAATCCTTTGGAAACAATATGTAGTAAAATAGGATATACACTGATTACTATACGGTGTGAAAACACGATTTTTAAAAATTTTCACGATAGAAAAAAAACACAAATTTCCTTTCAAACCGCTGTATTCAACAGGTGCTTTACATAAACCAATGGTTTTTTTTATATCAACTGAACTACCTAAATAGAACACGTATTAGTATACGTGTTCCATTTAGGTAGTTCGTAGTACGATATACATTTTTTAAATTGTTTAATTTCGTTTGTAAAAAAAATAAATTCTGCAATACAGCCAGTGTCTCTGCTGCTCGACCCAAGCAAAATGAACCGAATACCGTGCTAATAAGCACGGGAAAAATTTGAATTCAAGCTAATTACAGGATGTTCCATTTGGAGTGGAGTAGACAAAAATCGAACGACTGGAAGACAGTCCCGCTTTCCGCTTATGAGATAGCGTACAACCTAAGAACTTCAAGAAAACGTGATCTTAGGAAATAAACACATCTTGTTTACAATCGGTACTCTTAGGCACAATTTACGTTG
Organism: Hyposmocoma kahamanoa; assembly: GCF_003589595.1. Lineage (NCBI taxonomy): Eukaryota > Metazoa > Arthropoda > Insecta > Lepidoptera > Cosmopterigidae > Hyposmocoma > Hyposmocoma kahamanoa. The sequence continues at coordinate 8,547,765 of NW_020653743.1, read as the reverse complement.
CCGCGTAACGGATTTAAAAATAATCTTTGTAACCACATCATATTGAATTTTATGTCAATTGTGTATACAAACTATGTAGATACGAGTTAAACAACTGATCACGTGTCTTCCTGAGAATTCTCGCGCAGACTCTGGAATTCCTGCAGCCGTATCGTAGTTTGTATGTTACACAATTAACGTAAAGTACCTACATTATTCTATATACAATTTGGTTACCGTAATCCGTTCCGTGTTGCGGCAATGTAAATAGAGCCTTAGTGGATCGTTTTATCAATACCCAGCCTCATATAATAATTTAGATTATATTAATTATTATTTTATACAAAATATATTTAATTTATTTACTTCAGGGAGATGGTAATATCATGTTATACTACTGCTTAGAAGTTTCTAGCAAACACGTAACAAATGCTCATAGGATGAATTTTTCTTCCCGCTTTATTAACATTATAAAGTTTTTAGCTCTTTACTATAGAAATGGAAAGGAATTATAGCAGTTTACATACATTTTATTATACTCCTAAAATGTGCGACAGACAAGGTAGTTGGAATATCTAAATATATCGTATAAAACGTAACATACGTCAAAAGTGCTTTTAAAACATGAAAATCTAAAAATAATATGAATTTTATCTCCCTTTGTAGCGGACTGTATCAATGGGTTCGGGTAGGTGCTATCAAAGAGTGAGCAAGACCAAAGTAAATGTACCTACTTACAGTTCAGACAACGCACCGCTATCAATCAAAACAGAAACAATAGTAAAGAAATGGCGCCAAAAACAATCACATTTAATTTTGGAATTTAATATGAAACTGAAAAAAGAAAAAGACCATATAAAATATATTATATACAACGGAGATTTGAAGCGTGTGCTGTGATTCGCTACATTCTTATTTAAACATAGAAGTTAGTCTATTAATTTTGTTCGTAAAATCATTAGATCTCTTTCCTAAATTTGCTTGTCATTTTGCAAATGTGACCTTATTAAACCAAACGTGCGATAACACAGTATGTTCTTTTTTAACTGGGACAGTAAGGGGAAATCCGAAACTATAACCTATCTTAGGATTTACCATTAAGTCTTTTTTGTGCAAACAATATTGGCGTTGCCAATTTCTTGGTCAAGCGTGAGTTGTCTATAAAAATGGAGTGTCATACTTAATTTCGACAAACACTATTTCGGCTCAACAGTACTTCGACTACACATTAATTCGACAGAACACTACTTCAACAAAACACATGTTCGACAGGTCACTAGTCCGATAGACCACTGCTTCGACAACACAAACATTCGACAGGTCACTATTGATAAATAACTGCTTAACAAGTTTATTAATTATTTCTCAGACATAAATATGTATATGATATATTCCGCTTAAGAATGAAGTGGTCCTAAGTAGTCTGTCAGTACAGCAATATTGTACTTATATTTATATTTCATGTTCTGTCGGAATAGTAACCTGTCGAATACATATGTTGTCGAAGTAGTTTTCTGTCGATGTAGTGAGCTATCGAATGTTTGTGTTGTCGAAGCAGTATTCTGTCGGACTAGTGACCTGTCGAACATGTGTTTTGTCGAAGTAGTGTTCCGTGGAATTAATGTGTAGTCGAAGTACTGTAATGTTATTCGAAATTAAGAATGATACTCATTGGAAGAAAAAATCGGGGCAGCCAAGTGACAGCAGTGTAATAACAATTAAGCAACATTAAACTGCGGAAGACTCATCCAAACTCTACCAATGATTTCGTGTCTAGAGACTTAGAATGACAATTAACTATTACCAAAACTTTCCAGCAAGGTGAAAGATCAATTTTAAGTGATAACTATCTTCCCTCAAGTGTATGTCTGGTTCACAGTTCTCATGTTTGTATACGAACTCGTATTTGACGGGGATCTGATCTGTTTGCTTGTCTAAAAACAGACCTATATATTTGCGCGGACCTTTTTAAATTTAGATCTTTATTATAAATAACAGTATATTTTCTTTTTCTTTTTTATTTGTATGTAATGTGCCAGACAATCACACCTATTACCTGATCTCAAGTTAGAGCCCGGAAATGATCACAGGGTCACTACGCAGGTAGAATGAATGTAGAAATTTTCGTTCTCCCAAATTGGTTCAACTGAAAATCGAATTTCGTCATCTAGCATCCACATTGGTAACCGCTGGGCCAGGCAAAGAATAACTAGACTACTTTATGTGCCTAGTTAAATATAGAAATCCTGTCATCTGAAGAGGCCCTGTATGATCCACCCACGCCGTCATAATTTACCCACTTGTTTAGCTGATTGGTTTTATTACCGAAGTACACGTAAAATACGTGCAAGTAACCGTGGAGTTGAGAATAATATTAATATTAACATTAGAGCTAAGTCCAAACTTATGGTACCACGATTTCGAAGGTAAACAACTCTTTTATGGGGAACTGTAAACGTTTTTACAATAAGATTCCGGAGTATATATTAAGTTTATCATTTCCTAAGTTTAAAAACTACATTAAAAATATTTTGATCGAAAAATCATATAAAATTGAAGACTACGTGTTAGATAAAGATGTATGGAAAGACGACACGGCTCCAGAATTCACACAAATTTGATTCAAAGTGTATTCCATAGCATTTAAGTTTATTTAAAAAGAGCAATCCCTAGAGTTTCTTGCTCGTTCTTCTCAGGGAGTTCATCGTAGTGAACGAGCAGTAGCTTAAATGTGACGTTTTCAAGTGTAAATTTATTTTTTACCTATGGAATAAATAACTTTGACTTTGACTTTGGGAAAATAAGCCCGTTTCTACACATAGAGCAATATATGCTATAATAAAATCACGACAGTCATGTATAGCTACCTAAAAATACATTTCTGTCTTTAGATAAAGTTTTACTAACGTAACAAATGCTTATAAGTTAAAAACATGATGATCCCGGCGGCCCAACGGTTTGCACTGCGGGACTTGGATGAGGAGGTGCCGAGTTCGAGTCTCGGTAGAACCAATTTGGGGAACGAACTTTTCTAAATCGGTACTGGTCTGGGCGTTTTGTTAGTAATGTTATATTGCTGTTAGCTGGTTTTACCTACATTTACGGATCAAAATAAACGATATTTCTCAGGGATAACAACGATGTCTAGTAAATTATGCCTTTGATCCAGATAAAGAATATTTTGAGAAGTTTTGTTCTCAAACTCTGCAGTCATCTTCCTTCAATTCACTTTCAACGTAGGCTTATTCATGGTAGATATACTACGCGTTGTTGTGTGCAGCAGTAAAAAGATAAATCCAGAATTGGATCCAATTCTCAACTCGCCTTCTCTCAACGTTGGTAGAGGTCTTTGGTTCGAGTCCAGCCGGATCGAAGGGTTGGTTTCGGAATGAGAGATTTCATGGTTGGCTTTAGTACCTACTGACACCTGTGTAACGCCTATAATCCATGTTGACTAATAATGAAACTATTTCCAGCCTTAACCTCAGAGGAAAGAGCAGAAGTGACCGACTCATGTTGTGTTCACGGCGAAGCGTACGCAGTGCTGGGCAACCAGGATTGCGACGGCACCGAACCCCCTGACAGCATTGAGGTCAACCAGACGTTGGTGTGTATTGAGGTGATGAAGAGCTGCTGCCAACAGTACATCAAGTTAGTACTTTAACAATAAGTTCTTAAGTTTTCGCGATTGTTAGGCTGATTACACACAACGCCGGAACAACAGGGGCACCGCCGCCACTGCGTGGTTTTTTTCAGGATATTTTTCCTTTAATTTCCCACATTTGATATTGACACCTGTCAAAAGTTTAAATTTTAAAAATTTCCTCTATTTCAAATTTTTCGGAAAATTGGCTAACAGCATCCTTAAATTCGTATACACACTTTCATACACATACTGTTGCGACGGCGTACTTGATAGCAATTCCTAGTAATATACTATTTTAGTTGAACACGCGCTTGCCTGCAGTCGCGCCGATGGTACTGCGGTATGACAAAATGACGTCTTGTCCGCAGTACCTGCATTTGAAATGAAAAAAATTTTTAGAAAAGTATATCCAAGTAGACTATACTATAGGTACAGTCTATGATAGTGAACAAATGCAGAAAGTGAAATAAGAAATTGAAGATTAATACTTCACTGTACTGTAAATATTGTATACAAATATAAAAAGTTCACAAATTAACCTTAATCTCCTTTACATTACCTGCCCGCGAATATTTTCATAGTGATATATACCTTTCGAACCACACATGCACTCCACTCACTTATTACATATCTACATACACAAACACACACCACTAAATAAAAACACCCATTCATCTACAATTACACAACCACACACTCCGTACCCACACACATACATCGTATACCTTTCTTCTTTTTCATCGTATTTCTTTCTTTTGTTTCCAATTACCTTGTCCATGCTTAAGTATAATTGCTTATTCGTATTACAGTTAATATTATGACTACGTACCTTATATTCTGACACCATATTGATTTTTTATTTCTGAATTACTTATTTTTATACCTTAGACCTGGCAGAATCATCAATGTCGTAGTTCGATTGAACTCTAATGATAATGCAGAGTCGGGCCCTTATTGCTGACACAGTACACTCAAGTCTGCACCTCGACACAACATACACTCCAGACAGACCATACCCGCAAACCTAGACTAGCCTTTTTCTTCATTATTACCATTGTACCCAGGGCAGATTTGCCCTAAGGTCCAGTAGCCCCGGGCCTAGAGCGGCCAGACTTTAGGGCCGGCTAATCGTGACAAAAAATTCACGATGATGATAAAAGTGATAACAAGAAATAACTCAAAATACCTAAATATTCTAAAGGCTCACGCACATTATGGCGGGCCGCACTGCACCGCATCGTGTAACAATAATCTTCCTAAATCACTGTTGTACATTTTATGTATAAAATATAGATATGTTACATATCTATAATGTAATGTATAATCACTACATCACTACATATTATCACTACCGCGTCTGGCTGTCTGATCGCGATAAAATAATAAACTACTGAACGGATTTTCATGCGGTGTCCACCATTAGACAGAGTAGCTATTATAGTTAAATAAATTTCTGAATTGATTTCGATAAAAGTTGGCAATAAAGTAAATTGATTATGTAGTCTACCAGTATATGATGAGTGCTGAGAAAGGGGCGGCTGGTACTGACTACATGGCCTGAGGCCTAGGGTACTGAAAATCCGCCACTGATTGTAGGTATGTCATAAGTTTGTTTGATATCCTACCTATCTAATAGTAAAATGACGCAAATAGAAAACTAACATTTTTAGAAAACGGACGAAATAGTTTTAGAAAAAGGAACGTACGTGGCACCTGCCAAAGGTATACTTGGCGTATTTTTAGTAGTTCAAAAAATACATATACAAACTTTGTTTTTAGACGAAAAGCAGACTGCGCTCACGGAATGACATTCTCCAGTGCAAAGCGTTGCTCTAGTCCTGATACTGACATCGGAAAGGTAATTAAATGAACGATCATCCATCATTCAAAAAGTCATCCTTGGTTATAATAGAGTCACATGTGATCATACGTCCACAGTGCTTGTATTACAGGAAAGTCATAAGAATGATAATACGAACTACATGAAATAAATTATGTATATTATGTAACATTTTATAACTCCCATCATCATCCACATCATCGTCCACTGCTGAACATAGGTCTCCCCCAAAGATTTTCAAACGCACGCTTTTTATCGTATTATCGCACGCGACGTGGTTCCATGGGTTACTCGCTCCCCTTACAAGATCATCGCCTCGCGTACGCATTTACGCCTCTCGTAAAAACTTCCTCCAACTTCTTCCAACAGACTCTGTCTTGTACGAATCTTGGACACAGCGATCCTGCTATTTCTGCAATATCATCGCTCCATCTCTTTGATGTCTTCTTTGGTTATAAAGCGGGTACCAATTCTTCACTGTCTGTGACCACCTTTTGTCTGTGGCTCTTTGAACGTGGCCAGCCATTTCCATTTTAGGGATAATACTCGCTTTATAACATCACTTGCCATTGTGTTTTTCCTCACCGTTGAGCTTTTAGCATGGTCTTTCAGCTTTATATTAATGTAGCTTCTTTTTATCCCTCTTTGGCAGATTCTTATTTTGTTGAGATAAGAATTTTTGAATTCTCCTGTTTGACATGCATATCCTCAGCAAGAGGTCAGACAGATGTTCAGTGGTTTTGTTTTTATATTTGTAAGTAGGAATCCTTCAAAAATTTCTTTCCTAAGTTAGTACTTAATAATTATAATAATAATAAAAATGGTTTTGTCCATTGACTGAGTTTCCACATCAAAGTGCAATCAAATTTCTTAGATATCATCTTCAAGATGCTGTATGCCCCACACTCTGTCTATAAGCGAGTTCGTTTTCTTGCGCCATACAACGTTGAACTGTCTCTGCGCGTGTCTCAACGAACATACTCGAAGCACTACAGAATTGAGGCAGCCCCAACAGCACCCTGAATGCGTTACTAAGTATATTGGATGCGCAGAACATTGTACGCACGTTGATTGTATCCGAACCACAGGCTCAACGAGTACAGAGAAGTGCAGAACGCTTTTAAGACGAAGTATTTTAGCGAGAAAATTAATTGACACAGAACCGTAAACCGCTGGGCAATTTTGAAGTTTTGGGATAAATGTGAATTGAATAACTATAGGGGCTTCTGTTGAAAACCAATATTTAGCAGGTTTTCTGTAGTACTTAAAGATAATATCTACATATAATAATTATGTGCAAAGTTAGATACCTATTTTATTTTTGAATAATTAGTTTTAGATTTTTATTTTAGCCTGTTTTCGGGATTTTATATGATCGGGTAAAGTACATCATATCGTGTAACGAGTTAGCACATTATTTAGACAATAACCATAGATGTATCGTATATTTTTTATAAAACCAATACTTAACAGTATATCTTAAACCATTTGATGTAGCAAAACAGTTTTTCAGCTTCTCCTCCGGTGACACATGTGACTGTATATACAACAAATACGACTGTAAAAGTTACGTTTTCTTACAAAATTAATTCATATGACTAACTTGTCTTATGTAGCCTACGCGGCGTGTACATTCACGTAAAAGTAATTATAAATTTTATTCATTTTCAGAATTGTTGTGAAGAGTGTTCCCTTGGAAGGCTAACAGGCGAGTCTCAAGGCAAATTTGGATGTGGGGGACCACCAGACAACGACATGAGTACTGCGACGACTCTCAGGAAGAACGCATTTTATAAGTGCTGTCTGGTAACTTAGCCTATTTCTACTTAGTTACCTATTTGTTATGTAGGTTTGTCAGTTTCAACACTCTCGCGGACCTAATATCAACTGTGAGCGCAATTTAACTAACATTTCGTACCCTTGGTATAATTAAAGATCAACAACTCCAAAGTACAAGACAGCGTTGTCGAGTATTTCGTACCTATTGTTACACCAGATGTCGCGACGAGTACCAAATTGGTATTTTTGTAACTAATTTGTTTTACTTTGACAAGCTGTAATTTATCCAAGCTACTCTAATTTCTAGTGACAACAAACAAATTAACTAGATGGCGCTTATTGCATAGATTTGTATTTGGCAAAATACAAATCTATGTATTTGGCAAAATACAAATCTATGTACGTGTATAAAATGTGTACGTGTATAAACGTATGTCTCAGGGTGACGGGCGCTGTGACAGTGTCCCTCAGATCTTAACGATTTAAAGCTCTGAGTGGTACTGCAACTGTTATGGACAAGCGTGTCGCTTACCACCAGGTGTGCGACTGATTCGTGCCGTCACTTGATATTATAAAAAAAAAAAAATTATGTATACTGCCGGCTATTCTTTTATTTTGTTTAGGATGAGTGCCGTCTACCCATATTAGAAAACGTTAATGTATAAATTCGTTTGTAACACACACTGCCATCTATCGACACGCATATTTATCAAAGTTCAGAAAGTAATTTTAGTTCATGGTCAATAATTGAACAACATTACAAGTAAATTATAATGTCTTATATTTCATATTAAAGAGGAATTAATTAATTTAGTAGCAGTAGAGCTCCTTATAAATTCGTCAAGGGAAGTACTGCTATCCTACCTATTTATGCCGCCAAGCAATGTCAGCATTACTATGTTCCGGTTTAAAAGGGTAAAGGGAAGTACTGCTATCTTACCTATTTATGCCGCCAAGCAATGTCAGCATTACTATGTTCCGGTTTAAAAGGGTAAAGGGCGCAAAATTGTGTACACAGCCGGCTATTCTTTTATTGTGTTTAGGATTAGCTCCATCTATCTATATTAGGAAGCGTTAATTTATAAATTCTCTCTTGAGCATGAGCTATCATATCATGATCAATATTTGAATAGCAGTCCTCTTGAGTTATAGGTTCATGGTATATAATAAAGCCACATGTCATAGTGATCATACTCTCTCATACATCTGAAGTGCTTTTATGACATGAAAGTCATACTGCCGTCTTTGTCATAAACAACATAATCGTCATTTTTAGCGAAACTGAGTTATTAGTATACTTGGGATCGACAAAACGAGATCTACATACAACCACCTATAAGCGGGTTTTTTATGTTATTTAGTTTCAGTTTTATTGTTAAGCATAGACAACTGAAAGAATATTTATCGAAAAAAAAATCTTGAAAAATGCAAATGCGTTGTTTATAACAAGGATACATTAAATTTTCTAACTGTCCCATTTAAGTATAATAAAAAAACCGACCTCAAAAGCCATTCATCCCCAAATTTGCAAAAAAAAGAATCATCACAATCGATTCACAAATTTTGTATGTATGTTATCGCGTAACATACATACAAAATTTGGAATTGAGAACCTCCTCCATTTTTGAAGTCGGTTAAAAAGGTAATTAGGTAAAAGGTGACTAATTTCGTTTGTAGAATTTTTCAACCTCTCTCCTGAAAATTTTACATTTATTACACAAAGAGAGCGATTTATAGACACTGGCTAAGATTTTCGTTTAATTTTTTTATAACAATTGACTTGATCCGTATTTTATTCAAAATATTTCCACATCTTCAGGAAGCAGCCAATAAACCCCCAGTTGAGGTTGTTACGGAGAAAATCACTTGTAAACCTGATTCATGCGAGCAAACGTGCAATATCGAAAATGACAAAGTAACCTGCAGTTGTCATGATGGCTATCGACTCTCGAGCGATAAGAAGTCTTGCAAAGGTAAAAAACTCTGTATGGAATACAAGGCCCAATAATACTCTACTAGACATGAAAGTCCAAGGATAAAGAAAAAAATCAAGATGTTAAACTAAAATCTATTTCGTCGTCTTAGAGTAAATACCTCGTATGTGACTTCTATCGTAATTTTTCAGGACGAAAATAAAAATATGGTGTAAAATGTAGCAAACGCAATAATGTCTATAGTCAGCATTTTAATTACTTAAATTATACCTCTTTCAGATACTAGATTAGTTTTATGTACTTTATATTTGAGCAAGAAGTTTATAAGCTTATTTTCAACAAAAATCAGTAAAAACGAACTATGTGAAAACGATGCATGTGAGGTTTTCTCTCTGAGGCGAGGAGGTGAAGCGAGGATTTGAATGAATGAATGAATGAAATATTCTTTATTGCACTTAAAATTACAATGAAATACATTAGCTTTCATACATTAGTAAGTTAATGTGCAACAGACGGCCTTATTGCTATGTAGCAATTTCTTCCAGGCAACCTTACGATAGGCATTTCGGATATGCAAAAAGGGGTGCAACCAAAGAATATCATAAGTAATAATATATCATAGTATCATAATATCATCATAAGTACACTACATAATAAGTAATAATAAAAATATATACATATCCGTAGATAGATATACATATACATACTAATAATATTAATGTGAATACATACCTACATAACAATAAATACACAATAATATTAAATGCTTATAGACTTTTAGAGGAAAAAGAAAAATGATGTATAAATGTAGGAAATAAATGGAAGGATAGTAGACACACGAAACTTAGAAGTTGAGGAAGTGATCCTTGACAAGTTATTTGAAGGAATCAAGAGAAAGGGATCGTCGAATCGATTCAGGGAGAGAATTCCACAATCTGATCGCAGAAATGGTAAAAGTGTTGGAATAAAAGTTAGAGATATAAGAGAGCAAGTTCAGTATGAGAGTATCAGAGGAGCGAAGGGGACCCAAGAGTGAAAAGTAAAGCGATCTTTAAGATAACAAGGCGTAAAGGGATAAAATAGAATTGAGTGGAGTTGTGAAAGGATATGAAGATCTCTACGCCGATGGCTTATGGGGTTTAAGACTGTAGTTACGAGATTTAAAACTATAGTGAAATAAAAACTTTATACTAATGGTTATGTACAACTTCTGCGTACTTGTAAGAGTAACCTCTAGAGTTTCTTGCTCTTTCTTCTCAGGGGATACTGTATTATGAACAAGCAGTAGAGTTTAATCAATATGAGGATTTCAAGTGTAGTTTACTTACCTATGAAATAAAGATGATTTTAGTTTGAGTTTGAGACCGACACGCCGACATCAGCTGTATGCGCTTCCCGTGCGGCACTCCTGCCATGCCGACAACGCGCCCACGAAATGCTGTCTCATGTAGCTTATTGTCTTGGCTCTGAGGTCCAGGATGCTAACAGCTTTTATGACAGCATTAGCAAACTAGAGTGTAAAGCAAATGTAGCGTAGTAATCAAATATGTACGTAGTATAACCAATTAGCATTTTTGTGTATTCTTCAATAAATAAAAAAACAAAAATGTATGTTTAAAAGCAAAGCGTTAAATTTGATTTTAATTGGCATACAAAAACAAGAACTGTTCGTTCTTACCTATCAGTTGCTATTCTGGAAGACAATGTTCACTCTATATCTACAGTTCTATCAGCTACAAAAATATAATTGTGTATATCCACAAAACATTTTTGTGTTCACAAATTTTAAGATGAATCTGAGTCGGATAAGCTCCATATTACATTTGAGAAGCAACTTGGCCTCAGTCTACGACTTTCTCCTCAAAAAACCCTTTCTAGATATCCCATATATCATCAATACTTTTATCATTCCAGATATCAACGAATGTGCTGAGTCAACTGACGATTTGTGCACATCTGACGGCACAGTCTGTCACAACACTCCCGGTTCGTTCAAGTGTGTGCCAATAAAAAAGAGAGAGGTTGGTTTCTCATGCCCGCCCGGTTACAAACCTAATGTCAAGAATCAAGTTTGTGACGGTAAGTAGTCGTTCTCTTGCATTATCTATAATAATATTTACAAATCACTACTAATAATGTGTATATTCTTCTTCTTAAAATGACTCTCCACTATTTGAAGTTGGCCGTCAATATGGCAAATTTGTCTTTGTCCCTGTTCAAGGCCAGTTGTTCTGCACTCGTGACTTTGGTCCAGTCCCTTATGTTATGTGATTTGACGCTTCTTGATGATTCGCACCAGTTGCCGTGAGGTGTTAATGCGCAGGAGTACTGTCTCGTGTATATGTATAAGCTTCTATAATAAGATTTATCCGTTTAACTTTTTAGATTGTTTCTTTCTATGATATTTGAAATAAATATAATAGTAAATGATAAATGTGTACAAAGAGCAGCCCCTAGAGTCTTCTGAGGCGCATTTGCCTTACAAATTAGTAATAGTATCTAATCAATGTGACGCAATGTGTGAAAAATATGAAATAAAAGATTTGACAATCAAATTGAAGACATTATTAGAGTAAACCATTGACTTACAAATAAATGGACGACGGGTCTAATACAAAAACCACGAAAAAAATGTCCCAAGTCAACCTATTCCAAATTTAAATTGTTATGTCATCGCAGTATCGCGCTGTCCGTAGAACAAATGAAGACTAAAGCGGAGTGTCGCGCTCTGTATACGATTTTAGCGCCTTACAAGTGCGGACACTTTTTAGCGCGGACCCGACGTCCATATAATTGTAAGTCAATGGAGTAAACGATTGTTGGTTCATCATGTTTTCATGGTTTGACGAAAGAGAGATTTTAAATTAATAAAATGTTGTAGATATTGACGAATGCAATCTACCATATGCACCTTGTCCAAGAAGAATTTGCGAGAACACTATAGGCGGGTACAAATGTAATGGCAAACCGGGCAGGCCGCTTACAGACGATTTTGTGGCGTCAACACTTCGACCGCCCGTGACTCCAAGTGGTATTGACATGAGAATTGACATATGTCCGCCTGGTTTTAGAGCCGGGCCAAAAGATGATTGTATAGGTAAGTTTCAAGTAGGGTATATCGATCATAAGTGTCTATACTACATCAAATGGCTTTAGTTGATTCCGCATAAAAGTGAAAGTGTTGAATTCACTTTGGAAAAAATATATATTAAAATTGAGGATATGCACTGATTTCTATACGGTGCGAAAAAACGATTCCTAAAAATGTTCACGATAGATAATATAACGATACTTTTAATAAGAAAAAATCGAAAAATATTTCAAATTTCAAAAGGCACTGTACTCTGTATTCTACAGATGTGGACGAATGCGAAGAACATTTGGACGATTGTAATAGACTGTCTCAGTACTGCATTAACACGCATGGCAGCTTTTTCTGTCAAGATCATGTCTCTAGGCGGTGCAAGCCTGGATTCAGTGCTAACTTCAACACTGGAATCTGTGAAGGTCAGCTATTCTTTTTAAAAACTGTCAAGTTATTTCTAGAATACTGGCATCATTATTTACTTTTTACATTCAATTGCGTCAACAGAAAAAACGAATTGTTTTCCAAGTAGCACACTCAATGGAGGTCTACACCAATTTATTTAGATTGAATCTTATGGTTGTCTATAATTAATTATAATAGTTTTAGTAGTGTAGTTATTAAATTCATAATTATCCGAAAACTTGAAGTTTGCCCAGCGGCTTCACGTGGTCTGTGGGCTTCACAATACGCCACGCTACCGCCCCGTCAGTCACGTTGTCTCTGTGTCAAATTTTCTCCGCCTGTTCTTATTTTATTCATATTATTTTAAGCGCGCAGATTGCGGGAAGCGCTCACCTCACCGCGCCTCCTTAAATCTAGGCTCGCCTTAAGTCTTAACATAATAATACGTTAATGAGTCCTTAGCAAACGAGAAATTTTCAAGATTTGGCCGAGAACAGGATTTTCACCATTTTCAAATCGCGTTTAGATACGACTTGTATCTACATACGGTTTGTATCTGTGGATTCATATAAATTTGAAAAACGATACACCCTTATTATATCGGTCATCAATCATCATGCACACTAACTAGAAATCTTCTTACTGGTATTTTCAGATATCAATGAATGTGAAGAAAACTCAGAAGCGTGCGGACGTGGCGAAGAATGCATCAATTGGCCCGGAGCCTACACCTGCAAAAAAAAGACTGAAGCGTATCCCACAAATTACAGACCCGGGTAATGAAACAAAAGGTCTTGGTACTCTCTCCTAAATATGGAATTATAGCATTCGTAGAGCGAGAAATTGTATGACGAAATTGTGACGTGACGTGATATGATATGATATATCTTCTTCTTCTTGTGCTTTTAATAAAGCTATACATTACAACATACATTATAAATACATTACAATATAAAAAATTAAAAATGTTCACAATAATAACGGAGAAATAATTGTAATAATTGTGTTGCATGTTACGCGATTTTACGTGATATGTGAACCGATTTCGATGATTCTTTTTTTTGTTGGAAAAGGTAGTAGTGATCCTATTCTAATTTGAAAAAAATATACCACCTCCAAGGGTGGCAAATTAGGGCATGAATCTTGTTTACTGAATTTCACCTACTTTCCGCTAACCGGTTATGTAATTTATGTAATTTTACAAATTTTGTTTTACTTTATATTATTCAGTCGGGTTGTAAATTAACTTACCATACCGGTATATTTTCAGTAAAGCAAATCCAAATATCGAGGGGAATGAATGTCGAGAAGGTACAAGAAAGAAATTGGGAGGTGGTTGTGAAGGTATAGTAATTTTTACTAAATATTTTGTCTAAAAGAGTGACTATCCAAGAGCAATTGGGGCCTAATCGCTGAAAACTATTCCGAGCCATAATTGTGTGTTGGAAGTGGTGAGGAGCAGAGTCGAAGTATTTCCTCGATGCCTGTTTCATGAATTGGGCTATAGTGGGGAGCCGTAAATCTATGTGGAGGTAAGCGTTCCGCAGGTACCACGGGGTACCCGTCGCGTTGCGCATGAATCTATTTTGGAGAGCCTGCAGGCGGTGTACAAGCGCGGGATTTGCCTGAGCGAATGCGACGCTGGCGTACGTCATGATTGGGCAGGTCGTGTACAAACTCACCTTATTACGAAGGGAGAGTTTGCTAAGCTTGTCGAGAAGGGGGTGGAGCCGGCTCATAACAAAGTGGGCGCGATCGCGGATGGTTTTCACGTGTGCTTTGAATGACAGCTTCCCATCGAGCGTAACTCCTAAGTATTTGACCGTGTTCACCCAAGGGATTAGGCGCCCAAAGAGCGAGATCGGGGTGAGGTTTTGTACCCTACGACTGGATAGGTTACTTCGTGTGAAGAATACCGCCGCGCTTTTGTCGGGATTGACTTCGATTCTCCATCTGCGAAATCACTCGCCTAGGCGTGTGGTGGCAGATTGGAGAGCCGCGGAAACTAATTTAGAGCTGCGCGCCGAATAATAGAGCGCAGTGTCGTCGGCAAAGAGGGCAGGATTTACTGACTGATACTTCGGGATATCGCTAGTGTACAGGGAGAATAGGAGGGGTGCCACGTTGCCGCCGGTGTGTGATTCTTTATACCAGCCGGCAATGGTAGGGTCGCGTCGTTACATAGATCCTCGAGAATGTTCTGGAATCTCGTCTGTCGTCAGGATGCCATTAAGATAAAGATGTAGTCCTGGAATGTGCTCTGTTCTGATGCAAAAACAATTCTCTTATGGTTATTTATTGTGTCCCAAGATAACGTTGTCATTATCCAGTTCTGGTTAGCATCAGATGTTGTCTTCGTATGGTGTTATGGTGCATCTAGGGTTCCATATTGTTTATGGGTCTTGGCGCTGTTGGTGGTCATTCATTAACCATATTAAAATTAATATTAAGTATTTGCGTTGTGACTTGAACTATATATATGTATTTATCGTTTTATTATATTTTTTGATATAAATGTGGGAATATTGCAGTAGTTTGTGATATTTATATAGAGGGTTATTTTTAAAATACTAACAACCTCTTAGGACTATATTACTAACATCGCAAAGAACAACTTTAGTTCCACGACATTTTACAAAACATAATAAATTTTTCTAAAATAAACTGGCATTTCTCCAAATCCGAAATGCCTAAAACCTGACAACGGTTGCTTGTTCCGAATGCAGTATTCAACACAAAGTGCCATTTTTCTCAAAATTCACACCGTATATCAATATTAGACTTTAGTTCACGTATGAGAAATTAAATGACAGTACTTTTAATCTAAATTTCACAATAAACCAGACAATACTTTTCTCACAATGCCAAGATTGCTGCGTGTCCCAGGCTTACGCGGGAATTCGGTGGTTGTTACTAATCACGCTACATATCACAAGTGAAGCATTTAAGAAGCTTCGCAATTCGTTCGAAATGAAAAAAAAAATACTTTGATCGAAAAATCATATTACAAAATTGAAGACTACGTGTTAGATAAAGATGTATGGAAAGACGACATGGCTCCAGAATCCACACAAATTTGATTCAAAGTGTATTCCATAGCATTTAAGTTTATTTGAAAAGAGCAATCCCTAGAGTTTCTTGCTCGCTCTTCTCAGGGAGGTCAGCGTAGTGAACGAGCAGTAGCTTAAATGTAACGTTTTCAAGTGTAAATTTATTTTACCTATGGAATAAATAATCTTTGACTTTGACTTTGTTCGAATTATTCTTCCATCACGCCCCTGTAACTGAAGAGAAAAGGTGGATGATTTGTTGCCGATTTTAGGAGTTTTTGCGTGTAAATAGGTAATTCGATGGGTTTGGTCCAGGTTGATTTTTAAATTCGGTGTATCCGATATTTCAAAAACTAATTTTATGGTTGTATGTAACATTGTTTATAATATGTTGTAACGACTAAAATATAATAACAATTAATTGGTTCTACAATTATTGTCGTTTACGAGTAATATCAAATATATATTGTAATATTCTGAATATTATATTGTATATTCTGAATCCCGTGACTGAAGTTAGGAAAGCTTCCACCGAAGTCGGAAAAAACTGCCATCGAAGCCATATTTTCTTTGAAAAGATAGAATTGTATACGTTTTTCATATACATGTTTAGTTAATATTATTGATTTTCACAATTTTATTACTACATGCTTCCCGCCGAAAATGTACAAGGAAAATCAAAATAGAAAAAAATTTGCAAAGATAAATAGCGATCCAATTACATATGAAAGGTTTAAAGATATAGATAGACAGAGGTATGCGATAAAAAAGCGGAAGGAAAGATTTTGAAGTTGCATGAATTACTTCATGTATAAAAAGTATGTATATATAAAGTATGTTTATATATATATATATAAATCGCGAAAAAACTGACCAGCCAAACTGAAAACTAATTTTAATTAATAGTCATAAGGTGAAATTTCTTTGCGTCGTCCTGGTCGATTTATAAATACATTTCAGTTTTTTTACACTACATTTAATAAATAGTTAGTCATATTAGTAAATGTTTCTGCAGATATTTGAATGGTTTTATTGCCTTTTTCATAATATTTTATACAAAAATAATGCTTTTGTTAAATTATCCTGATTTAGGTGGGTCAAATATGTCATTAAATGTTAACAATCTAGTTGCCCAAATATCAGAATCTTATGTAAGTTTAAGTTAGTTTTCCTTCCCGCTCAATGTTTTTCCTCATATTAAGAAAAAAAATTTGACTACTGAAGTCAGAGAATTTAGCCCTTCTAGGAGAAATGCCCAATTCTTAATAGAAAGATCGAACACTAAGAACAAATTCCTTCGATCCGGCCGGATTCGGCTTGATTTGACATCTCTAAGCAAATCCATGCCACGAATTTCTCGATGTGTTTGTTGTCGAATCTTTGTATTTGATTTTATTAATAATTTTAATCATCAAAAATCGACACAAATTAATTAAAAATTATTAGGTACTACAACTGAGAGAGGGCAGTATAATGTCAATAAGTGTAAATAAGTCTACATTCGAAAGAAGATAGCAGTAACCTCCGACAAAGTTATTAGAGTCCCTTCAGATCGTAAGATAGAACTAATGTCTAATATCTTTTTCAGACATTGACGAGTGCGTTGAAGGCAGTCACCTATGCGATAGGTTTCAAGACTGCTTCAACACGAACGGCGGGCATGAGTGTTACTGCAAAAGCGGATTCGAACTTGATACATCCGAGACTTGCGTTGGTCAGTACAACTTTTTAAACTCTTCAATAAACATCGTAGTGTCTAACATTATCTGGGCTGAGGTATAAAGGGCGTCACACGGTTATGGGATACGGAGGGAATGTACTGTCAATATTGTAAATAGGGTATTTTGCTTCATGGACCTATCTGCAAATGATAACTTTTTAGAAAAGAGGTTAAAGATTCTACGAATGAAAATTAGTCGATAACTTTTTATGCTTATTTATTTATATATATTTTTACATACGTAGATACATTTATTGATAGGTCTGAGGGCGGTTACACACGGCGACTTTAGCAGCGATGCAGTCGTTAATCGTCTACCTTTACATACGCGCGCGATTTTAAGCAGCGATGCAAGCGCGCGACTGCATCGATACAAAGGCGCGATTGTATCGATGCAAGCGCGCGACTGCATCGATACAAAGGCGCGATTGTATCAGTACACTTGGTAATTATAGGCGATTGCATCGATGCAATCACGCGTGTGTATCGTGTATGTATTTTTACTATGTATTAAACTAAAAGGTATTGTATCAATTATTAAACATCCCTAAGTGTAGGGTTATAAATTCTAAGGCTTACTATCTCTACACTATATTGGACTTAGAACAAAATTTTAATGCAAATATTTGTTTAGTAACACGTTAGGTTAAGTATGTCGTAATCTGCCTAAAGGCGATGAGAAGTAATTCTTGTTTGCCTTAATTTAATCCTGGCTAGAAACTTGACTTGATTTACTTTTATGTCGAACTCACATAATCACACACACATTCCTGATACGTTAGCCAGTTGAAGTCGCACATTTCGGTAAACCACTTCAGTAATTTTGTACTGACTTGCGTGTATACTGTTGTAAATGTACACCTACACTGTCCGGCTAGTGGAGTGGGTTAAAGTCATAGTTCGTGACGACATCCGTGGTCGAGTGGCTTGCACACCGGTTTTCATGGTGTCGCCATCTCGGCCGGGTCAATGTAGAAACTAAGTTTTCTGTATTGTCTCGGTTCTGAACTGTTTGTGGTACCGTCGTTGTTACCGATTTCCACAACACAAGTGCTTTAGTTACTTACTTTGGCGTCAAAGCAGTATGTGATGTTGTCTAATAAAATACGTTGTTCATATGTTATAATATGTCGACCCATAGAATCCGCTTAGGTTCAACTCACAATGGCGTAGAGTCGAAGCGTCGCGACGCGTCATGTTTTTCGCCTATAGCATTTTCATCTCTATTTTCCCATCATTAAGGTTCAAATTTGTGCTATGCAAATATGGAGACGTGCGTCGACGCGCGTTACTTGAGCGCGGTGAGGCGTCAGACGCCGACCACACTGTGATCCGGGCGCACTAATGCGAGTGTCGTCGCGCGTCGCCAGGCGTCGTTGCGACAAACAGGACGCGACACGACGCTTCGACTCTGCGTGAGTGTGAGTTGAGCCTAATGGTATGGGTTTTAAGTGATTACCACTAATTATACAGGTTTTTTTTTACCACGGTTTTATTTTTATTTAAGAGCTGTTCTTGTTAGTGGAGTACCCACTTAAGGTCATAAACTGGACGACTGCGAGAGACGGCGGCGCGGTAAAAGTGGCGTATTTTATAGGCGCCGACACGCGCCGACACGTGTCACGACCGCGCGTTTATGGCGCCGTAAACGCGCGTCATCTGCGCGTATTCGCGCTGCAGACGCGCTGTAGTGAATCGATTTAAACTCGCGCAAACATCGCGTGGCAAGCTAGAAGCTTATATACTCCACTGGAGTTTACATTTAGAATTTCATGTAGTTGCTGCATTTCAAATATTAACTGAAATTAACAAACAAAATTTAAATTAAAACTATCTCTTATCAAAATGCGTGATACATTCGCTGCGTGATACTGTGGCGCGTATAGACGCATATGACGTGTGTTTACGGCGCGTAAACGCACGTCGTCAGTGGTGACGCTATAATTAAAAAAAAATTAAAAGAAACTTCGATATAACTCGTGGGGAGCTGCGGGATAGATGAGCTCGCAAGTAAAAGGAATGGAAGCCGTGCTACCACCAACCTTTATGTCCGAAACGTCGTAGAGCACGTCTTCTTTCACACACTTCACGTGCGGCCGATCACCAATAACGCCACCACGTAATATATTGCGTACGCGGCTCAATGCCGGGCGGAGAAGCGCGGGATATTTAATTTAATAAAATAATGCGATGTCGCGGATGCGAATTTTTCAGTTCGAATAGTAACGTCACACACTTATTTTTTAATTTCACTGGCGATTTATGTGGCTATGGCGTAGCACGGATTAGGACGGGAAAGGTAAGGAGGTGCGAGCTCAGACAAACTATACCTGGCGTTACCAGTCAGTGCGTATAACATACGCCGTAAAAAAGTCACATGATACGAATGAAGCTCTAAGCTTGATATTGTGTTTTAATTTGGTTGAGTGTTACTTATTTCACAGTAATTGTTTCGGACAGAGAATGAAAGCATACACCTTGATCCAAATAACTTCTTCTCGGTCGTTTACAGATATAGACGAGTGCGCTCTGAAACTTGACGACTGTTCCCCTAACCAGTACTGCATAAACACCCTCGGCTCATACATCTGCAACTCGAAGAAACCTCCCCACACAGTCCTTACCACCACTACCACCACCACCACCAAAAAGCCGATTCCGGTGCCGTCAAATGACTACGTGCACTTTTATCCTGAGTAAGTGCCTATCCTGCTTTTGTAGTCATTAGGGCTTTTAGAGTAATTAAATAACAGGTGGAACGCATAGTGATGAAATGGTAAAACGTATAGGTTTGCAACTTTACCACCTAGGACTGTAAAATATTAAACAGTATTTTGTTTACTGGTCTGGTCATTTATGATATTAATTGGTAGAAGAGGAAAATCTAACAATAAGTTTTTAAAAGACTGATTTATTAATAAAAATTTTTTATTATAAGTTAAGATCAGAGTTAGTTCTGGCCATTGACTTACAATTATATGGACGTCGGGTCCGCGCTAAAAAGTGTCCGCACTTGTAAGGCGCTAAAATCGTATACAGAGCGCGACACTCCGCTTTAGTCTTCATTTGTTCTACGGACAGCGCGATACTGCGATGACATAACAATTTAAATTTCGAATAGGTTGACTTGGGACATTTTTTTCGTGGTTTTTGTATTAGACCCGTCGTCCATTTATTTGTAAGTCAATGGTTCTGGCGCGCATTTTTTTTATCATGGTGGATGTAATTTAAATACCTGAGTGGTACATCAACTGCTATGGACAGGCGTGTCGATTAACACCGGGCGCATGACTTGTTCGTCCCGTCACTTGGTATAATAAAAAAAATGAATGTCAAAACGGGATTTCGATTTAAAAGGTAGCAACAGTGACATTACTTCTCTTTCGTCGACCTAACCTAAGAACATTAAGTTTTAAGAGTCTGAGGGTCGTATTCTAGAACTCTACTCAATGCTCAAATTAGGTATTTGAGTATGATTTAAAGCACTAGAAATCATACTCAAGTCCATGCTATTAGGGTCGTATTTCCAGTGCTTTAAATCATACTCAAGTCCTGACTTGAGCGTTGAGTAGAGTTCTGGAATACGACCCTAAGTTTACATTGTATCGCAAGACAGGTCGGCCTTATGATGTCGGAGTTAATACGCACCAATGTTCTGATGACGATGTGAAAAATGCTATTTCTTTCAAATCAACTACTGGTTTGCAGTTAATAACCTGCTCCTCAATGACGAAAAAAATTGTGTGAAATTTACATTATTACTAGCTGTACTTGATAGTCGTCTTCTCAAAATCACAAATACGGTTCTATAACAAGTTAATAAGATTCCGGTTGATAGGTATTCAAAATTTACCATTTACAAGGTTAAAGCTATAGTGAAACAAAACTTTACGCTAAAGGTTTATTATCATACAGCATTTGCGTACTTGGATGCCAAAAATCTATGACAGTTTATTCGTTTAGCCTTTACAGGTTGCATCGATCTATGATATTTTAAATATTAATAAATAAATAAATGTTGTAAATGTGAAATGTTCACAAATGTTTATATACCGCCCCCTTTTACCATCGGACATCCAGACGTACGGCGGGATATCATCCTTACTTGGTCGATATTCCCTTCAGGCGTACTGAGCGCTTTTCATCATCTTTTATTATGCGCACAGCCCAGGAATGGAATTCCCTGCCTGCGTATGTATTTCCGAATTCATACAACCCGGGTATCTTTAAAGTGCGACTGAATAGGCATCTTCCGGGCAAGCTCGTTCCATCGTAGATCCTACCTTTGCTCCAGAGCTAGGTAGTGGTGAAGAGCAATTCCATCTAATTTAAAAAAATATATAAGGAGCGACCTCTAGTCTAGAGTTCCTCGACCAATGAGTATAATAGAGTTTAACTGCCTTGATGATTCCAAGTGTAATTTGCTTACTTATTCATTCATTCTGAAGGATTCAGTTTGAGAACCTAATTCTACCAAATTCCAACAATATGTATCGTCCGCAGTGTTCTATCGTGAATGCTAAATTCACAGGTTGATTTATTCTTCAAATATTTTATATTATTATGTATCTAAAGAATTATGCTATTTCAGTGAAGACAACTCATCATCCATGGATGAAACGAAACCAGAAATCACCTCGGCGACTCTCAGACCAACAACCCTCCACCCTCCTAGAGCAACAACACGGCGCTTTGTTCCCAAGTCGACCACCAGAAGGCTATATACTAATAAACCCACAACAACAAGCAGTACTAGAAAACCAGAACCTGTTATTCCTGAAATTCGTCCCGGAGTGGTACCTATAGAAGTAGACGCAGCCAACAAACCAAAAGACCCTTTTGTTGTTGAAAAAGAAAAAGATCCGGAAGGTTCCGTCGCTATAAATACAGCAGAAATACCGAAAGATACATGGACTAATGTTATTGGAATCGACCGTAAACCTGAGAATCGGCCTGAAAATAGACAAGAAGACTTTAAACCGACTACCAGACCTGATAGTAGACCAAATAGACCAGACAACAGGTTCAATAGCCCAGATAACCGTTTTAATAGACCAGATGGACCTTACATCAGGCCTCATATACCTGAATATAGACCAGTGACACCTGGTAGTAGATCGGAAAGACCGGATAGTAAACCTAATAGGCCGATCTATAAACCAGGAAGACCTAACAGCAAACCGGAAACACCTGGCCGTCAACCAGAAAGTAAACATGAGAAGCCTAATAGTACACAAGACGATAATGTTGGTCTAAATGACTTGTTACATTGCATTAATGGATACGAAAAAAATGAGAAGGGAGAATGTGTAGGTAAGAGCGAATGTAATTACACTAACGTCTATAAAGGAATATTTTTCTCAACAACTCTTCGTAAAAAAATGAGTCTTATGTACAGTCAATGTGTATTTTCCTTTAAAAATTTAAAGTCTGCAGTACATTATGCTAACCATAGATTTAGTATATGCTAACAACTATCGCCTTTATGATGCCAGCTTCTGAATTAAAAATACAAAGTCTTCTATCTCATAAAATCTCGACAAATGTAAAAAACTACACAAGATGTCGATATGAGGAAAACAATGTACCTATTTAATTTGCAATAGTTTTCTCTTTAAGTGAAGTCTACGACTTATGCCAGAAGTTTCATATGCGGCCTTCAAGTTTCTCTTCGCATCTGCAGCAGTCTTTGCAATTCTCACAAATGTGGGTAGCAAATGGGTTATATATTCAAACAAATTTTTGCGTATGTTTTCTGATTTTAAAAGAATCAGCAGTCGCTTCTTCGGAACCAATTGCTAAATTCCGTAGCCCATGGTCTATCAATAATAATTTCATTTGAAATTTCCACGTACCATAATTAGAAACTCCTTCCAGTTTTTCTATGGATATGCTTGAAGCGCTGCTAATAACAATGTTATTTCATGAGGATATATTTTGCGTCATTTTCGTCAAATTATTGTATATGTATGATTTGTCATTCTACCTACATAGTTTGTTATATACATGTAATTCATAATATGTAAAATTATTCAATAATTGTAAAGCTTCTCTTTGGTGTTGTTTTTTCCTATTGCGCTATTCTTTTATCAGTAACAAGGATATATTGATTATCTGCGAAACAGGCCTTGCCTAGTGCAGGAGTCCAACAATTCTCTGTTTACGTCGCAGTTGCGTTGTTTCTTGATTTTATGTTATAATTTAAAATGTAATGTGCCGCTGGCAACAACATGGCAGTTTCCAATCCTTTGTATTGTTCGATTACACTGTAAGGGTTGGGAGTTTTTATTTGAGAGATTCATCTATCTGATCATGTACTTTTAAAATCATCATAATCAACTCATTTACACGTCCCTCTACTCGGAAGGGAGACTCACAGGCTAGAGTTTAGGCCATAGTCCGCCACGCTAGCTCAATGCGGGTTGGGGACTTTAGACGTATTCCTAGGGTTGTAAACCTTCTTCTACGTGCAGGATTCATCACAACAATGCTTTGCTTCACCGAAAAGATCATGGTTTAAAATTAAATTTCACACATAAATTCCGAGAAACTTAGAGCTGCGAGCCCGAATTCGAACACACGGTCTCTGCTTTAGAAGCGGTAAATATGCTCAAAGTTATAGACTAGGACGACTTTTTTACCAGTTCTAAAATACATGAAAATATTTTTTCCATAAACATTTTTTGACATTGCAGACATAGACGAGTGTAAAACCGGTCGTCACATCTGCGGTGAGTTGGAGGTATGCATAAATCGTCAAGAAGGCTATATCTGCGAATGCAAGCCAGGATATAAGAGGAACGTGACCGGTGCTGGATGCATTAAGATCCAACAGACTGTTACCACGAGTGTTAGAAGGACTACTACCGGTAAGTTGACCTTGACATTTTGTGGATTAAGTTCTTGATTACCTGACAGCCAGTAATATTAAATGTGTGAAATGTTACCACTGTGATATTACGGTATAGTACGTGAAAACTTTATAGACAGGCAGAACATAATCTCGACTTATACTTGGCAAGTGCACAAAGATATAGTAGCGTCGGCTAACCAATTAGTTTTTAAATGATGAGAATGATGAGACCGGGCTTACTTCGCGTTACGTCTAATTAGGCAGCTACCAGACGGACAACATGCGCGAAGTAGATTTATACAACTGCTTACAGTCGAAACAGACTGCATACAGCGATAACTGCTGGTGCGTGATATCAAAAGATATCAACTTTATGGATGCACGAAATGTTACTTGTAACTTTTTACTGTATTATAAAAAAATATCGAAATCGTTTAAAAAATCTTATTTACAGTATAAATCTGAAAATGCTTAAATAATGCTAACTGAAAAAAATCGTTTCAGACAAAAAGAAATCACATATTCTCTTAAGAACACTAATTGCTGCTTTTGATTCTCGGACTCGTGATATAGTCACGACTGTGCGCAATGACTGCGCACATGCAGTCCATCTGTTAGCAACCTTCAATCTTTCAATTTGTGATTTCCAGTCGCTCCTATAGTTTCAACAGCCTGGTCACCGTACGCGCCCAGAAACAACCTCGAAAGACCTAGTAACAAGTTCCCACCACTCTCGCCGAACGACTGCGCGATGGGTTACAAATTCGACTCAAAACAAGGAAGGTGTGTTGGTAAGTAAGGGCCAGGCGAGCGTAATTTTTTGAGTTGTGAGTCGCGTTTTTGAGTCTCGTAGTTTACGTTCGACTGAAATTCGGTTGGAGCGCCAGACGAACGTATTTTATTCAGTTGCTTTGATTGAACGTATTGAACGTGTTTTATGTTATATGATGGGTGTGTGTCTTAATAATGTGATGGATCATTAGATGGTGTTAGAAAAAGACAAAGAAGCTGGGTACACTCACTCAATGTGGAAAGATTAAGGTATGGGCCGTTTCTGATACTTATAAAAGTTTGTGTGAATATCCAGATGAATTTGTAAAATACTACCACTTGATAATAAATGTTTCCCTTACCCCTCTTTCCACCCACACAAGCACGTCTGACAGTACGACCGAAGTTCGGTCGTAATTGCGACAGTGAACCGGTAGACAACTCATTTTGTGTGTACACAAATCGGACTTTTATATGAAACCGAAAGCAGCTTAAATTTAGCGACTCAAAAAACGCGACACAACCCACCCTAATTCATAAGAATAATAAAAGTAAGTAACAGTCTGGAAGTATTTACCGCTTAAATATGCTACAGATATCGATGAATGCACCACGAACAGATCCACCTGTTCGTCTAGCGAAGAATGCGTAAACTCAGCAGGAGGTTTTCATTGCGTATGTGGCTTGCGATGTCGCGGCACGTACTCACCCGCGTACCCTACGTTCTGTAAGAACTAACATTACCCTTCTCTTAGCTTGTGATGTCAATGCTATACATATAACAACTTGGAGTTAGTACAAATGTTATCCAAAGGGTGCGTACAGATCTGGTGATTGCGTCGCGAACACGCTGTACGTGCGTGACGCGCGCGCTGCACGCGTGCTGCATGCGTACAGTTAAATACATGTTAAATACCTACCTATACGAGGGTTATGCCAAAAGAACTTAGATACTCTTTAGTCACGTTTTTTTTTTTATCTTTTATTTAATCAGAGCTTTTATCGATGTTTTATCGCTTAGCGATAATGCCAGCTTAATCACTTGTTTGATACTGGCAGTTATACACCGTCGTAAAGGCAGGTTATTTGCTAATAAATTTGAAAATGGAACAAGTCTTAAATCGTGTTCTTTTTTATTTATTTTTCGGAGACAATCTGGCGGGAATTTTGTTCGAAACAATGGAGCTCTCTCGACGTGATTTTCGTGTTATGATTTATTATGACTACAAAAAAGGTTTAAATCCGCAAGAATGTTTTGAACTTTTAGCCACAACTTTTGGTGATACTGCTTGTTCATTAGCTACAGTTTTCAATTGGTTTGCTGAATTTAAAAGAGGACCGGGAAGCTTTGAAGACGAGGCGAAGTCAGGTCGGCCGCCAACCGCGGTTATTCAAGAAAACTTTCAAGCTGTCGAAAAAGTAATTCGTAAAAACCATGTAAAAACCGACGACCTACATATGTAGAGCTTGAGCGAGAACTGGGCATTGGATCAGCAGTATTGCAAACTATTATTCACGAACAACTGTCTCTCCCTAAGCTTTCTTCGAAATGGGTTCCGCACAAACTTAACGATGAGCAGAAAGATCGTCGCGTGGATTGGTGCAAATTTATGATAGACAAATTCAACGCTGGCGAGAAAAAAAATTTATGACGTACTGAGAGGTGACGAAACATGGTTATGTTACTATGATCCTGAAACAAAGCGACAGACCTCGGTATGGTGCTTTGAAGATGAGCCGACGCCAATGAAATGTCGTGATACAGGAAGCACAAACAAACAAATGGTCGCCTCATTTTTCTGCATGACATTGCTACTGTAGTGCTAGAGGATGAAAAGACAGTTAACTCTGAATGGTATGTAACAGTTTGTGCCCCAAAAGTGTTGTCAGCTTGGTGTGACAAGCGACCGCAGTCAGGGATCCGGCACCTCTTCTGGCATCACGACAACTCCGCTCCACACTTCTGCTAGAACACTAGACTATTTGCATTCAAAAAATGTGTCTATCCTGCTTCACCCACCATATCCCCTGACCTAGCAGCTTGTGTTTTTTACCTCTTTCCAAAAATGAAAGAACAATTAAAAGGCAAGTGGTTTGAAAGCAAAGAATATGCCTCGGGTGCTTACAACTTGGAGATTTCTGAGATGTCTAAAGAAGAGTGGTCATCGATATTTTCCAAGTGGTTTAGATGAATGGAAAAGTGTTTACGTGGTCATGATGAACATTTTGAAAAAACCGATACCCGTAATAAAGAATAATTTCTATATTTTTTGAAAATCTAATTTCTTTTGGCATGACTCTCGTATGTGGCGCGCAAGCGGTGCACGATCTATTAATATATAAGTATTCGCCATAACTGTACACACCCAAGGGTTCTTTCATTTGCACGCAATTTCTAATAACTCGGGTGCTTGGTGGCTAGTTCATTAACTTAAGAATAAAAAGAGAAATAGAACGTAAAATTACTATAATATGTTAGTTGGTGATGCAAATGTCTACAAATATTATGTTAAGGCATAAGTCTTTTGTAATTTTAATTAAATAGGAATAGTAAGCAACTCATTAGTACCAAAACCAACGAAATTCGGTTATTATCATTCCTGGGATCAGCGAAACAAGATCTACAACCGCCTCTAATTCGTTTTTTTTAATATCTTATTTAGTTTGAGTTTTATTTCGAGTTCTTAAAGAAACTAAACCATATTAATTAGTACTGCAGTCATATGTTAGGTATATGTTTGTTTAGGATTTTTCATTAGAGGAAATACTGGATCCCAAACTGGTGGTACGGAGAAACTATCTTCCCTGTTGAAATTAGGATGTTTTTTAATTTCAATGGCCTCACGCAGTATCCTGGGTAGATAACGGACTTCTTTTGCAAGGATTTGTCAAACTTCATTGAATGTGTAGGTTTATCCATGACATGCTCGCAGACTGCAGACTTGTAAGAAATAATTTGTAAAACTGAATGTAGCGTAAATTGGAATTTATTTATTTATTTATTTATTTATAATTTGTAGTTTGAATGTTTTTTTTGTAAAATTAAAAACATGATATTTAATTAATAACTATTGTAAGTATAGTGAAAAAATAGAGTGGTTTGCATCAATATTAGACATAACTGGTTGAAGACTGTACCACCTCAGTCAACCGTGACCATGGGACCTGTAAAGGGCCCGAAACGTCGGTTTGTTTGAAAAAACAAATATACGCGATTTAAGTCATTTCATTTTCAGTTTTATTGTTAAGCAAATGCGTAATTGACATTTATAAATGGAAAAAAAAGTGAAAAGTTACCGCAACGCAAATATGCTGTGCGTGGTTGTCATAGGAACACAAATTTACTCCAATTGTAATTTGTAATGCATGTTAACTTTAAGCATCTTCACAATGTGTATTCTGTACTCATTCCATAAATAAATAAATCAATAAATCTGTTAGTTATAACAAGGAGGACAGAGAAGATATTAATAAAAAATATGCATGCAAAATGTGCTGTGTGTATGTGTGTACTTATTCCAAAGATGCGCCCTAAGACACTGTTGTTCATAGACTTTTAGTAGCAGTAGAGCCCCTAGTGAAAGAGTTCGTCTAGGGAAGTACTGCCAGCACACTTTCTGCCGCCAAGTATTAATGTGAGCATTACTACGTTGCGGTTTTGAGGGGTGAGGATGCTGGTGATATTGCAGGCACATGGGATTTGTCAACTTATGTCTCAGAGTGACGGGTGATTAAAAGCTCTAAGCGGCACTGCAACTGTTATGGATTGGCGTGTCGCTTACCACCAGGTGCACGACTTGTTCGTCCCATCACTTTACGTTACAATCTATGCGAGCATCTTATTTTTTCCAGCAACTACACCGCGAGACCCCACGCGCGCTGAGCCATCGATAATCACAGTAGGATCCCAAATCGGGCAGCGAGGCCCTCGCTATCTGAGACCTTCGAATACTCGTCTTCCCGGCTCTGGAGCCATTGTCAAGAATTGCCCGTGGGGGTACAAGTTGACCGCCGAGCAAATGTGTTACGGTAAGTGATTGACACGCGCGCGCACACACACACACGCACACGCACACGCACACGCACACGCACACGCCCGCGCACACGCACACACACGCCTGTATCTTCTTCTTGCCTAGCCTCTTAATACCTACTTAAGAACATTGATGTAATTATTAATAAAAAGATCGAACACTTAGAAAAAATCCTTCGACCCGGCCTGATTCGCACCGACGTCTAGCAAACTGAGCTAGATGCTATGCCAACTGTGATGCCAACTAAGCCACGGAACGAACACACAAAAAATAATTTAATTTAATTTAACTGCCTCCGTAGCCGACCAGATACCATGCCGGACTGCCACGCAGAGGTCCCAAGTTCGATTCCCGGGCCGGGAGAAATAGTTGTATGGCCTACAATTATTTCTCTCGTGAGTTTGGGTGTAATTTGTGGTTGTCTATGTGTGTGATCCATGGCACTCGCGACACAGGGTTTCCCTAGTGCGGGGCTATGTTGAGTGTGTGCGTTATTTATTTATTTATTTATTTAAAAAAAATATCATGGTGGTGAAACATCCTGACATTCAATAAAACATTTAACATTGATGTAATTACGCCAACGACGTGCGTATAAGCGCCGTAAACGCGCGTCATCTGCGCGTATACGCGCCGCAGACGCGCTGTAATCGCCCGTATGTATCGAGCATTTTTAAAATATAGTTTTCATTTTAATTTTATTTGTTTATTTGACTTACTTTTTTCAAAAAAAGCAACTGCATGAAATTTTAAGTGTAAAATCCAATCGAGTGTATAAGCTTCTTGCTTGCAACGCGATTTTTGCGCGTTTGAATCGATTCACCACCGCGCGTCTGCGACATGTATACGCGCAGATGACGCGCGTTTGAGGCGCCATATAAAATACCCCGTATGCGTAGACTATAAGATATGAAATAGTAATATTAGCTGAGGATTGTTCCTTATTCTAAAGAATAGTTAATAAGTTAGATGCCACCAATGTTCTTTTGACGATTTGAAGAATGTTAAAAGAGAAAAAAACATTTGTAACACAAACAGTATAATAGCAGTAGAGCTTCTGATGAATGAGTTCGTCCAGGGAAGTGCTGCCACCATACCTATTTCTGCCTAACTGACTAAATTATCATTATTATTTCAGTGACTTTTATATTATGTATTTTGAATATTTTGACATTTCGATTTTAAAATTTTAATGTGTAAATAAATTCACCGTACAATCATTTATTACTAATATAGTATAAGGTTGCTTACTAACAAACTATGGACCTATGGTGTCTGAAAATAAAAGATTTTTATTTTATTTTATTTATTTATAGATATCGACGAGTGCGCCAAGAACGTTACGGAATGTGGACCCCAACAGCGGTGCGAGAACTTCTATGGAGGGTATTCGTGCCAGTGCCCACCCGGCCATCAGTTAGTGGGCCAGAACGACTGTGAAGATGTCAACGAATGCTCGTACGGCAGGGTAATCATTTTTATAATTCTATCTTAGTAGCAGTAGAGCTCTTTGTGAAAGAGAATTCCAGAGAAGTACTGCCAATTTACTTATTACTGCCGTCAAGCAGTTGAGCGTTATTGCATTCCGGTTTTGAAAATTACAGGTCCAAGGATTTATCAACTTATATCTCAGGGTGACAGGCGCAGTGGCAGTGCCCCTCAGTTCTTGCTACTTTGCGATTTAAAGCTCTTAGTGGCACTGCAACTGTTATGGATAGGCGTGTCGGTTACTACCAGGCGCACGACTTGTTCGTCCTGTCACTTGCTAGTTTAAAAAAAAGCAGTGGGACGTATAAATGGGTTGGTGATTATTGCATTTTGTTACATTATAACAGTTGTTTTTTTCTC
Source organism: Hyposmocoma kahamanoa (assembly GCF_003589595.1). Taxonomy (NCBI): domain Eukaryota; kingdom Metazoa; phylum Arthropoda; class Insecta; order Lepidoptera; family Cosmopterigidae; genus Hyposmocoma; species Hyposmocoma kahamanoa. The sequence goes on along the minus strand of NW_020653743.1, from coordinate 8,516,821 downwards.
AAATTAATACCGACCTCTATTTATAATTTAAAAGAATACGACACACGTTACTGTTTTATCAAGAAAATCTAGAGTGGTAGATTTATATCTATCTTTTTTTTAAACGTTTTAAACATATCTATCGTTGTTGCCGGACAAAATGTATGGAAAGTCGAAAATATGTTTATAGATTAAACTTAAACTGCCTCCGTGTCTGACGGTATTGTTTGTTATTTTGCAGCCTTGCCCATATAACTCAAAATGCGTAAATATCCCGGGATCGTACCGATGTGAGTGTGAAAGCGGATTCCGCAACGCTCCGTCTAATGACAAAATGTGTGTTGACATCGACGAGTGCTCGGAACGGCCCAATGTGTGTGAACAGGGATGTGCCAACACGTGGGGTAGTTACCGGTGCTTCTGTCAGAGGGGCTACCGCTTACATAGCGACAACGGGTACGTATATATGATAGTAGTAATCGAATAGAATAATCTTATCACATGGCTACTTGTATTCGCTGTGCTTGATGTAATTGGAAAAATATTTGATGTACCTACAGACAAACATGCAAACACTGACAAATATGACCGTCCACACATGGAATCGAATAAGGACTTAAAATAATGAATGTGACCATAGTGTGGCGGTATAAGCCGGATTCACATTTGTCTGACGTGTCATGTCGTGCGTGTCATGGCGAAATGGAGCTCGTCATGTCTCTCCACCAGCTAGGGCGGTTCGCAGGCAGCGCCGCGCCGTGGCTAGATTAGTTGAAATTGTTAGTCAATATGAGTTCTAGATTATAGATTGTTCAAATAGTACAATTGGTTGTAATTAAGTTTTTAAGTTAGAATTTTCGTTGCTTTCACGCATCTTTCTTGTATACAATTGGTAATTAGGTAGTAGGAACGTCCATAGATTGCGCGACTCGTACGTGTCGCTGCTGGGAAGTGCTACTACGTAATCTCCCAGTTTGAAGGCGCACAGCCGGCTTTATGTTTGTCTAACGTGTCGTGTCAGAGCGGTATCGTTTTCAAACATATAATATAGTTACATTTATATTAAAGTGTCGCAATCTGACATGACGGTTTGGGCTGTGTATATGTAACTGATACCGTTCTGACGCGTCATGACACAACACGTCAGACAAATGTAAATCCGTCTTTACTTGCGTATTTACCTGTTTGGTTAGTTTAGTGTTTGCTGTATCTGTCGTATGGACAAATAAGACAAATACTTTATCACCCATGCTATCTACACATAGTTATTGTTTGTCAAATATATCAAATACGCAAATACTTATTAATTAAATAAATAATTTGGACAACAACCAAAAGTCTTAAAATCTATACAGGGTTAATTGTAAATTACTAACTTCGCAGGATTATATTACTAACATCATAAACAACAACTTTTGTTCCATGGCCATTGATCGGACCCAGAAATAGACGTAAGAAACAACACACCACACACACATTTAACAATCACAATCACGATGCATATTAATTGAAAGGAAGAAAGAAACAAAATATTTAAATGATACACATACAATCACCTAACACGTTTCTTGGTTGTCCAAGAAATATCTAAGTAAGTTAGTAGCAGTAGAACACCATACCTATTTCTGCCGCCAAGTAATAATGTGAGCTACTGCGTTTCAGTTTTGAAGGCCCACACGAGACTTGTCAATTTTATGTCGCAGGGTGACAGAACACGGGCAGTGACTCTCAGGTCCTTAGATTTAAAGCTCTGAGGGTCGTATTCCAGAACTCTACTCAATACTCAAGTGAGGACTTGAGTATTGCAGTGAGCACTGAAAATCATACTCAAGTCCTTGCCATTAGGGTCGTATTTCCAGTGCTTGAAATCATACTCAAGTCTGCTCAAGTCCCGATTTGAGCATTGAGTAGAGTTCTGGAATACGAACCTGAGTGTCGATTATCACCAGCACAACATACATATTCATCCCGTCATTTGATATCATAAAATTGGTTTATATTGAAGCCTCTTTTTACGTAGTCGTAGTCGCGATTTACCGAAATTACGGATCGCACATAGGTCGAGTGGTTACCTATCAGTAATCCGAAATGACATTTTCCAGGAATAACGTTTGGTCGAAATTTCATAAACTCGAAAGTAATTTTGAGAGGAAAATGTTTTTTGTTTTAAACCTAACTTAACCTAACCTTTTTTTTTATTACCGTGAGGAAAATGCGTTATGCATTCCCCGCCGCTGGGAGACGGCAGGGATATATGGGACTCTCTCCTGGGGACTATATCGGTCCCCAAGAGCATACCCACTAAAAACCTCACGATGTCCCTGCGCGCACCTAGCGCCGGAGCCGCGGGGCACCTTTCAGATGCTACCGCGACTCCGGTGGCGCCGCCGCCGGTCCGCCTTTGGGCGGACCCCTACACCATCTCCTCCTTTATCATGGGGGGCGACCTGCACGGAGATACCCCGGAACATTTGGGGCATCTACCGGCGGCGGAGGCCTGTGCAATGCAGGGACAGGGTCTCCCAACCCGTCGTGGTGAATGTGCACCGACCTCACGGCGCCGACTCAACCGGCGGGAGGTAAACCCGGGGGGTTTTAGGGGGGTAGCCCCACAAAACCCCTGAGTCTCCGTGGGCTCAGGGGTATCTATAAAGATTTCCGCTCCGTAAAAAAAAAGGGTCTCCCAACCCGACCGAACCTAATCGTGTCTTTGCGATAAACATTCAAAATATCCTGAAAGAACAACTATTTCGTTATAATTTTCGGTTTTCGGTGTAATGAAAATCCGACCAAACGTTATTTCGGACAAAAATATTTTCGATTTCGTGATAGGTTACCAGGTCGAGTTCTTTGCTCCATCCTAAACTATTTCAACTTCTTTTATTTATGCTTATATTTTTATACAGTATGATACATTTCTGTTGGTGAGACAGGTAAAAAGTCCCAAAGCGTATTTTACAAGACATCGTCCTAAAAAGAACAAGGCTCTTAATTTGGCATTTAAAATCGATTTTCAAGTGAATCAAATGTTAAATAAAAAACAAACAACGATGGAACACACGTTTTTTACCATTGTGTGATTTTTAGCTTATTCCTATTTTAAAGCAATGTTTGCAAAAAATCTGAATTCCAAAATTTGCATTTAATATCCTTTACCTCTAACCTACCCTCCTTAGGTCCAATGCAGATAATAAGTGAAGTGATTCAACATCCAATAAAATTCAACCCAGACAATATTATACTTATAAAAACTCAGTGCACAGTATAATGAAAATCTAGGAAAATACGTCTTTCATACAAAACTGAGGGCATACTTACTTGGACCTGAAACATGTAATTATATTGTACATCGAGCGTTTAGCGCTTTTGCCATTGTAGTTTACTGGGTCTTATGAGGCCACAAATATGATTATTTTTGTACAGGACGTGCGTAGACGTAGACGAGTGTGCAGAGTGGCAGTCAGTAAGGCTACGTGGACGTCTGTGCGGCGGTGAATGTATTAACGAACTCGGCTCTTATCGCTGTTCCTGTCCGTCAGGGTATCGCTTGTCCGAAGACGGACGGAATTGTATTGGTATGGACTATTGTTTTATCCAAATCCTTTTTTACTGGTAGTTGGATTATCTGTGTATACAGATCCCGCTGGGTACCACGCCCTTTCTGGTATTGAGAAAACAACACTGCTTCGTTTCGGATTGAAGGGTTGGCTACCATCAACAAGATTAACTTTAATCTCCAATGTCCCTTATTGAAGTCTCACTTGGCAACTGCTTTAGCACTGCAGTTGAATCAATGATATTCCTACAACGTATGGTGCCAACGATACTGCGTATAAAACACGGGTAAATTTAAAATTAAAATACAGTACAATAAAAGTGAACACAATGATTTTAATTGCATAGAAATGGCGGAGTGAAACACATAATTACAGTGACAAAAATAATAATAATAGCTATTAGCTACGGGCAGAAAATCTGATCCGTAGCGCTGGTTTTCAGCAAGCCCGATACGAGTGAAGCACGGACTCGAGCGCAAACAATACAAATACATACATAACGAGTGTGTGAAAGTTGGTATATACTAAAATATTTATGCTACATTATCTAATTATGAATAGCTAAATAAATAAATAAAACATCATAAGTGTAAACCAGGGGTTCCCAAACTTATTTTGTCTACTGCCCACTTTGAGAATAAATTATTTTTTAGCGACCCCTATTTTTTCACCTACTTAAAAACCACTATAACTTCAAATTAAATTAATTATTGTGAGCTATATTAGCGGAGATTAAACGTTCATTCTAAACGAGACTTTTACTTGAGACTTGACTTTGAGACCTGAGCGCAGTAGGTAGTACACAACGGCTCTCAGGTCTCAAGTTAACTCTTACGGGCTACACCTGCCAATGACAATGATTATTGAAACGCAACTTTATAGTATTCAGACAGTGTATCTTTTATTCAAAATAAAACAAGCATAGTCGATTCTAATTTAAATACTAATGTGAAGGATGAATCTGATGCTGTTTAATAAGTTTGTTGATATCAGGTTCCAATTTAGTCAAGAACAGCCACAAATCACCACATTCGGTAGCAAACGATTTCTCTTTTTAGTAAGCAACGTTGTCACAGCACGAAAACCAAGAATCGTTGAACGATTGACCACAATTCAGGGTACAATTGCGGGATCGGTTTTTGTAGCCAAAATTCTTGGTAGCCATTTTTGAACTTGATTTTTATTTCCTCGTTCGTTGTCAATTCTATAAGCTCTTCTTCCAGCTGAGGTGATATTGCTATGTTGACATTTGGAGACAGATCCAACACCCAGTCTGGTATTTTCAAGTTCAAAATGTCGTGGTATAGTTCGGTGAAGTAAATGTAAAAGTTTTCCAAATGTTGGCAGTAGGCAAACAAGTCGTCGTTAGTGCAGGATACTGATAAATTCGGAAAATTGTAAAACTCACGTCTGCCCATATTCTTTTTGTGTAGAAGCAGTTTGGCTGCGAAAGCAGTAAAGATATTTTTGTTTTAATTAAATTTAGTTCATCGCCTTGCAGTTGGAGATTCATGTCGTTGAACAATTTATATAGGTCTGTCATGTAAGCTGTATCATTCTTCGATGTAATGAGCTTGTTGCGCAATTATGTATCCTTAGTTTCGAAGAATCTCTATCAGAGAGTCAAACAGGTTGTAAAATCGAGTCAGACAAATGCCTCTTGATAGCCAACGAACTTCAGTATGAAACAACAAACGGTTGAAATCTTCGTCATTAGTAACACAAAACTGATGAAATAATCTATAATCCAAAGAGCTGTTACGGATTTTATTGACTGCTTTGATAACATATTGCAGTGATTGAAATAGTCGTTCACTTTTTTCAGTTTCCTTAACCTAGAATAACTGATTACTAAATATGTCCCTACTAAGTGTACGGTAAAAAGTTTTTTGCGATTTCTGACATTTCAAGTACTCTTACCTCAGTTGGTTCCATAGAGACTATTGATCCTTAACAGAGACCGGATCGAATGGCATAAAAAAAAGTTTTGTAAAAATTGCCTTTTATCTTGCTGACTGTACCATTTTTCCAAAATCTGTGAATGCCAATCAAAATATCTTCAAAATTCATAGGTAGTCTTCTAGAACGTTTTCCTGTAACTACAACGATGAAGGTGGCTGGTCTTGCTGCCCCGTCTCAAATTTACACCCTGTATAAGTTTGAGTTCTTTTTCCTTCCCGCTCAATGTTTTTCCTGAAATTAAGAAAAAAATTCGTCCACCGAAGTTAGAGAACTTAGCCCTTCTAAGAGAAATGCCCATAGATTATTTATACTTGGGAACCTGGGTATTAATAATAGGGGTTAAAGTATGAAATTGCCGATTTGTACTGAAAATCTAAATTGTTTATTTTTTAAATTTTTAACAAATTTATTTAATCAAAATAGTTGCCATTATTATCTATACATTGCTGCCATCTAATGGGAAGGTTATTAATGCCTTTGCGATAGAACTCCGACGATCTAGACTGCACAAACTGTGTGAAAGCATTTTGTACTGCCTCCTGGGAAGAAAACTTCTTGTCACGTAGATAATTGTCCAAATCACGAAAAAAATGGTAGTCCGTTGGAGCAAGGTCTGGTGAATACGGAGGATGACGAATGGTTTCTAACTGCAGTTCCTGAAGGGTCAAAATGTTTTCTGGTGCTGTGTGAGGTCTCGCGTTGTCGTGGAGCAATAATGGTGAAGATCGATTCATGAGTCGGGGCTGTTTTACTGCTAGTTTTGTCAACATGGTTCGGAGTTCGGCACAATAGACATCTGCCGTTATTGCTTGACCAGATCGGAGAAAACTATAGCGAATAACACCATGCTGAGACCACCAAACAGTTACCATTACCTTTTTATTGGTAAGTTTTGCTTTAGGACACTGTTGTGGCATTTGACCTGGGGTCAGCCATTGCATTTTTCTTTTCCGGTTATCATAATAAAGAATCCACTTTTCATCACATGTTACAATTCGATCCAATATTCCTTCATTTCTGTACCGGTTCAACAAGGCAACACAAGTTTCAACACGCGTTTCTTTCTGCAGATCAGTCAAATCATGAGGCACCCATTTTTCGTATTTTTTTATTTTATTGATTTGACGCAAGTGAGTCAATATTGTGGGTAAGGTAACGTTAAACCATGCCGCTAATTCCTGGGTAGTTTGACTAGGATCGGCTTCCACTATCTCTCTTAATTCATCGTTATTCACCTGTGTGGGCGGTCTTCCTCGTGGCTCGTCCTTTAAGTCGAAATTTCCATCACGAAAGCGTTTAAACCAAAATCGCACGGTGCGTTCATTAGTAGACCCCTCTCCAAACGCAGCATTGATATTGCGGGCTGTTTCTGCCGCGTTAGTTCCGCGTCGGAACTCGTATTCAAAAATCACTCGAATTTTCACAGTATCCATCTTTCTTGTCAAAATTGAATAACAAAAACAATTGAAAGTCGATATTCAAATGTTTCAAATTTAAAAAAAAAAATCACAGAAACCATTTGAAAAAAGTTTCATTCGAAAACCTCAAACTATGAAGATTCTATGAAAATTCAAAGAACCTATTGCAATAAAACGGCAATTTCATACTTTAACCCCTAATATTAGGGTCATAACTGAAAATCAGTTCGGGGTTAAGGACCCTTTGTTACTCGGCTGGCACCATGCTGGCACCACATAAAGTATTAGGGTCTTTATTTATATTTATTTAAATAATCTGTGGTTTAATTTAGTTTTCGTTTACTTTGTAATTTTGTTTTATAATTATTTGTCTTAAGTGTGAATGTTTTTTGATTATGTTTTTCATATTTTTCTTTTTCTTTTTTTTACTTCTGTGGTGTCATTTGTTGTAATGCAAACAAATGTATTTTCTTCATTCTTTCTTTGTTTCTTAATATGTGTCAGTGTTACTGCCTCTGTGGCCGAACGGTTACCATGCTGGACTGCCACGCAAGTGGTCCCGGGTTCGATTCCCGTGCCGGGAGAAACATTTGTATGACCTACATATATTTCTCTCGTGAGTTTGGGTGTGATTTGCGATTGTCTATGTGTGTGTCCATGGCACCTGCGATACAAGGCTTCCCTAGTGCGTGGCTATGAGTGTGTGCGCATTATTATTATTATTATTATTATTATTATTATAAGACTAACGTACAATTGTATTTGACAGATATCGATGAGTGTGATATGGGCACGGCAACATGCGCTCATGGGCCATCCGGCTTAGTGTGCCAGAACACGCGAGGAGGTTACTACTGCCACCGCATCGAATGCCCAAGTGGATACCGACTAGAGTCTAAACAGTCAGTTTCCTTGATGATAATCAATATGTCACATAATCACGCCAATTACATAATAAAAAATACTGAAGCATTAGATACCTCGATTGATACAGTTAGTATCAAAATCATAAACAGCCAAGGAAATCAAACTCTTATGAAAATAACTGCATAGTTAATTTTAAAGTTATTGCCAAATAGGTTTTAAAAGTTTGTCAAATGGTCGATTTTTTAGCACTGTGTATTATCGACTAGTTTCGCAATTCAAAACATTTAAACGTAAACGTAGAAATGAACACTTTCAGGTATTTATGTATTAGTTTCACTGTACATTTTGATGCTGACTGTACTACAAAAATCAGAGAAACAATTTATTTTTAGTAGTGCCCAACATTCAAAATTAATTTCGAAAGGACATTTCTAAACTGGTCTTTACAAATCATACAGACCGCGATTTAATCATGCTGAAATTCCGACGGATTATTTATTATATTTAGATTATTTATATAATCTAAATTATAAGAGTCAGGAGCCTATACTAGGGTGCTCTTTTATTTTTGGTCTCCTCTTGCCTCCACTTGAATGACAACTTTTTGGCTCTACTCAACTTATAATAAATATAAATATGTAGGTACCTCTTTAAAACAAAATTAATATGATATTCATGCAAAACTCATATCAACTCAAAAATGTATATTTTGCACAATCGATGAAAAACAAATTACTCCCTTCCCGTGATAGATGATTAACATTTATGTATAGATTGAAGTTTGTAACATACATCTAAACAATTTCCTACTTACCAAATATATCCATCGATGACCGCCGACTTATCGTAAGCGATATTTTTGCCTAGACAGCGTTTTTTATTGCAAATTATATTTTAAACTATAACGGACAAGGACGCGTCGACATTTCCCGTCAAAATTACATGAAATAGAAATTATAGCAAAAGCTAAGTTTTCACCTCAACTGTTTTTATATTTTAGTGTAACTAACAAAGTCTATATTAAAACATAATACATCACAATTTCATCGTTAGTTTGTCGTCTCTCTTCAGGTAAAGATAGCAAAAATATTGTAAGCGCCAAAAAAGGGCTAACATGTATTGTTTTAAAAAAAATTTGCTGTTACGCAATCGGTTACGAAATTCATTATTAATATTCAAATTTAATTTAATATCACATTTATTTGTATGTAGAAATATTTGAAAAAACCTTCTCGTGTAAAATTTGTTTTTACCGCTTACGCTAAGTCGGCGGTAATGGCTCGATATTTAAAAATAAAATTATATCTTTTGATTGTCTCTCACAATATTCGAACGACGCCGACGGTTGTAATGACGAGTAGAAATTCAGATTGCACATTCAGCAAAAGTATAATCTTGAATTTCATATATTTTGAGTTACAACACTATTGTTACAGCAGTGCGATGTCTGAGCTAAAAGTTATCAACATGTTTTATAGTGCCCCTTAACAGTCGCGAACCGAACGCGCCCGCGAACGGTTTATAGCGCTCTGTGATAGTCATTTCTACCGTTAAAAACCAGTGCCTAATTTTGTGAAATGTTCTACGTGTAACATAGTAATAAGTGAGGTGCTAGCGTCAGCCGCATATGCGTTACTGCTTTTTCGGAAAGTGAAATTGTGTGTGCAAAAAATTTGTTATATCTATATCCAGTGGGAAGCGAAAAAAGGCACGTAAGAGACAGGGCAAAACTTTTAGACATTATGATGATATTATTTGTCTCCTAAAGAAACGAATCCTGAAGAAATTCCCATATTCGTAGCACGAGACTTGCAGAAACTACCCCCGGTTCTTTTTGATCACGTTGATGTAACTCGCCTTCTCAAGGATTTGGTCAAAATGCGCAGCGACATCGATCGTATCACTGACGAGTACGCAATTACAAAGCAACTGGATGCACTAAAGTTAGATGTTGAGAACTTAAAAACTGTTTCCATAGTTAACAACTTTCAGCGCTATGATGACCGCCACTGTGGGGTAAACAGTAAACACCGTTAAGGGTGCTTATTTGTTAAAAAGCTATGATTACGACAGTGGCCCGATGGGGCTACCACATGTGTGTGCAAGTAACGACCTTGATAACTCTCACTGCCGTACTACTACACCGCCTCAATTACCAAAACAGCAACAGGAAATGGAGGGTAGGAATGTCGCTAATCAATCCCGTACGATGATGGAGATATCACTTGTAAATAATAATACATCAGCTGCGAGCGGGCAGGGAAATAATGCGAGTTGCATGACGCAACAAGTTCCACCCATTGAACCTGTCACCAGTTCTGTTTCGCCTACTAAGTCTGAGATGGGACACACTGGCACTTCGTTCAATCAATCAATCAATCAAATCAAAAATAAGTTGGTTAAAAAACCATTATCAAAAGTCCTGCGGGAAGGTAAATGGAAACCAGAGGCACCGGATGAACAGTGGATACTTGTACAAAGAAAGAAATTAAGAAATCGTTTTGTGAGCAACCGAGGAAGAGCTGATGTAGAACAGAATAATAATTTCAAAGCGGCGGAACTGAAGATACCATTATTTGTTTACAATGTGTCGAAGGAGACGTCCTTGTGTGACATTGAAAATTATATTTTGAAGAAATCTAATATGACAGTAAACGTACAAAAAGTTGCCATGAAAATGACTAAAGCTTATCATTAATTTAAAGCGTTTGTGCCTAATCATAAACTTAAGATGTTTTTAAGTGATGATTTTTGGCCAGAGAGGTAGTATACCGCCGTTTTTTCGATTTTGATCGTTATAAAAAGAACGGAGACAGCAGCAAACTAAACCCGTAGTAATGAACACAACAAAGTTTGTCAGTTTTAATTGTAAAAATGTTGTAAGACCTGACTGTTGGGGAACTTCAACATATAAAGCAAGTCCTACATGCGAATAAGTTGAAGATTCCACGCCAATGCCATAGGCCCCATGTGAAACCACCAACAGTCGAGCGAAGACCTGCCATCTTACCTTACGTGAGAGGTGTTACAGACAAGACCGGAAGAGTCCTCAGGCGCGCATTTATCAAGACCTATTTCAAGCCTCTGAGGAAGATTTCTCAGTTCCTGAAACCCGTGAAATGTAACATCCCCTTACAGGATGCAGGAGTTTACAAGCTTCACTGTGAGTGCGGTCTCTCTTATATTGGACAAACAAAGCGAAGTATTTCTACCCGCGTCAAAGAACATATAGCTGATGTCAAACACCGTCGCGTAAACAAGTCTGCAGTCTGCGAGCATGTCATCGATAAACCTACACATTCAATGAAATTTGACAAACCCCAGGTCCTTGCAAAAGAAGTCCGTTATCTACCCAGGATGCTGCGAGAGGCCATTGAAATTAAAAAACATCCTAATTTCAACAGGGAAGATGGTTTCTCTGTACCCAGCATTTCCTCTAATGAAAAATCCCAAACAGACATAAGACTGCAGTACTAATTTATATGTTTTAGTTTATTCTAATTTCTATTAATAATTAATAATAAATTGAACCTAATAAAAATTCATTAATAAAATTATTTGTAAAACTTAATATAGCGTAAATTGGAATGTTTTCTTTGTAAAATTAAAAATAAGGTATTTAATTAATAACTATTGTAACTATAGTGAAAAAATAGGGTGGTTTGCATCAATATTAGACATAACTGGTTGAAGACTGTACCACCTCAGTCAACCGTGACCATGGGACCTGTAAAGGGCCCGAAACGTCGGTTTGTTTGAAAAAACAAATATACGCGATTTAAATCCGGAAAAATAGTTTCATTTCCTCCATAGTAATAAACATAAACAAATACCTGCCTGGAACAAATACGTCAGGGCACCAAGAGGCTCGGATTTGTTACAAAAAGTGGCTTTTGTATGGTAAACCTACCAGTATATTTATGATCGTATGTACGAATCTAGGAAACATTTTAAAGCTAAACTTAGGATAATTCCGAACAAATGAAAATGGACATTATTGCAAGTAAAAACTTCAGTAAATTTTGGAAGAATAAATTAAATCAAAAATATAAATAATATATATAAATATATATTATAAATATAAATTAAATCAAAAACCAAGTTTTCCTGTGAGTGTTAGTGGTGTACATGATTCCACTCAAATAGCGAATGCATTAGGTGTCATTTCAAGGTTAGATCGTCACTCCCGTCCGTGCAGCGGGTGCCCGATGTAGAGTGTGGTAGGGGTGAGTTACGTATAAGGTTCTTACCCCGTGAAGTTCATTCCATTATAAACAAAATGGTGAGGGGAAAGTGACCCGGTCACGACGGGCTCAGCGTAGAGCAACTAAAGTACGCTGGAGAGCACTTTCCGCGGGTGTTGGCTTTTCAACTCATGTTTGAGTCATAGTTACTTGCCCGATGATCTTATGTACACGGTGGTTGTAGCAGTAATAAAGAACAAAACCGGAGAGGCCTCTGACTTGTCTAACTACAGGCCCATATCTCTGGCTACTGTGATAGCTAAGGTTGGACAGTCTGCTTGATAAACGCCTGGATAAAGTAATTAATTTACATGTCAATCAATTCGGTTTCCGGCCTGGATTGTCCACAAAAAGCGCTATCCTGTGTCTCAAGCACACTGTCCAATACTATACTACCCGTAAAACGCCTACATACGCGTGTTATCTGGACTTCTCAAAGGCATTCGACCTAGTTCCATATAACACTCTTTGGCACAAGCTGGAGAGTGAGACTGGTTCACCATGCGAGTTGACTGCAATTTTAAAATTCTGGTACAGCCACCAAAACAATACAGTGAGGTGGGCGGGTGCTCAATCGGATGTGTACAGGTTGGAGTGTGGACTTAGGCAGGGGGCTTTGAGTTCGCCGCGGCTTTTCAACCCGTACATGGACGAGCTAGCGAGCGGGCGGACATACGGAGCACTGCGCATCCAGTGCAACAATGCGTTCAGGATGCTGTTCCGACTTCCACCTTTCTGTAGCGCGTCAACCATGTTTGCTGAGAAATATGTAGACGATTTCTACGCTATCATGCGAAAGCGTAGTGCAAAGCTACTCCGTCGCATGCATCTCAGTACGAACAGCATCCTGCGCTCATTGGTGGAAAGATTGGAGTCCCCAATGCTGGGGCGGTGGATGCGCTGGCACACTGCTGCCAATGCGTAGCCAGTTATCCTGACATTGGCTAGTTTTATTTCATTATTTTAAACCTAACACTAGCTTAAGTATTTTTCTTTACCAACAAATATTATGCATGAATGTAAGTCTGAAATAAATGGATTATTATTATTAACCCGTCATGTGTTCCAGATACACACGATGTCCCAAATGAATAACGTCCTAAAGCCGTTAAGTCTCTCTAACGTGCAGCTGTTTCATCCGCTATTAAATAAATATATATTTGTGTTACCAAAAGCCTCAGGATTTACCTAGTGTCTTTAGGTTAATCAAACATTTCAAATTCCGCAGCATATGCACTCGCGTCCAGCGCTCATGCCAAGTGGGGGACTGGAACTGTATCCAGCAGCCCAGTACCTACAGTTTCAATTTCATTACTTTCGTCGCCAACGCATTCCTGCCGCATGGCAGTGTGAGTATTGTCATCTTTCTGTTTAACAACACTAGCCGGAAGCAATAAGGTTTACATACACACGAACATGTCCTGGGGCTCCTACGAACAACAGCTGTGCCAGAGACACTCTCACATTGCGCTGTCATTGCTTTAGTCAGTTAACTTGAAGAGTTATGCAACATAATATTTCGCACATTTGGTGTAATATGGCCACATGTGCAAAACAACAACTTTTCAAGAGAGAGTAAAAAAAAAATAAAATAAGACAAAACAAACAAAAAGCAAAACAAACTAAATGTAACGACTACAAATGTTGTACTGTCATGTGTGCGGTTGTGGCGTACGCAAAAGGACTTCATTCAACATAAGCCACAGCCATGATTGACTGTGGCGCTGGTTTTCAATGAGCCCTGAAGTAGATACTGCCTGTGTGGTGCTGGTGAAATAAATAACAAATAACTGTTATGCAACATCACATACGTTGCTTAGATACCAAAGTAAGTAACCAATGCACTTGTGTTATGGAAATCGGAAACAACGACGGTACCGCAAACACCCAGACCCACGACAATATATAATAAAAATAAAGTTATTTTCTACATTGACCTCAGAGATGGCGACACCATGAAAACCGGTGTACAACTCACTCAATCACGGCGGTCGTCACATGACGACCTATATGTCTCAGGGTGACGGGCGCAGTGCCCCTCAGATCTTTGCGATTTAAAGCTCTAAGTGGTATTGCAACTGCTATGGACAGGCGTGTCGTTTGCCAACAGACACACGACTTGTTCGTTCCGTTACTTAGTATCGTAAAAAAAGTCTAGCATCATGTCCCAGATGCCAAATAAGAAGTCTATATGTATTTCTAGGTGGATCTATTCACGATGCACGGCCCTGCATGGACGGACAGCGAGGTGACCTTTGAGCTCCGGATGCTCAAAGTCGACGCGCCTGACGGCGTCAAGCCTATGGATCTTAGTTGTTTTGTGTAAGTTCTCTTCTATTGTATAAAAGTACTACGTAAACACGATGGATTCAATTTACATTACGTCAGCACGAAATCTAACGACTTTTTGTAATCATAGCGTAATGAACTTTGTCTCAATTGTGTAACGCAGGTACAAACTAGGTCTTATGCGGTAGCTGCGGAAATTCCAGAAACTTCGCGGATTCTCTCGAAAGCGCCCGACCTGGTTTTTGGCTCGTATCGAATTTGAACGTTACATAATTGACATAAAGTGCATTACGCTACACTATGGTTACAAAAATTGGCTTCGAAGCTATGACGACAACGAGTCACAAATATTCAATCTTGGAATCCTTCGCTTGCTCAGGTTTCAATACAAGCACTCGCGTCAAACAACAACTTTTCAGCCTTGCATAACCATTAACTATTGTGTGGTGCCAGCTCCGTAACAAAAACCATTTAAAAAGAAAGAAATAAGTGCGCATTTGGCCTCCATTTTACCTGGTGGAAAGTGACGATGAGGTCGACAATGTAGCATGCACACATAATGCCTGTTCACTCTCGCCTTGAAAAGGCCCAAGTTATACCTATATACTTTCAGGGAACAAGTCTGCAGGCAGGGAATTCCACTCATAGCCGTTCGCCATATAAATATAGAAGCGAAACGCTTCGTGCGAATCCTTGGAATATCCACAACATAGGGGTGGAATCCCAGCCTACGCCTAGTCCCCCGATGATGTAAAGGGGAAGGCGGAATCAAATTATGCAATTCCATCGCACACTCTCCATGATATATCCTGTAGAATACCGATAAGCACGCAACTTTACAGCGATGTTCAAGGTTCGGCAGCTTCGCCTCTACCAATTCCGAGTCAGTTATAAGCCTCTTGGCATGTTTATCGTTTGAGTCCAAGGTGGCCAGTTGGTATTTAGCAGAGCCATCCCATAAGTGACAGCAGTACTCCATACACGACCGGACTTGTGCTTAGTATAGCTGAAGCAACTGTCCCGGTGTGAAGTAATGCCTACCCTTGGAAAGGATGCTAAGCTTCCTGGCTGCATTTTTGGCCATGGATTCAATGTATCTGCCGAAGTTGAGATTGGACGACAGGTCCATTCCAAGTAGCTGGAGACGGAAATTCTTAATAAAATTCGATCTATCTTTCGTAGACTTATGAAGGTGCTTTCCACATTCAGCTGTCTATACCATAGGTTCCAAACTTTTGGCCCACCGCTCACTTAGGCGAAATAAAAAAATTTCAACACCCACCACCACAAAAATAAATGAAAACACGTATTTTTTTATATTAAAATAACACAAAAAATCACAAGGAAAAAATTATATGTAGCGTAGTTTATATATTTATATTTTTTTGAGACAGCATCAAAGGGCGTCGAGATTGGGGGGCCCCAATTACTTCCGAGGCCCCTGCCGCCTGCCCTTAGGACTCTTCAGCGCCCACTCGGAGGGACCACTTTGGGACACTGTGGTCTATACCAATATAATTCTGTGCAACGTTATATGAACTGCTGCTATGTTCAATGTGATTAACCTTTTCTTTACTCGGTTATTTCAGCATGCGACCAATGAACAACATCTGCGTGGTATCACTTCGATGTTCACCTGAAGGCCCACAGGTGGGCGAAATGGAGCTCGTCATGTCTCTCCACCAGCTACGGCGGTTCGCAGGCAGCGCCGTGGCTAGATTATTTGTAATCGTTAGTCAATATGAGTTCTAGATTATAGATTGTTCAAAGAGTACAATTGGTTGTAATTAAGTTTTTAAGTTATAATTTTCGTTGCTTTCACGCATCTTTCTTGTATACAATTGGTAAGAAGATAGTAGGTTGAGCGACTCGTACGCGTCTGTCGATACTGGAAAGTGCTACTACGTAATCTCCCAATTTGAAGGCGCGTAGCCGGATTGACATTTATATGGTTAGATTTATATTAGTGTGTCGCAACCTGTTGTGATGGCATGTGTTGTGTGTATGAAACCGATACCGTTCTAACGCGTCACGACACGACACGTCCGACAAATGTAAATCCGGCTAAAGGTTGATAATTAAAAAATCATCCGTTTATTTGTAAACCACTGAGTGTGTACAGCCTATATTTGACTACTAGTGTTGAATGAATATCCAAGTGATGTAGCATGCAGATACTAAGACTCGATTTATATTGCCGCGGACCAGAATGAAGGCGAATTTTTGTAACAATAGCATAAAGAACTTTTTCTACTCCTGAATTTTACAGATCAAAATCTGTCAATTACAATTTCATAATTTTCATGAAATATATTACAAAAGCGCCCTTTTAGTTTGAACCAAAATTATATTGTCTATGGTACGCGCTACTGTATTGAAAAATTACTATTTGAGTTTCAAAAAAAGAATGTCGTATTTTTGCTAATTAAAATATCGATTGAGATGCTACTCAAACACTCCGCGTGCCCTCACCCGTACTGAGTGACCGGGCGGTCTCCAGGGTTTGACGCGCAATTTCCGTCGAGCCGTCGAGTCGCTGCCGCGGATTCTCATGAATCTTAGATTGTTACATCACAGGCGATACTCGCGGTGGGGGAGCCCCCATAAGGGTCGAAATACAAAACTGCGGATCGGTAACTCAGAAAACTACGACGCGAATTGCTGCGATGTGATTTCGTGCGGTAAGGCATCTCACTGCCACGATTCGAGTAACCATTCTTTCGACGACCATCAACCGTACTGAACGTATTTTTTAAACTAGGTAGCAACATGGATCGTAAGAGTGTTGCACTGTTGTTATTGATATAAAAAAACACAAAGAAAATCTTCTTTCCCAGGAATGCGTGCAAGCTCGTAGATTTCTGCAATGCGACATCGCATCGCAATTTTGTTTCGGCCCTATGTCACACTAACGGATACGTAGTTTAGTTAATGTGACAATAAGGCGATCCCTCGTCGGGAGTGCCCTTAAGTTCATTATATATGGTTACAAAATTCGCTTCTATTCCCTTCCGCAGCAGTGTAAATAGAGCTTTATGAAATAAAATGGTTCGCTATTCACTAGAGAAATGAAGATGCTCTTGAATGTACAAGACGCGCTGCGCCTTTAGTAAGGAGTTACCATAATTGTTCCTATTCTACTATGTTATTTATCAGTATCTAACTCGTCATACATCCGAGAGCCACACGGTATCTTTAACGCCATTGACTTACAATTATATGGACGTCGGGTCCGCGCTAAAAAGTGTCCGCACTTGTAAGGCGCTAAAATCGTATACAGAGCGCGACACTCCGCTTTAGTCTTCATTTGTTCTACGGACAGCGCGATACTGCGATGACATAACAATTTAAATTTCGAATAGGTTGACTTGGGACATTTTTTTCGTGGTTTTTGTATTAGACCCGTCGTCCATTTATTTGTAAGTCAATGTTTAACGCGCAGTTATTATTTGATCCACCAGTTTTTTTATTTGATAAGTCAGTAAAAAAATTAAAAATTTTTTATTATCACAATCGCGTGACCGGGTAAACAGAAAAAGATACCAGTGAACTCTAATATTCCATCACGATCTACCTAAATCTGTGATTATTTGTAAATAAAACAAATTGTTAAATTGGAATATATCTTTTTTATTTTTTAATAAGCACAAGCGTTTTGTCACCACTCGTCATGGCTTCATAAACATTATTTACACATACCTATTGGTAATGGACTCAAGGATTTAAAAGTACCTATTGATATGTTAAATTGAAAAATGGCACCAAACAGTCGGCAAACAGAATAAAATCGTATTTGTCTCGTTCCCGTGACGAATTTCCTGGAACCTGTTGTTCCAAAAATACCATTAATAGATTTAAAAGTTTTCATCGCATAAGACCGGTCTTAGTTGATATATTCGCTATTTCAGCATTTTTCATAAAGATGACTTGATAGCGCAGTTTCTTAACAGCAGTAGAGCTCCTTGTGAAAGAGTACATCCGGGGAAGTACTGCCTTACTGATTTCTGCCGCCAAGCAGTAATATTAGCATTACTGCGTTCCGATTTAGAAGGGTACATATTGCTTAAACTACGAAAAGTAATATTACTTTAACAAAGTGATACGTAATGTCTCAAAAAAATGCATTAAAAGACGTGCCGATTTCAGTTTTTTTTTGTGTTCAATAATTTTACGTGAATTTTAATGTCTACCGATTGGTTTTAATTAAAAGAACTATTTTTGATGTAGTTTCTGTCTTCAGTAAATATAGCAATCATTTTATTTATATCGATCGGAAAACCACTTCAAAATTCAGTAGAATTTATATAATAAGTACTTTTAAATCCTCGTCAATAGTGCATATTAGTATTAACTGATTAGATTTCAAGATCACAACATAATTATATAAATTCAAATTATATCTAAACAACAGGTTCAAAACAACATTGTCCAAGCTTTCTGGTCCCTTCCATCGTTCCGACACATTAAAAAAAAACAGAAAAATGAACATTCTTAGAAATTATAGGCGAGATTTTTAAAATTTCTAAATATGATTGATAGATGTAGAGCAAGTAAACAATATCAAAAAAAAAAAAACAAATACAAATTTCATAAATTTTAACAATATAATAATGTCAAAAAAAAAGATATCATTACGCGATTGTAGTTGATCAATAACAAAACCGTTTGGTCAAACCAACACGCTCAGCATTCGTCCGCGAATGTGATCAGTTGTGCCACTCATGCTTCGTCTTTCTTTTGTTCCATGATTTTTAATATTTCACTACATTTTATTTTCGTACAAAGATAAAAATATTTTAAATTGATCGCTCTAAGTGGTGATAACTCAATGCGGTATTAAAAGAAAGCACCCATCAATAAAATTATTTTATCTAGACTCTCTATAATGTATTCAAAAACCGCGAATTACGACCAGCATAAAGGTAAACTGTTTTCTTAGAACAAATTTCTTACCAGTGAAAATGTTATTATTGCTTCATAATAACATTGAATTCGAATTTCGAACATCTCTGAAAAACGAAGCAATTTGATTGAACCTCAATTCTAACATCAGTCGAGATGAAGTTTTATTCGAAATTAAATGTCAATAGCAAACAATTTTGAGAAGCTTGATATCGAACGATGTGATAGTTGGGGCCGATTCAAGTTTGTCTATGAATAAAAAATAAAAATACGGTTGTGTGACGTGCGTGAGAAAAGTTTTTATTTGCCGCCATTTCGCCAGTCGTAACATGCGGTTCCTGAACACATCACAGAGAGCTATAATATGTGTATAGATAAAGCAGTGTATGAACTGTACATAATTAGGCATTAAAACATTTGTGAGATATGAGTTATGAGACTCGCCTGTTGGCTCGTTTCATAAACCCTCACTCGTATTTTAATGCCTTTCATTATGTAACAGTCACATAAACTACTATTTATGAATGACGGCACGCGGGAGGCGTTTATTTTAGGAATTTATCGTACTATGTAGTAGTAGTATACAATACAACAAAAACTTAAAAGTTTGTTGTAAATTTATTGTTTTATAAAAAGGCATGAAACAAAAGTTGCTGTCTATGATGTTGATAATATAATCTTGCGAGATTGTTAATATTTTACAAATAACCCTGTGTAACAAACGCGTTGGTTTGTCTGTCCTTAATAGAGTAAGTAATACACTTTTAAATATAACTATCTAAGCATTCCTATTAAATACAAATTAGTAATCAAAAGCGTCGAGGAAGTGCTGCCATCCAGTGGCTAAACAGAAAACTTTTACGCCATGTCCAACTATCTTATCGATCAATCAGAGTGGGTCAACACTATGTCTTATGTCGCATTTACAAAAAACACAAACTTCAGTAGAAACGACGAGATTGCATATTTGTATTAAATGAACCTTATTATGATTTCGTTTCGTTTGTAAAAACTCTAATCTAACCTTTTTCATTCTGAGTTTCTATTTTGATCAACTACAATTTCATAAATTTATAATTTAAACATCCAAGTCCGACCCAATTCCACTCACTTTTGTATAACAACCACTTTCTCTATAGCTGCGAGTGAAAAGCGTAAACGTATACAGTTGTAAGGTTATGGTGCGCTTACAATTTTCATTCGATTTGCATTAAATTTAAAATTGTATACAATACGCCATACCTAATGAACTACAGCTTGTGCCTTTACTGAAAGTACTGAATCGTGATTAACTCATTATCTCGATGTCGCTGACGAGTAGTGCCATCTGTTGGTGGCACAATAATAATAAATGCAAAGGTCTATAAAAATAGTAGGCGCACGTGAAAATAACACAATACCAGTAACAAACACAACAATCTTTCATAACATAGCTGAAACTATAAACAAGTTTTAGATCTGCTTATATTCAGGCAAAAGATAAGGTTAGATACAAAAAGATTTATGAAAAATGTTGTAAATGCCTATACTACAAAGATTTAATAAAACTTAAGTATCCGTGGAAAAATTTAACTATATCTCTTATTTTCAACAAAAAATATTTTTAAATAAAACCATCACACGACCTGAAAATAAGCAAATATTGTTGAGAAAATCTGATATGATGCGGTAAATTCGTAATTTTACAGGTTTCGTTAAAAAAGCTCTATACATATAGTGGTGGATTATTTACATGATAATATAAAGGTATTTATTTATTATAGATTTTCCAAACGCAAACAAGTATATCTAAAGACACTGCATATAGGAGACTAGTTGATATTATGTAGAGTGTAAACGTACCTAGTACGACACAGAGTAGAAACCCATGATACTGAGCGTCTTTCTTAAAGAACCCATTTTGCCAACCAATTTTGTGAACCAATTTTGTAAAAAGGGTTTTCAATTTCAATATGAAACACAGTCGGAAAGGAAACCCACTTTCCTATAATCGACTACTTAATTCAGCTACAGACATTATTTGTTCTAACACTAATGATTAAAAACTTTTTAGTTTGTGTTTTACATATTTACCACATTCAAATATGTGATACGAGCCCTACGGTGGAATCGGGCTCGGCCTGCGGCGCGTGGTCGCCTCCCGACTTCGGGGTATGCTAATGCTCTTCGGTGGCAAAGCGATTAATACTATGGGCGCTTGATTAGGAGGTTCCTAATTCGATTCCCAATTTCAGCCAACTTATGAAACAAACATTTTTAAGTTGGTTCTGGTCAGGGTATTCTGGGCTTTGCTCTCAGAGTTATGTTTGCTCTGGTGCTCATAGTAGAAGATGAAAATTTACATCCCATAACGTATTAAATTACATATTGTTAAAATTACGGACAAATTTTTCCGCGAATTCAATAAGAGTTCTTTGAAAAAAATTATTCAGTATCATCAATAGAGTCACTCCATGAAATTTTTCTTACACCTTGTTTACGCCTATTTCTCTATGTATATGACTTTTAAATATTTATCGACCGTTACAAATCGAAAAAATTAAATGTTTTACTGACCGCACTAAAGAAATCTGATTGCTTACAAGTACGGGAAACAATTTTATTTTTCAAAAAGTAAGTTAGTTTTATTATGAGTACAAACACTTCGTTTCCTATTCATAAATAATGAAAAGTAATTTATTAACGAATAAGGTATTTGTGACCTTATCTGTGATGGATGATACTTAATTTTTTTTATTACGCAAAAGCTACCCACAATACTAATAATAATAAAAAATATAGCAAAACAAAAAAAATATATAGCAATACCAAATGCTCATGACAAGTGAGGAAATTGAAAAAAGTTTTAGGTAACACTTAGGCCGGTATTAATAAATCCATTTCAACTACAAGATAGGTAAGATCTTAGTTAATATCACTTGAGTGCATCAACGATAACTTATTTTTAACGTAACATGTAAAAGGTTAGTTCAGAATATTGTGGTTTCTATTAATTATAGACCATAAGGGTTGGACTAATACCATCCCAGTACCGTGGTCTAGAGACCTGTAAAGAGCCCGTTGGCTTGTTTAAAAAAACAACATGAGATATGAAATTACTCTACTAACTATATAGTTTGTTATAATTATTAATACAGACACAACTCTTCACAAAGCCCCTTTATACACACACAAACCATTATCACCCTTATACACACTCTCATAACCCTCACATTCCCACTTAACGTATGAGCCAGAACTAACAAGACACACTCACTCAGAATCAAAACGACATAACTCTTCACAAGGCCCCTTTAAACGCACACAAGCCATTCTCGCCCATAAGGATCACATTCCCACTTAATGCGTGAGCTAGAAACGCCAATTCCTATTACCAGGCTTAGGCGTTGTTATTAATGCCAATAACGGGCCTAATTATATTCATAATAAGCGTCCTCTTATCTGCATTTATTCTGTAGTGTATGCAATACGAATTACCTATTAACTTTATTAAAGTAACGAAAGTGTTCTATCGCAGTTACTGGTCAAATCCGATAGGTCAGATTGTAATTTGTGTCATGAGATTTTGGTATTTCTAATAGTATTAATCAGGGACCGAAAGCGGTGATCTTTATTTGTATTTCAACTCGTGTGCAAAATTCAACGCAACATTTAATTTACAATGTTTTTATTTTCGGTTCCATCGAAATATTAACTGTATATCTTATTATCAACATACATTTTGTGTTAAATTTTGCACACGTTGAAAGACTTATGATGGTAAACCATTTCGGTCCCTGGTAATGTCGTTATTTTATAATCAAATTGCTTAATACCAATTTGTTGGACCCTCTTAAGAAGAGACCTGTGGGATAAATGAATGCAATGAATGATGAAACAGTGAGATGAATATAAATTAATGCAGAATGTCATTACTTGCACGTTATGTAAGTAAAAATTATTTACCCGCTCACCATGGGTAAAATTATAGGAGTTTATGTGACTGTTACATAATGAAAGGCATTAAAACACGAGCGTGGGTTTATGAAACGAGCCGACAAGCGAGTTTCATAAAAACATCACACGAGTGTTTTAATGCCTAATTATGTACACTGCTTTATCTATACACATATTATAAGCTCTCTATGATGTGTTCAGGAACCGCATGTTACGACTGGCGAAATGGCGGCAAAAACTTTTCTCACGGTCGAATCAAGTTTTGTTTTTCAGAGATGTTCGAAATTTGAATGTAATAATAAAATCGTATTCGACGCTATTATTATGCAACAATAACATTTTCACAGGTAAGAAATTTGTTGTAACAAAATAGTTTATCTTTATGCTGGTCGTAATTAGCGGTTTTTGAACACATCATAGAGGATTTATGATATGTGTGTAGCTAAGTAAGTTTGTAGAACTTTACCAAACTTCATGTATTTTGCCCTCCTTGTCAGAACTAACGTAATCGACATTTTTAGCGAAATTGAGTTGTAACTCATCTGGGATCAGCTTAACGAGATATACTACTCTCTCTAATCGGTTTTTAAATATCTTATTTAGTTTCAGTTTTACTTTTTTAACATTTTTCAAAGCAAAAAAAATCTTTAGGTACCAATATCTCGAAAGCTACCAAAATGTAAAAGCGTTATTTATGAACTTATGACAAGGAGGAAGTATTGTAGTTATTATACGGAATGGGTGACGATGTTTCATTGGTCACAAATTTTACTATGACACGGCCTCTTGCAAAACGCGAAAAAAAAACTGGTCCAAACATTTTGGTCAAGACAATGACTGTTCATATTTTTTTCGTAGTAAAAAAGTATTACCAAAATAAATATTGTTTAATGACTATGATCACCTCTAAAAATGTATCTATTGAATACAGAAATATTCCATATTTTCTAGACATTCCGAAATAATAAATGTTTATATAACAACAACGATTTGTGATACCATTTTAGCAACAAAACATTTTAGGACGCAATTTAATAATGTTCAATACAACGGACACACAGCAAATATGATTTGATAATATGGTATATCAAATTAATAGTAAATAACAATAATCAATAGTAAACTTAAGCTAGAAAAATAAGCAAAGAAAATGGCATTCATATTATCACTTATTAGAACAATAACACTACAAAAATATTTTCTCCTTAATGTATATTTTTAATCGGCTGATTTACTAAAACACTGTATTATAAAATATAGTTAATTGGTACGGAGGTTGACGCAACTGTGACACAAGTGCAAAAGGGTGTATTCCATTAATCCTCTTAAAAGTTGGATTATTTCTCCCAAGTACCCCACTACGAGTACGCAGGTGCAGCTAAGCAGTGGGGATTTGTGGAAAAAAAAAACAAGTTGCCAGAACAGACATTAACCTTTTAGTTGCCTTGGCTGTAACATTCTTATCGATTTTTTTGCGCCAACATCGTCATATTACGACACTTATATTAAGCTATCATTGCATCGATGCTTTCAGTTGAAAAACTGGACAATTCAATTTTCTCTAAAATATTATTGAGTACATAGCTAACAATATGCGTTATTCTCCGCCTTAACTATGTAAAAAACAATACTGCCTGATACGTACATTCAATGCAGTTGCTCCAATTTCATTACCAACTGCTCGATGACTGCAAGCGCGCACTCAAATAACCTGCAGTTGCAATGTACTTGTGGTAATATTGCAAATAATCAACTACATTCGAATTGTGAATCCTGTCATTCGAATGTCAAATTAGTAACCTACTCATTTTCGTATTCGAATGATTTGAATGATCATTCATTACTAATTAGTAATAGTCATCCATAGATTTCATAGAGCATTTCTGCTCGTGATCACCTAACCCTCTCTGACATAGGGTAAATACTGTAAATGTGACAGGGCAGGGATATTTTGTTGTATAGACAAGACGAATGAGGCGTTCCGATCAGTGTTATAATAATCATTGGACTCGTGCACCTGACCGAATGGCAGGGGCATTCGGTCGACGGAGTGTTAATCATTCGATTCGAGTCGAATGATTGTGTTTGGATTCGACTTAGGCGAATGATTTGCCCATTCGAATTATCAGTATTAGTAACATTCAAAGTCACGCTAAATTGCACGTAGAGTTGTGATATAGGCAGGATGCCGACAGTCCGATACACTATTGCATATTATTTGGACTTGTGTACTAATTATCTCCGTCTCCTTTACAAACCAATAGAGGGTGAAAGAGACTGATATATTTACTTAAACGTACGAAAAGTACCCCTTTCTGTTTGTTGTTTGTTAAGCACATGCGACAGAGTTCAAAAAATTATAAACAAAAATAAAATGTTTAAATGAAAAATAACTATAAAAACTTCTGATACGGAGTGTTCGAAAAACAAGAAAAAAAAATTGTTACGAGCTGAAGTTAAAGAAAAAACAAAGGAAACAGAGGCAATAGTTTTAAAAAGATATAACATTTGTATAAAAAAAAATATAAAAGAGAAACAACATAACGTCGCCTTACTTTCTCAAACTCATTTCTTAAAGCGCAAAGTTACTGCAACGCAAAAAATGGATTGTACATACAAATTTTGCAGGCTGATTTCACAACACATTTCCTTCATATTTGCAGACTGGATTTAACCTATTATTACAGTAATGCACCCAAATGAACACCCTTGACAAAAAAAGTAAATAGAAAGTTTTGCCATGTCCTGAATAATCACTCTTTATAAGATACGAGTTTGAGAAAGTAAGGCATCGATAAGTAAGTCCAGCGTTGATAAATTAGAGATATTATAAAAGTATGCTTATTGTTTATATATAACAAAAAATAAAAGCATTATAAAACATCGTACATAATGTATCGTTATAAAAATAAGTAAATCAGAAAATCAGCCGACTGCTTTACCCACCTACAGACACTAACTTCATTCTAACACATATAAGGATTAAAAAACTTTTAGGCTTGTCTTTTATAGGTTTACAACATTCAAATATACGTGATATCAAAATTCACACACCCTATTTATGTACAGAACGTTAAAAATTACGTCTAAAAATAACAAATTTAAAAATACGTCTAAAAATAACAAATTTACAATTTCTTCGCGATTTAGGAAAAGCTGTTTGGTATGGTGGGTACACCATGAAATTTGAAACGTTCTTTCTTAATATCCAATAGAGAAGCACAAATTTAGTTCTTTTGTGCATATTCTTACATCACAAAGAACCAGAAAATTATTCTTGTATCTTGTTACAGCGTTACTTTATCTTTTCGGAGTAGGTAAATAATTTAAGAATATATTTTCTCTGAGTGTTTCAGACCCTTCATGAATAACTTTAAAAAATAAGGAGTTAATGCTACTGTAAAGTAACGCGAAACTATACAACTCAGCTCCTTGTGAAAGAGTTCGTCCAGGAAAATGTGAGCATTACTGCGTTCCGGTTTTGAAGGCTAACGTGCTGGTGAAATTACAGGCACATGGGATTTGTTTACTTATTATGACTTAGACCCTAATACTTAGGGTAACGGACGCAATGGCAGTGCCCCTCAGATCGTTGCGATCTAAAGCTCTAAGCTTGCCAACACGCGCCTTGTTCGTCCCGTCACTTGATATCATAAAAAAAAACTAGGTATATACCTTCCTTAACCTGCCGTAACCTTCAAAGGTTAAGTTCATCAGATTGTAGTGAATTTTAACACCACGTATTATATTCTACACAACAACGATGAAACATAAACAAGTTGATAAATTTGTCTAGACCAAACATAGCACATCACTGTTTGTTTTACAAATTCTGAATTGATATGAGTTTATTTAATCATTAACTCTCAGTTACTCCCTCCGTAAAGGCCGGGTTTACGAGTCTTTCACTTACGATTTTCGCTTGCTTGCGTGACTCGCTTCGCGCATACGCAAAGATCTGTCGCATACGCGCATGTAGGACTGTTAACGAGTCGCTCGCTTGCGCCGGTCTCTTGCTTTGTGTTGGATTTCTTTGCGTTGCGTGAGTTTGATATCTAGCTTGATACTTCCACGCAAGGACCATTCGCAGAGGACATCATCACTCAGCCAATCATAAAGCAGTAGCTGATTGTCGACAACCCAAACAAAGGCAAGGCAGTCTCGTGAACCCGGCATAAAGAGAAGCATCTATGCAAATCTATCAACTCTAAAATTACCTTATAATAGTTTTATGTGCTATGCACAATATTGTGCTTGACTAGTTAACAGAGAGCGATCTTTTGATGAAATTAATATTATCGCCATATTCAAATAAATCTATCCTATATACACACAACAATTAATAGTACATTGCACATGTCCACTCTCTATATAGGTGTTTAAAAACTTTGGAACAGTCTCCATTAAGTAGTCAAGACAAAATAACCTATAGAATCTCTATGACATGCAAATATAATCTAAACTAACATCAATTCACAGAGATCATTTCTTTTTAACCGTTGAGCTGCTGGCACAACTACTCGACCGAGTTTGGACGCCATCTTTCTTTAACAAACTTACACCGAACGCAGGACACTTCTTCCTTAACGCCTTTATCTTATAAAGTTTATTTCCTTGCGAATTATTTGTTTCTTCGAAATTGTCAGGCGTTACGTCAGCAGTGATGACAGAATTTGTAATGCATTCCATTGGTTCTGGGCTATTTGATTTGTCCCGTTTTCGTCTAAATCTGAACGGAGTTTCGAGCGAGTCTGCAGATATGTTAGTAACATTTGTGTCACTGGAAGACAGATCTTGTGTACTCTCCAAACCCGATTTGGCAAGATTGCTTTTCGGTAACTTTTTGCGCGAATTTGAATTCGATCGAATAATTAGTTTCTTGCGTGTTAAATTAGTCACTGTTGTTTTTGTTTGATTTACGGATTTTAAGTTCGGTTCTGATGGTAGCCTGTTCTTTCCGTTTAAATGACAGTTTTCAGTCAAAGCAGATAGAGTGGAAGTTACGTTGCTTAAATTATTGACTACGTTAGTATCGTTGGATGTAATTTTACTGACGACTTTTCGCGACGTTTTTAAAGGGCTGCTATGGGTGAAGCTGATGGTAGGTCTTGCAAGATTGGCACGCTGACCATGGAAGCTACTTTTGCCTGTAAAGGGGCTTTTGACACTGCCAGCTAGTTTACTGGTTTGGGCGTTGGCACTCCTTGTTGGCGGGAAGGTAGACGTCTTAGCCGCATAGTGCGACTTTAAACTAGAGTTAATTATCCTCGGTTGAGGCTTCAAATTCGTATTCGCAGAGTTTCTTATATTGTTTGTAGGCAACATGTAGTTCAGTTTGGGTGTGAAGACAGTCTTGGTGGGTAGCATAGGTGTGGGTATGGTTTTGTACTTGCCGATGACGGTAGTCACGTTGTTCTCGGAGTCTGTCTCGTTGGCATTAAGCGCATTTGCATTGTCCAGCTGTGATAGATAATAAATTGTTACTTAGCACATTTGAAATCATTTAATGTGCAGTAGAGCACCTTGTGAAAGAGTTCATCTAGGGAGGTACTGCCACCTTACCTATTTCTGCTGCCAAGCAGTAATGTGATCATTACTGCGTTCCGGTTATGAAGGGTAAGGCTACTGGTGAAATTACAGGCACATGAGACTTGTCAACTTATGTGTCAGGGTAACGGGCGCAGTGGCAGTGCCCCTTAAATCTTTGTGATTTAAAACACTGAGTGGCACTGCAACTGTCATGGACAGGCGTGTCGCTTACAATCAGGTGTGTACTGACACGACGTAAAGAGTACATACCTTATTAGTGTTCTTATTATTCAATATGCTCTGCAACGACACAGGCTTTTCTTCGGTATTGTTCCCTTTGGCGTTTGCAATGGTTTCGGACGGCTCGGGCAGAGGTTCGGGGGGCAGGTCGCTGTAGATGCCGCGAGTGAAAACGGGGTATGACGTCATGTTGTGACGTTGGCGATACGTTTCGCCTTCCGCGTGCATGCGCGTTTGGATGCTGTGGAAATAAAATGTATATTAATAATATACATTCTTAGTGTTACGACTCGTTAAAATTTCTTCAATATGAATAAAGTGCTATGTAATGTTAAATTTATTAAACATCACGTATACAAATAACGTGACCCTATGTCCCGCTTTTAAGTTCGTGTGCCGCTGTCCCCAAAATACTATAAATGTCCCGCTTTGACAAAACAGAACGTACGTGACAATAAATTTTAAAAAAATGGCGAAGGCGAAAAATACATACAGCCAGCTCACTGACTACACAGCGACTACACAAGATTAGTAGTTTCTTAAAATTTTTGATTTGAAAAAAACAAACATTTTAAACAATAAAAATTTACAGGTATTAATCCGCTCTGAGGGAAAAAAATTATGGTCACGCTACGTATATATGAAAAAAAAACTTTCATAGATTTCTCACAGAGAGCACATAGAAATATTCACAAGGTCAGTTGGGAGAACGTCAGGCAAGGTATGCTGGCGATGGCGCTGGTTGTTATCCAGCCAAATCGAAGGAATTTTTCTTAGTGTTCAATCTTTGTATTAATAAAATTATAATAAAGTAATGTATGATAGAAGTGAGTCTCAGTTTAAGATTGCGCATTACATTCTGTTACGTTTTCTTAGTTTTGCTATAAGGCGTAGGAAATTACACTCACACAGAGAACGCAACAAAGAAGCTAAAAAAGACCTTTGGACATATGGGTTTAGCGCTGTATCTTGAGAAACTGTGACTAGGTTATAAATGTAGAAATATTTAATAAGTTAAAGAAAAAGGTGGTGTTTATGAACACTATGCGCTATTGCGCTTGATACGCAGGAAGATTTGTACTTCGGCCAGAACATGAGGAACAATAAGTACAAATTACTCCAGCTTATCATTCAAAGCAAGATCGCTGGAAAAAATGTTTGTAGAAGGCGGCACGTCAGAACATCATATTGTGACGGAAAGAAGACGTAGACGAGGATGGTACTCGATCACGAAGACGCCTGTTCGCTCCAATCTTTCAAATATCTAATTTGTATCGTTCATACGAAATACGGCGGATTTCCTAACCTAATTGTGCGCAAAAGTTCGCAAATTTTGAAGAAACGCTTCTTACGAATTGATGGGACAACTACGACACGTATTTTATTAAATAATCGAAAGTCTGTATGCGATTACAGTAAATCTACTTTTTGGTTATTGACTAAAGTTATTTGATGGTAACAGTCATCGTCATTAAACCTACGTCCCACTGCCCTGTATGGGTCTCCTCTCAGGCGAGGGTTTAGGCCATAGTCCGTCAAGCTAGCCCAATGCAGGTTGGGGACTTAACACATTTTTCCAGGGTTGTGAACCTATTTCGGCGTGCAGGTTTCATCACGAAGTTTTTCTTCACCGAAAAGCACATAAATTCCGAAAAACTAAAACAAGAGGTAGGAGGCGGTAGCGTCACACCAATAAATAGGCTACCATGACTTATGGTTGACAGCGGTCATATTGCAACAGAACCTTTGGTTTAGTTCGAATTAATCACTCATGTAGTAACGTAGACTCACTTCTCGAGAAACCACTGCTGATGTCCAATGACAGACCCTGGCCGGCAGATGCGTAGCCAGGCGATAGCCTCGCGCGCTGTGAACCCATGGTGCTTCATCATATAGCAAGCTATTAATGTCCCCGTTCTGCCTAGACCCGCTGCAAGTACATAAAGAAAATTAAATGTTAGCGCCATCTGATGGAAAACAAAGGTATCAATAAAATACGTCATAAATAACGATTATACAGGGCCACTGCAATTTAAATGGCAGTTTTAAACACAGTTTTAAGGATTTTCAGGCTCAATAATCGCTGTACAAAAAATGGGCTAAATAAAAATTTCAAACTAATTGTACAGCATTAGTGATATCTACGTTTGGGCGCGGGCCCATTATGTCTTAACGACAGATAGTCGTGCAGTTTAGAATGTCGTGGCTTGTATATTTAAATGAAGTTAATTCACATACATGATTAACAGTGGTTCACGACTTTTTTGACGTTACAACGACAGACTGTCGCGACAATGGGAAGAGCTAGAACGACAGTCGTCTGACGATAAATAGAACGTTACGATAAAAATGTGACGACAGATAACCGCAGCTCCAAACGATGCTGTCGTGCAAATGACAAAGCTGCTGCCGTAAACCGATAAATTGTCGTCACGATCTAGTGGGAACACAGAGACACGACAGTCATCTAAAGATAAAATAAACGTCCACGACACAGTCACGACATATACTCGTGATATGGGAACAGGCTAGACGCGACAGTCGTCCAACGATAAATAAAACGTTACGATATAATGGGAACGCGACCATACTGTCCTGTTTCTTTACTCTATTCATAAAGTACGATATAGTGGTGGTACAGCACACTAACTATTTGTAAGCAACGTCGAGGCAACAGTTGTTAATTCGATCGAAGGGATTTTTCTTTGTGTTTGTTAAATCTTCGTATAAATAATAATTTGTAATACTAATTTAGTTCTTCTTGTGGCCGTTAGAGGCGCTGTAAAATTTGCAATACAAATATTTTACGCTTTTCTGATACTGTAAATACATGGTAGAAGTACTGACATTGATAAAAACCAACCTTTACAATGCACAGCAACAGCTCCCTTCGCTGCTTCGGTGATTCGTATAAACCTGTTCACGATCAAATCGGACGGCACCGAACCATCTATAAAGAACAATTCTCTATGCTCAAACCCGTGAGCTGTAAATTGCCTTGCATCATATGATTTCTTGTTCAATCTGACAATTGTAGTCACGTTATAAGTACGAAAGTACTGATGGTAGTGTTCCGGGGAGTGGAGGGGATAACCCCGGTCGAGGCGTGAGCGGTGATGGGGCCCGGAGAACGCGAGCATCTTGCCCGGTATTATCCAGTTCAGATCGCCGTTTTCAACTTTCTGCAAGTAAACTTAATTTATTAGTACACTGGGTTTCACCTTAAAGTATGACAATTTTTGGTTGAAAACTGCACCTTATACCATTTATAAAAGGTTCACATTGAAAGTTTGGAATAGGTTTGCGTAGCTTAACCTGTCGCTGCATATCTGTATCACTGCACTACGACAGAGTTCTTTGGGCCCTTTGTGAAAGAGTTCGTCCAAGGAAGTACTGTCACATTATCTATTTCTAGCGCCAAGCATGTCTCAGGGTAACAGTCGCAATGGTAGGGTAATAGTGGCAGTTTGCGATTTAAAGCTCTGAGGCGCACGATTTGTCGTCTCATCACTTAATATCATAATAAAAGAAAAATCTCCAAAAATAACAACTAAAATAAGCAAACAAAAAATAATCAAAATTATCATCATTGTGTCCAGACATAAAATATCAACACCATTTCTGAAAATTTAATGTACCGAATGGGTGACGTACAGGCTGGCAGCTACCCAACGTATTTGCATAGCCACATAAAGTGGGAACGCTGGGCGCCCTTCCGCAGGAAACACATTTTATCCATTTAATGTAGCCCTAGTATTTAAATTGCCAACGTACTTTGTTTCGTTAATTGAATCAGTATAATAGTAACGTAATAATAATAATATACTTATGGTGTCAAACTAGGAAATTCCCTGTACTAGTTTGACACCAGGTAAGTAAAATTTTATGAAATATTTATTAATTTGAAATATAATGATATCGCACACACTAGTGAAAGCATAGCACTAGGGAGACCATAGTGCGGGGCTATGGGACCACGGTCAATGAAGGATATTGCGGGTGTCATGGTCACACACATAGACAATCATAAATTGCATCCAAACTCACGAGAGAAATATGTAGGCCATACAAATATTTTTCCCGGGAATCGAACCCGGGACTTCTGCTTGGCAGTCCAGCATGGCGCAATGAATTTTATTGTAATTAATTACATGACACGATACCTATTTAGTAAAATACGTCAGCTGTGTTCCGTGTCGCATGTGAGCTGTTGCCAGGTCCACTGAAAATCAGCGACGTAACACATTCAGTGAGACAACAATAAGCTGAGTGGGTGACCGATTCCGTAATAACACAGCGCACACTTTATTATTCCAATTTTGTTACTATTTTATTTTGACTTAATTTATATTAGTTATTTTAATTAGTCGAATTATTTCTTAAAAGTGTTGCCTAATTAATTTTTTTTATATTACCAAGTGACGGGAAGAACAAGTCGTGCGCCTGGTGGTAGCTACACGCCTATCCATAAGAGTTGCAGTGCCACTTAGAGCTTTTAACCGTAAAGATCTGAGGGGACTGCCACTGCGCCCGGCACCCTGAGACATAAGTTGACAAGTCCCATGTGCCAGTAATTTCACGAGCACCCTTACCCTTCTAAACCGGAACGCAGTAATGCTCACATTACAGCTTGGGGGCAGAAATAGGTAAGATAGATCTATTAGTACTGTTTGGCTAGTTAATAGTGACTATTATTATGGCAGTCTCACATAGAACCAATTCATAATAACTTGTGTATGTTAACAAATATTTATTGTTTAACTCACCTCATAGAACAGATATTGATCAGCATCAAAGTGCTCGAAATCGAAGAACCTTGCATCATGAGCTACCTTAACGCCATGCAGCACATCTAGAAGAGAGATATCGAAGAGCGGAGGGCCACCAGAGGCGTCGCGAAAGTTGAGGAGGGACCATTCTGAGCCGTCTGTGAGGGTTTTGTAGACAGCGGCTGGGGAAGCGTTCAGGTATATTATCTGAAAAATGATTATGGAATAGTAATGAGTAGGCAGTTAATAATTTGTTTAAAGAATTGAATGACATTTATAACTTGGACACAATAGTAACTTAAGGGCCGGCGGAGGGCAGAGGATATCAATGTATATTTTACGCTATCATAATTGAAATGACGCGTAAATCTCAATGCTCTGAGACGAAAGAAATGCGAGAGAAATGCGCTGCGATGCTCCAAGTTGGAGCATTGTGATTTATACCTTATTTCAATTGAAATTGTATAAAAAATACATTCATAAATTTAATATACATTCATAAATTTAACGTCCTCTGCATTCCCATCGACAGGTTTGCGCCGGCCCTGATAATGTGCTCCGGAGCACATGAGTTCAATTATCAGATATATCTTTAATTGTCCAACTTGGCAGTTGGCTTGAAGTCAAGCGCGAAATATGAAATCCTGTATGTTTCCGAAATTGGAACATAGCGAATGGGTTTGAATATCTATCACACATTTACAATTCGCTCAGAGCGTTAACAAAACTTTAGCAGGCTATTCACGTTGTTTATGTAACAATCTGCACGTGTGATGTGTAGAAAATTGAAAATTTCCTATCCTTTACTCATTCCATCACGAATATATTTAGTATATACTTAACAAAAGTGTGTATACTTAATAAATGTAGTAAATAATACGTGGTGTCGAACGATGTTTGAACGACAAAATGAGAAATCGTCTCTTGAATCAACAGAACACAATAGCTTCCCACGATTGAAAATTATCAATTAAAGTGAAACGAACTGTGAGAATTTTGTGCAGATGTTCAATTGTTTGTTTGTTTTGTCGATGCCATATGCTGTGTTTTACGAATTTTGTTTTAAATTTTTCTAAGTAACGATGTGACCGACAATAGTAAAATTTTGTCTCACTGTAACACTTGTATAGCCTTAAATTGTAGCTTTCAGGAACACAGATGTCGTGTATTCCAGTTGCCGTCTTGCAGTGTATTCCATTCTTTTGACGTAATGCAAGAAGAATGAGGAAAAGCGCTGCGTGCAAAAGTGTAGTAAATCAATGACATATGGATTGAGTAAAGTTGTGATCATGTAATTTACCTACTTATAAGCAGTTAGATTACATGATTAAAAGCACGTCTGTTCCACTTCTGGGCAAGTATTTAGTTTGCCGGTATATAGTTATATATGTATATAGTTTGTTAACAGAAACTTAGTAAAAACTTCTTTAAACATTTACATAATGACCAAAACGTAATTTGACAATGATTATATATTATTACACGTTCTTTATATAGTCCCTGCGAGACCACATTTAAAAAACGTATAAATGGGTAAATAAATAAAAAAGTATATATTATTTATACATATACCTGCAAACATTAGTAAAAATCACAAGGAAAAATATAAAAGTAAAACAAAACCACGATTACAAGTTAATTTCGTAAATTCATTTGTGGTCCCTCAGTTCACACACTACAGAAATGTGAAGTCATTTATTATCCTAAAATATAAGGAATATAGAAAGATACGTCAAATTGAGGTTTAGTAAAAAAGCTTTATTATAGGCATGTTTATCTTAAAATGGATTGGGGGCTCATTAGACAAGATATTTAGACTACTACGATTTTTATGGCTTTCATGTGAAAGAAGCACTTTTGACGTATGATCAAACCATATTTCCAGATCTTTACAAGCTAACTGACTCGTGTGTGACCATGGGATCTGTAAAGATCCCGAAAACTTGGTTTGTTTGAAAAACAAATTTACGCGATTTAGATTCGCGATATCCTAAGTATTTAGGAAATGGAACTATTTTTTGCATCTGAATTGAGTATATTTGTTTATTAAAACAAACCAACGTTCCGGGCACTTTACAGGTCACGGCTGACTGACATGGTAAAGTCATCAACCAGTTATGTCTAATATTAACTAAACTATGGTTTATATGAAAAAAACAAATACACGCGATTATGAAATATATTTATGTTCCTATGTGAATATCTATATGGCTACACATGTGAAACAATCGCGAAAACCTGAGAACTCGTTAGCTAAGTATTTGTTTTATCCAACAAGTTTTATTTTCATACATATCGGTGAAACATCCAGGTCGAAACGACGGTTTAAAAGACAGTGACTCGATTTTTTTTTCGCTTTACTTACTAAAACATGCTGAAAATGAATCTGAAATTCGTTTTCGATATCTCGGCTAACAGCTCTGTCCCTTTTTATCTAAAGGATAACTATTATACGGCTTTAGTGGTGCCATTACGGTTGTTACGTCACAAACAAGTGTTGCCGAAAGAAATTTCTAACTCCTGATTACTGAATGCCTATAGCCCTTCGATTACTACTCTCGCCGCATTCACATTAGGCCGTAAATTTATGTCTATTTTTTTATTGAAAAAAGCTTTTCATTGTCATCACTTGTCAAATTACAAGATTGTCAAGTTTCATTTCGCTATATAAAAAGCTATACCCCATAATCTCAGTACAGAGTACTAAAAAACTGACCTTAAAAATACGTGGAATTACATGTATTTGCCAAGTTTTATTGAAATCGGTTACTAGTTTGCCAGCCTTAAAGATGGAATTTTTTTTTAATTTCAATGGGACCACTACTGAGG
This sequence comes from Hyposmocoma kahamanoa, assembly GCF_003589595.1. Lineage (NCBI taxonomy): Eukaryota > Metazoa > Arthropoda > Insecta > Lepidoptera > Cosmopterigidae > Hyposmocoma > Hyposmocoma kahamanoa. The sequence continues at coordinate 8,480,300 of NW_020653743.1, read as the reverse complement.
TACCGTCATTCCGACAAAAAAAAAGAATGATCAAAATCTGTTCACAATTTATTGAGTTATCGCGTAACATACATACAAAAATATATATATACCTCCGTTTTTTTGAAGTTGGTTAGCAAAAATAAGAGACGTCATGGTCTGGAAATCGACTAGCCCACCCCCATATTACCGAGCTCCGCTGTCGTGTCTTAATTTGTAAACGGACGAGGAATGATGCCTTAATGACGTAAGATAAAGCTATCAACCTACATTGACGTATGAACGTTTTATAGCACTATTATTTTAGTCTGACAAAAACCGTCAAGGGGATGAGCGACGGAGTGCCAATAGACGAAATGGGTGGAATATATCTAAAACTCAATTATCTTCAATTTTTATTGAATTGGTATTCAATTATTTTATGTGAAATTAATCCACTAGTTTATTACAATTATTAATACAACGATCGAACACTCACAAACATCAATTATCTAGTTTATCAAATCACTAGCTTCTTGATAGGCTATTAGCCTTAATTGGCGAATACTGGCTAAAATTGGCTAGATGTAACGTTTGCACTTGTGTCGCAGTATTGTAATTTGATCGTTTTCAATGTTTAAGACCGGGACCAGATGACAGGGATGGTACATAGAAAATACAGCCCTCCTTATCATAATCAACGTAATCGACATTTTTAGCGAAATTGAGTTATTAACATTTATTTATTTATTTTTACATTTTACGAAAATTTACGGACAAATAATACAATTATAGTATACTTAAATATGAGTATTCCAGTGCCATTTATGAATTTCCGCCAACACGAAACAAAGAACAGTTACATAATAATAATAGACAAGTGTGTAATCATCGCCAGTCACGTGATGTGTCAAAGTCACGTTTGGTCATTTCTCTCCTGACTGTGTCTAAACTTGTATAAAACAAATCAAATTCAGAGTGGTTTACAGTCACATTGTTAAAAAGTCCCAATGCACGCATTACGTACGCATTTTGCGGATAATTAGTGCTCGCAAACGGCATTTGCAAAGTTGGTCGGCATCTGTACTGCAACAGGTTTGCACGCAGGTTTATGTGTGACAACAATTCTGGACAATCAATATGACTGTTTGTGATCTTCATCAGAAGATTGATGTACATCGCGAACGTAAAAAAAAATTCGTAGATTTTTCAGGAAAGCAAGTTGTAGGTCGTTAAAGGACGTTTTAAAATATTTACGTCCTGTGGGACTAGCACGACAAGGCGCGACTTGCGCGAGCGCGACATCAAGCGCGAGATTTCTAGGCGAGAATAGCAGTACCTCGCGCTTTATGTCGCTCTCGCGCTAGTAGCGCTCTGTCGTGCTAGCCCTACTGTTTTGAAATTCGATTTTTAAACTTAATTAAAACCAAAATTGGATTTTAAAACAGGACGTAAATATATATAGGCGTTAAAACCTAAAACACCCTCCCCTGTAAAATCTACAAAATGTCGCTTACGCCCTTTCTACAAAATAGCGGCGATATATGGAATCAGCGAAACGAGATCTACAAACTCTAAGTGTTTTTTGAGAAATTCGTGAGGTCCGCTGGTTCGTTCCGTGGTGAAGACGTCGGTTCGAATCCGGCCGGATCGAAGGAATTTTTTTCTAAGTGTTCGATCTTTGTATTGATAATTATAACAAACGTGGAGTAATTTCACTAAAAATAATTGAATTCCAATTCAGTACAAATTTAAATGAAGAGAAAGCTTTCCAAAATTGAAATGCCTTATAAAAATGAGGACAGTGTGGTTCATAATATCATCTTTTATATAAGACTGTTGCCTCTTGTCTGTATAGTTCCTTTTAAATTTTCTTCCGTATTCCCCGCGGCGGGCTCAGCATAAGCGCAAATAGGCTCGCGGAAATAGAGAAACTTTTATCCTATTCACCATAGTTTCAGAGTTACTTGACGGGAAGGAAACAGTGTATTAAAAGTGTCTTGCCAGTACCATAAAACCAGTGTACTTTGGTGTTCCCCAAGGAAGCATATTGGGGCCATCATTATTTCTAGTCTACATCAACGATTTGTTGTCTATCTCTTTACCTAATTCCTCAGTCGTATGCTACGCTGATGTTACGGCCGCGATCTTCTCCGACAAAACATGGCCGGAGAGTTTTCGAAAAGTTGAACAAGGTATGTCACATATTTCGAACTGGTTAAATCGCAACTTACTAGCCTTAAATGTTTCGAAGACTAAACTCCTGTGTTTCCATAAAACGAAAGCCTCAGCCCCTAGGGACAAATTAATTCAACATAACGTTGTAAGTTTTTTAAACATAAAGTCTATGCGCATCAACGTTTTTCTAAACGACTTTTTAAGCGTTTAAGTGATAAACGCTTTTACAAGCACGCTTTTTAAACGTATGTTTTAACGTTAAAAAATATACAGTTTTTTCCATTTAAACGGTTAACAACTAGAAAAGTTAAACAACTTACGAGTATGTTTTTGAACGCTTTTAAACGCCAATGAACAAAATGTTAATATAATAATGTTATGTCATAAAAATATAACTCGTTTGTTTTTAAAACAAACTTATCTTAAAACCTTTAGCGGTATACTCTTGCGTTTCGCTATCAACACAACGTTGCAAGCTTTTTTTTAACATAAAAGTCTATGCGCTTAAAAGTTTTCTAAACGATTTTGTTCGCTTCAAACTAAAAAGCGTTTAAGTGAAAAAGCGTTTAAAAAAAGCACGCTTTTTTTTAAAAAGCTTAACATTTTAAAGTTTAAAAAAATAAGCAGTTTTTCCCATCTTTAGTCGTGGACAGCAGCTGCTCGCGTATTCGCGAGAATTCCGCGAAAGACGCGCGACGTAATTTTTGGCTCGTATATAGTTCGTACGTTACACAATTGACCATAAAGTTCATTACGCTATTTACAATATCGTTACAAAAATTCGCTTCCATTTCTTTGCGCCGCAATATAAATCGAGCCTAAAGTAGAAAGTAACATTCTTATGTAACAACACTTGACCGTACGTTGATTTTAAATTCAGTCAGTTTAGCTGACGCCATGGCTTGATGACAACTGATGTATGTGTGTACTTTTTTCGTGGTTTTCAGAATGGAATTTATTGTTGTTTCCATTTAATTTGTTTTACGATAATTTTTTGTTGTTCCTTTGTTTCGTCTTATCATATTTTCTTTTACGGTTTGTGTGTTAAAAAAGGACAATGAGAGATTGCGAGCCGGGAATAAGCCGAGCTTGCTCTTTGCTTACTTTTCCTTTTCCAAAAAAGGAAACGAGCAAGAAAAAGGCCATCCGTCGTCTTCGGAGAAAAACGTTCTGCTGAATATTTATAAATAAATACGTAGAAGAATCGTGACCGCCGCAATTAAAATAGTTGTAAACCCCTGGATCTGCCCACTTAACAGTTCTCATTTATTTACATTTTTCAATACCTAAAAGTACGCAGTTATAGTGAGAGACAAACGTAATGTTATTGACTGGCAGTCTGCCCCTATTCCGCAGATGGTATGACGTATGCATTCAAATCAATTTGACAATAATTTACACAACATTTTTGAATTTACATAGTCTCGAAATACCTTTGAGATTTGGTAGTGGACTTAAAAGTCAACGGCTTAGCGGTGGCAACCGCTAGTTGTGCAATGCGCAACGGGAAGTGAGCATGCTTACATCTACGGTACGGTACTGTACGTGCATCCGGGGCGGCTCACCCGAGACACTAGCCTCTTGAGAACTGGATAAAGGCACGTGACAACGGTCTGTAATAACCCTGCAGATTTGGGGTCTGAACTTATAAGATTCCTTGCGCGCGCACAGGGGTTTACTCTCGATCTCCGTCCGACATACGTCCGAAACAATTACTGCCAAATAAGCAATATTTGACCAAATGAAAAGACGCGTGATGCGAATGAAGCTTCATACTTGATACTTGTCTTTTAATTTTGTCGAATATTACTTATTTGACAGTAATTGTTTCGGACGGATATCGGACGGAGATCGAGTCTAGACCCCCTGGTTATAGTGCCATTTCCGCAAAACCTAGAGGTTGACACGGAGGGTCAGTATAATCAAATCTTATGTAGAAAAACTGTCTCTAAATACCTGATAACATCCAATAAGATAAGCAGCATTAAGTCGCAGTGTCTCGTTGTTGCTGGTATAAAAGACGATCTTCTTCTTGGGGTTTTTATCAAGCTCGTCGTTAAGCCGGTTGCAAAACTGATACAGGTGACAGAGGTGGTATGGACCGAAGTCAAAGTAAAAATTTTCGTAAACAATGTCATCTTCTATGTGGAAGTACTTGCTATTGCGAGTTGGCTTCGGTTTGTAGCCCGTCTTCAGAGTCGCGAAGTAGAGTCTGTCTGAAAGATAAAGTAAAAGTATTGTTTAAAAGATTTTCATTTTAATAAGAGAAAGAGAAATAATAGAATTTCAACCTATCGCCACAGTAATGAGTGCGATATTATGACATTCCGCTAATTTGACCTTGCTCTTTAAAGCTTGTTTGTACCCTGCCTCCGTGGTCGAACGGTTACCATGGCACTGCCACGCAGAGGTCCCAGGTTCGATCCCCGGGCCAGGAGAAATATTTGTACGTCCTACATTTATTTATCTCGTGAGTTTGGATGTAATTTGTGATTGTCTATGTGTGTGTCCATGGCATTCGCGAACGCAGGGTTTCCCTAGTGCGGGGCCATGTTGAGTGTGTGCGTCATTTATTTATTTATTTATCTACAAAGTCGAGCATCATCGCGAGTACAATTGCGCAAGCAACGTACGGAAAAAAGGTACAGTTGTCGTGTAGCCGGACCATATCATCCTGTTACCCTTACGTCATCCTACGTAGCATATTCACATGTCATTCAGATTTCAAACCGAGATCGTAAACGACCGAAATACGAAATCGTTTCTGAAATCTTATTAAGAATGTCGTACGGATTATTTGTCGAAAACAGACAAACAAATTGGGAATATACATAATACAAACATAACAATATTGCACAGGTAAAACAATAACATTTTATTTTTATAACAGATCAGTACTAAAAACAGAACTTAAAAAAACCGACCTCAAATTTTCGTGGAATTATTTATTTATTTATTTTTAGGAAAATTTACAACGAATTTTTAACAATAAATAAAGGTTGAGTAACAAGTGAAAATGCTAATTACAAATCTCCACAAGTAGCACAAAAAATAAGTTACTAAGTTTTTAGTCAGCAGAAACTACAACATTGTTATTAAAATGTAAACGACATAATATTATTTTACACATTAAGAACAGGTACAATTGCCAATGCAGGGGAAAAAAAAGGAAAAATATTAAACCCTATATAGCCCAACCAACAACACGCACATCTTAAGGACAGGAAACAAGATAATGAGAGATAGACCGACTATTACTATTAGACCGATCAAGTTATACATCTATTTGCCAAGTTTTATTGAAAACGTTTACCGGAAAGTGCGCGAAACCGGATTCATCCCCTAGTTTGCCATTTTTAGAGGTGGAATATATCCTTCAAACGTAAATGGAACCACTACTGAGGTACCCTCATTCCAACAAAAAAAGAATCATCAACATCGGTTCACAAATGCCGCCGAAGTTATCGCGTAACATACCTACATTAAAAAAAACAGTCGAGTTGCGAACCGCCTCCTTTTTTTTAAAGTCGGTTAAAAAATCTAGCCCACTCCATGTTGCACGAACTTTCAGACAACGTTAAGTAAGTACTAAAAGTGACTGACCTACTTGACTTTGCAGCCAGTCGCACTATGAATACTATTTATTTATTCATGTGAAGTATGCACTTTATGTGATGATGTCACTTATACATATATCACAAGTGTTACTGCTATGAAATAGCAATATAATTAACAATATTATACAAATTAACAAATACAACCAATTGCATATTAAAGACTAGTGATTAGGTACTTATAGAAGTAGCTATATAACTATTGCGTTCAAGTTCTACCCAAAAGTAGCAAAGTATCTCGGTATAAAATAGTAGAAAATATCAAAATAATGGCGTTGAAATTAAGAGATCATTAATAACAAGCTTACATGCTTGATGGTAGATGAAGTAGAGGGTGCTAGAGTTCGGGATTCGGGAATGTAAAAAATGGACGTCGTCGAGGACGGCGACAAACATATATTAGAGAAGGTAACAGCTGGATTATTATGTTGAGGATGTAAATCGCGTATACTTGTTTCAAACAAACCAACGTTTCAGGCCCTTTACAGGTTCCAAGGTCAGTCATTCAGTTAGTCAGCTGTGACCATGGGACCTATAAGGAGACAGAGAAAGCAGAAACGTGATTTAGATCCGAAAAATATATATAATAGTTTCATTTCCAATTATAAATAAATAAGTAATAAATATTAGACAACATCACATACGTTACTCTGATCCCAAAGTAAGTAGCTAAAGCAATTGTGTTGTGGAAATCGGAAACAACGACGATACCACAAACACCCAGACCCGAGACAATATAGAAAAGTTAGTTTAACACTGACCCAGCCGGGGATCGAACACGGGACCTCAGAGTTGGCGACACCATAAAGACCGGTGTGCAAACCACTCGACCAAGGAGGCCATCAATTACATCATATAAAACAATTATATCATATTCATCATATAATCCAGCTGTTATGTCCCCTGACATATACGCCGCAGATATACCTATTAGGCGACGCAGTCGTAACAGTAGAAAAGGTACAAGAAGTACGTAAGTAATATGGACTTAGGTACTTCTTGTACTAAGCCACAGATTATAATGTGATATTATTAGCAGAGCTTAAGAAATCGAGATACATTGTTTATGATATATCAATATGATATTCCATCATATTCAGAAATAAATGAGGTAGTGACGTCAATTGACACTATACAAATTACGTAGATACCTAAGTAATTATTTTTAGATTCTTTCGAGCATTAATTTATAAAAAAACACTTTTCGATGGGACGTCATACTGAAGCGTTCGTCTCAAAATTACAACAGACATTAAAAGGAGCTTCATTTGCCAGGATTCTTACGCAACCGCGTGACAAAACGCAATCATTTACGAGCAGAATTACAGGTTACACTTTTAATAGGTTACGTTACTTTAAAAGTGGGCCGCGTGTTTTTCCAACACCTAACTCGTGCAGGTAGCTGACGTACTTCAAAGTTTTAATAGCTTCAAGAGAGTGTCAAAATTGGGGTGTTTAGATTTAACTGAGCACTTGGCCATCTTAAAAGCTGGTTAAAAGTACACAACACAATAAACAAAGGCGTTATTAATAATAACGTTTCGAAGAAAATTCATGCGTACTTCAACAAATAATGTGTACTATAGCTCGTCGTAACAATAGGTTTAAAAATAAATGAGACTCTTGCTCCACTGCTTGTTGGTGACCCTACGTTTTACTTTTAACGGATATGTTTCTGGGAATGTTAAGAAATAGTGTGTGAATTTATAACCTGGTGCTTCCTTTTGTGCCATTCAATTTTGCCACTTCATATTCTTTTATTTATTGTCATTGTTCATTGCACATTCGCTTACCGCCCCCCCATAGAGCGCAATTGTATAATTACACAATTATTACCTTCTTTTACCGAATAAAACGGACAACACCATGTCATGTGGCAGATGAGTTTTTTTCCGACGTTTGATAAATGTTTTGTAGGTGTTTTTCGATATCTTTTACTGAAAACTGCCAAGTTTATTGTGGCAATGCTGTTCTATAGATTTGAAACTTGTTTCGTCGAAAAATAACGTTTTTTAAAACATCTACTTATGTCTTGGACGTTAGCGTCTACTGGCGGAAGTACAATAACTATCTCGTACTATTTGCTGTTTTTATTTTCAATTGACCGGTTTTCATAGCGAAATAAATGCGTAAGCCATTGCTGCGATCACGTCATTTGTCGAGAATATCCATCAGAACACTCGCAAAAATTAGTCCTTGATATTAAATTCGATAGTGGCAAAGTTGTCCCCACTTTGTGGTAGCTTTTAGGTAGTAGTGTCTGTTGGTAGGTAAAGATATCATTATTAGCTATATATCAGTGGAGAATGGTGGATATTTAAAGGTCCGTCGATGTTGACGGTACGTAGCAAATGCTATATAATACATTTTGTATATAAGATCTACGAAGTTTGAGATAAATTCCTAAGGCATACCAGCGGAAAAGTGTTCTACGTATCCTTCGTCATTGCTATCGCAGAATAAATCGTTTATATATAAATTGTATGAAAGTCTTACGTTACTCTTCTATTGACATTCCTGTTATACCCAGTTTCCGCTTCAACGGTTCACTAAAGGTCTGGCTACACGGTCGAGTTTCATTGCGAATAATAAATACTACGCAATTATATACATATTTCAGTATGAATACATGTGTCCTGTTTATGATAAAGATAAAGATCGATTTATTTGTGGAAGTAGGTACAAGTTCATCAGATCAGTTCAATACATTAACAATGCTACTACAACCAGTTTCGTCGAAACATACAAATATAATTAGTGGTGGTCGCATAATGTACAAAATATTATAATTAAAAACTGTCAAAAACTAGTAAACATGCAAAGAAAAAATATAATAAAAATTAGTAAAAATTAACAATGTCAAAAATAAAACGAAAAATCATGTTAATGTCAAACTTACATAATTTACATTTGTAAGCCTCCATAAAACATGCATGAAATACGGTATTCCGCACAAGTTGCATGTAAAACGATATATTATTATTGCTACAATAAAATATTTTGCAAAACGTATGCAGCATAAGAAGCTTCGAGGAAGAGGTCAATCGTCGAATCCGACTCGGTTGGGCAGCTTTCGAGAAGCTCCGGGACGCCTTCTCGTCAGCAATACCGCAGTCCTTGAAGGCAAAAGTCTTCGAGCAGTGCGTGTTACCAGCGATGACCTACGGCTCTGAGACGTGGTCACTTACTATAGGGCTCATAAAAAAGCTTAAAGTCACTCAACGAGGCATGGAGCAAGCAATGGTCGGTATTTCTCTACGTGGTCGAATCAGAAATGAGGAGATCCGTAGAAGAACGAAAGTCACCGACATTAGCCCAAAGGATTAGCAAGTTGAAGTGGCAGTGGGCAGGACACATAGCTCGTACAACTGACGGCCGTTGGGGCAGAAAGGTTCTTGAATAGAGACCACGAACCGGAAGACGTTCAGTGGGACGGCTCCCTACTAGATGGGCGGATGACCTGGTAAAAACGGCGGGTAACCGATGGAGGCACGTTGCGTCAGATTGGCTAATCTGGCAATCTTTGGAGGAGGCCTATGTTCAACAGTGGACGTCTTCCGGCTGATATGATGATGATGATGAAGCGTAAATCGGAATGTTCTGTGGTAAATTAAATAATAATAAGTATAATACGAATATAAGAATACTAAGTCGAGGCGCATAATTGCGATTCACAACTGGCCGATCGGAACAATAGTTGATTTAACTCACAAATTAGAAAGATACAGTAGGAACCAGGTTCATCTTCTCTCTCAGAAACCCATCTGATTTCGAGACTACCTGATCGGACGATCCCGATTTGAATTAAAATCGGGACGCAGGTGTAGAATGATTAGCAGTGTGCTTAGAATAGCGAAATTTTAAAAATAGGGTATTTAAATGGACCAATCGCCATTTTCGTTAATACGCCATTTTCGTCAACTAGTCAATTTTGAAACTCTTTCTTTACTTTTCGTTATTTTTTTTAACTGATCGCTTTCCTCTATGCCATCTTAATGAATGCCGACATTTGTCATTGTTCGTACAGTCATGTACAATTGTACGATGTTTATGAACTTTAGTGTCATTTTATAATTTAAGCAAAAATTTACGAGTTAAGATATAGATGGCATTGCCAAATTACAGATATTGACCAGTTGACGAAAAAGGCGAATGGTCCCCTAATTAATTTAAATTAATAACTTTTGCATTAATATCAAACATATGGGTTGATGACTTTACAATTTCAGTTAGTTGTGGCAAGGGGACTTGTAAAGGGCCCGAAGCGTTGGTTTGTTCGAAAAAGAAAAAAAACAAATATACGCGATTTAGATCCGAAACAACAGCTAAATTTCCAATATGTAACAATCGCGGAAACCTTTTTTTATATAATATCAAGTGATGGGATGAACAAGTGTGCGCCTGGTGGTATGCGACACGCCTGTCCATAACAACTGCAGCGCCATTCAGAGCTTTAAATCGCAATCGCGTCCGTCACCCCGAGACATAAGTTGACCAGTCAGTGTCTGTAATCTTACCAGCCCCCTTACCCTTCTAAACCGGAACGCAGTAATGCTCACATTACAGTTTGGCGGCAGAAATAGATAAGGCAGTACCTCTCTGGACGAACTCTTTCACAAGGTGCTGTATTGTTACTAAAACTTAAGAAATCGAAAGGATATATTGTTTTCCCTTGCATTTGTGATGGCTGAACATGCAGCACGGTTGCACAAGATCCTCTCAAAGTCAATTTCCTTGCAACCCGTTTTACATTGAGACTACACTGAGATTATATTGCAATTATGATAATATATGTTGTTCTGCTAAAATCTAGTTGCAGTGACAGTTTAGTCTCAACAGAGTGACAGTTGAGTCTCAACAGAGTGTCAGTGGAATGGCAGTGATGGCATTCATTCATTCAATTACTAACGATCGATGTTGCTTTATTAAAACAATCAGCAATTTAGTCTTCAAATTAAATGTACTTTTTTAAGTAAATAATTAGTAGCCTACACCATAAACGTCCTATCGACTCTTCATTGAATAGAATACTAAAAAAATGCAATGGCAGTTGAACAGCTCGATGGCTAACCACTGATACTGCTTTACTCTTAACTTTTAATAGAATACCAAACGTACATTCTCCACAAAACTCTTCAGCTGTACCAAGCACAAGTCAGGTCGTGCATGAAGTACTGCTGCAACCTTTGGGATGGCTCTGCTACATACCAACTGGCCACTTTGACTTATAGGTGACATGGAATTAGTGGGCGCGAAGCTGCAGAGCCTTGAACACCGCCGTAAAGTTGCCTGCTTATAGGTATTTTACAGGATATATTATGGAGAGTGTGCGATGGAATTACACGACTAAATTCCTCCTTCCCCGTTCCATCACCGAGGGACTAGGCGTAGGCTGGGGTTCCATCCCTATGTAGTGGATATTCCATAAACTCGTACGAAACGTTACGATTCCACATTGTGGAATTCCCTGCCTGCAGACTTGTTCCCTGAACGTTATAACTTGGGCCTTTTCAAGGCGAGAGTGAATAGGCATTATTTAGGCTGATTTAGGTGTGCATGTTCCATCGTCGACCTCATCGGGTGAGATGGAGGTCAAATGCGCACTTACATTTTATTAAAAAAAAAATCTGCCATTGACACTCAATCGACTCAACAGACTTGGGACCCGGGTATCGTGTGATGGCTTCGAAGTTCCGTCCTACATTCTCAAAGGAACCGTTCATATGGAAACCGTGTGTTGTTAAAGGGACATGCTAAATGTATCTCCAATTCCAGAAAAGGAGGAAGTCACAAGATATGTAAAGTTAGAAGTAGTTTGCATGTCGACTAGCAATGTTTTACCTAAAGCACTACAGCCGGGGGCTTGCAATTTTGGCTTTCTAAACCTTACTTAGGACTAGCGTGACTGTATAAGAATTGAGATCCGAAATTGTGCCATCATTCATTTATTTATCTAATTGCCATAAAGTTAGATTTTTAAATGGTGACTTTACTCGCATGATTCGTATAATGGAATAATATCGTTATATTTGTCATGTTTATTTTTATTTTGAGTAATTGACATTCTTTTTTCTTTTCATTTTCATTAATCTAAGGATCTAACCAGTCAAGTAGTGGTGACTTGTAAGTTTTACGACTTCGTGTTAATTTTAAAAAACCTAAACTAAATTTAATTGAAGATCAGGAAATCTGTGTCTTTCATTGCAAGACAAGGACAAATTATTATTTTACTTGTTGAGTTACCAAAATTATATAGCTCTAACTAAAATTACTTTGGTTTGCGTTCGCCGGAATCGTCGCCAATATTTTTAACAACATGTTTTAATAGAGAGAAGTAAGATTTATTAGCGCTATTAGAGTATCATCGAATCATTATGATCGTCTAAGTCCTTTTACAAAATCTTCTCATTTCGACATTATTTTATAGTATCGTGAACAAATTGATAATTAAAATACAAATTATATAGAAATATTGTCTTAAAAGCTTAGTATAGCAACACTTGATCCTACAATCTTCGGAACCGATATCGGATACGCCATTATAAGTTGGCAAACACGGCGAAAATCCAAGACGCAATTTTCTTGGGTAATCGAAAACTTATACAAAATGCAGGGTGATGTTGGTCTTCGAAAGGGTTTTTGGATTACTTTAGATTTTTTACAATGTACACCAAAACAATATCAACTTGATGATTTTAGTCAAAATTGTCGTTTAACAGTAAATTCAGTAGCAGTATAGTTCCTTGTGAAAGAGTTCGTCTAGGGAAGTACTGCCACCTTACGTATTTCTGGTGCCAAGCAGTAATGTGAGTTAATTACTGCGTTCCGGTTTTGAAAAGCAAGGGTGCTGGTGAATGAGTGGCACTGCAAATGTAATGGACAGGCGTGTCGTGTACTACCAAGCGTGGGACTTGTTCGTCCCGTCGGCATCGCTTTATATCAAAGAAAGAATTATAAAAGCGATATATATGTACGAGATAGAGCTCGTACATATATAATACATATATAGAGAGACGGTCAAGATACAAAAATGCTATAAGTATCTCATTTCCACTACATCGGGAAGTATACCTCACATTTTGAACAATTGTGAGATCTTGTACTCGTAATAGAGCCTCCGTATACTACCTACGTACGGTGGCGTGCGGACGCTTCGGGCTTCGCCCTCCGCTGTCATCTCATATTTAATTCTTTGCTTTGGAACCTATCCGCATACAACGTTATAAATATCTTTTTTTCCACCATATCGGGAAGTATGCGTTCTGTTTCTATCAGTGAGTAAGAACTAGTACACGGTAAAAACAGATTACTTAGAAAAAGACAAAATTATTTTTATGAAGACAAATTTATTAAATCCAAACAAACCACTATACAAAACGATCCTCTCCCTATAGACGCCAGAGAATAATTACTTGATAATAGTAAAAAAAACGTCTCAAAAGTGTATTTTAGTTAGAGCAAATTAATTTACTTCAAGTCACAAAGCCACTCTAGATTCAACAAAATATTTATTAGTTATTAGAAATGTCCAATTTTGACTTGAAAAAAAAAAGAATGAAAAATTGAGAGGTAGTTAATTATTTGACTGAAGATTTATGTTTTCTAATATCAAAAAGGGTAAATTTACAGGGTTATGGACCCAACAGTATGTCTCACTGGCGTGAAAGCACACAGTTCAGTGCGAAACCTTAAAGTAGCAGAAATAGGACGGAATCTTCTCAAATACTAGAGTGCCGTATAAACGCTACAGCGGCAGAAAGCACTAACAATTCAAAATATATGAGATGACTTATACTATTGAAGTTAACAAAAATAGCGCGTTTCAGAGTACAACTAATGTCTTTAGCAGTGGCGTGATGGAACTAATTGCATGTTAAAGTTGTGCCTGTTACAAGTGTAGTTTGATTTCATGCTGAAACCTAATTTCTTAAATTATGACTACAAATAACACCCTAACACACTAGAGATACTACGTATCGTTTCTTTGGATAAATGACTGTTTATGATTTTTATGATTACAAGCACAAGTAAAAGTAATCGTTACCGCGTGCGCCTTCGGCGACATGTCACGACATCATTGACTATGAAAACGCAACGAAATGTTGCTTTAAAAATATACTCTAGAATTTAGAATATTAATCTGAATAGCAAACTACTTCTTTTTTTGTTTAAGAATATATTTTCTTAATATGCACTCAAGAAATTTTGAATTAATTTAAGATTATTTAAGATTGATGTAAGAGGTAAAAATTTCTTGATATAAGTAATGTTCAATTAATTGATTAGAAATGAAATAAAATCTTGAAGTGAACGTATTTATCTAAAAGTTAGAATAAAGTTAAGAGTAAAATTGTATTAGAAAACGATAAGCAGTATTTTTGTAATGACAATTATTTATTACTTTTAATAAATATTTTTTCAGAATTAGCAAATTTTTTGAGAAATTGCTCTTTCTTATTAGTAGAAATCCTTTTTGTCTGTGTAGCTTTATATATGTATATAATAATATAGGTGTTGACACAAGAAGCTCTTCCATGTAGAGTTTGTTAGTTGTAGTTCCATGTAGTGTTTTCTTCGCCTTTACCACCTCAAGGAGTTATCTTTACTTTGCACTTGCTCCGTCTGTGCATGTGATCCGAATTTTAATAAAATTCAGATTATTTACACAATCTGATTTCGTAATTTAATCTTCTCTTACGATGTAAATAATTCATTTTCGTCAAAATTGTAAGAGTTTTTTTTTTGGCGCAGGTAAAACTGTGGAAACAGTATCAATGAAGTCCACCCAACTAACAAATGACAGGTATGATGACACATAAAGTTTTCCGAAACATTTAGTCTTATGTGAACCAAAATCAAATTTAAATAATATTAGTAGACATCTTTCATCGTATCGGAGTTATAGTCGTTTAAACACAAAATCAAATAATCTATATTTCATAGGTAAGCAAATTACACTTGAAATCGTCATATTGATTAAACTTTACAGCTCATTCGTAAGGCAGATTCCCCCTCTTCCTCTTTGTAGATATACCATTGTATACATTTACAATATTTATTTCAAACATCATAGATCGAGAGTACCTGTAAGAGCTAAACGGATCACTACCGCGGATTATTGTTATCCAAGTACGCAGAAGCTGCATAATAAACCTTTAGTATAAATCGAGTTCTTAGGTTTTCGCGATTGTTATACATAGGAAACGAAACTATTTTTCCGAATTTAAATCGCCTATATTTGTTTTTTTTTTTTCAAACAAACCGACGTTTCGGGCCCTTTACAGATCCCATGGTCACGGTTGACATTTTGAGGTTTGTTTGAAAAAACAAATATACGCGATTTAAATCCGGAAAAATAGTTTCATTTTTTTAGTAAAGTTTTTGTTTCACTATAGCTTTAAACTTCGTGAATAGCAAATTTTGAGTATCAACCAATGTTGTTGAACGTTTCAGGGTCGGATTCGTAGTGTTTTTTTTTGGCATGTTAAATCAAAACTCGGAGCTAAAACTGATAGCCTGGCAAGGGGAACGTAGGGTATGCGTATGACCCAAAGCCCTATCACGCGAAAGTGTCTAATTTTCTAAGTGTTAATTTTTAAACAGTTTACAACCTTGAACTTTTAAGGTTTACGTATTTACGTTTGTGTATTACAATTATTGGAACACGCAGTAGTTCAAATTTACCCGTTTCAAGTTGAATCTAAATTCGACTGCAAGGCGTTCTATAACTAAAAATACTGTCAAATTAAAACAGGTCACAACCCGCTTTGTGTAATAAAAAAAGACGTAAAAAGTAATCGAGAACTTAAAAGCAAGTCGATCGTAACGACAAATCTACAAGTACTATTCACAAATGTATAAACTACAAGAATAAGGTCATCAGTTCGATTACTTCAATTATATTAGATAGGTGTTATTTTTTTTTATTATACTAAGTGACGGGACGAACAAGTTGTGCGCCGTCTGTCCAAAACAGTCGTAGTGCTGCTGAAAGGGCACTACCATTGCGCCTGTCTCCCTGAGACACAAGTTAAAAATTATCATGTGCCTGTAATTACACCAGCACCTTTACACTTCAAATACGATGCGGCTTGTTCGATTGCAAAATAAGTTTCTTTAGTATGTGTATGTATATTTCTAAAAAAAAATCACTTATAAAATTAAGCCATATCTAGTATATTAGCGAGTGTGGTCTGCGAGTGTATCTGTGGTTACACTCACAATGACACAGTTTGGTACCTGAGATAGTGTTGTCTGTTGTCTTTTAATTTTGTAGTTGAACCACTGTCATTGTGCGCTAATAAAAAAAATGTAATTTATGTTTCTCTGTTTTTCACATGTAGGTGAATTATGTGTAATTGTTAGTGAGAACAAATGTCTTAATCCATAACTAATATAGTGTATCTCAGTGTAGTCTAATGCTATCTAATACATTTTACATGTATGTTAGTTACTTTGTCAAAAAATTTAATTTAATTTAGTTTGTATGTTGTTTTAAGATTGCCGTCAACACTTGTAATTTCCCTGACTGAATTCTTTGTCGCCTAATTACTGAGATATTATTATTGAATTTGTTTTTATGTTATTTTGAATTTTATTTAGTATTGCTTATATTATTTTAATTTAAAATATGACATAATAGTGGAAATTATTTTTTTATTTTTATTTTTAAATATAAGTACTAAAGTGACATTTTATATTTGTATGCCAACTATGGTAGAATAAGCTGGATATTTGTATTTAAAATAAGAACTATATGTACCTTATTCAGACAAACAAATAAATTGATTGATTGAATTTTTATGTTTACATTGTAGATCACTTAAGTCAAATAGGATAAGAATGTGTTATAAACATAATGTTAGTGTTGCTAATAAATAAATAAATAAATCACTTACATCAAATTCGTACTATCGGATACAAAACGACAAGCATTGGATATCTCATAGCAAAGGTAATGCAAAGTTCTGTTCAACCGTAATGTCTATCATCAATACGAAAAATAGATTTGACAAATATTGGTTGGGCGATAACTTATTTTGGCGTTGTTTTATAGAAATCAAAAGAATTAAGATATCATTCTTCTACTCATGATACCGAAATTACATGTGGCGACGTTACCCACGATTCCATAAGGAGCCAATATTCAATTTGAATTAAGAATTTCCGATTTACTTCTTTTGAACAACCTGTACATATTTTTGCCAATTCCGAAACACAGCCTTGAACATGCGATGAAATTTATTCACCTGAAGCAATCTTCACGTCAGTCTGAAACATTACTCAAGAAGAACCCTGAACTTCGTGCACTTTGATAATCAAGGCGCTTCCACTTTCGAGTGGGTATAATTATTGCACCCCGGGTTGCCTTCGTGCACCGGACTTATCGGTGTAAGGGAAATTATGGTGTAAGGTATAAGAATAGCGCAATAGCGAAAATCGGATGAATCGGGTGGAGTTTCCTCTCGATGTACATTTATATACATTTTGGTTCCTGTTATTTGGGTTGAATCGATATTGTGGTGAACAGCCACAAACCGTTTTCCATTGCCTCTTGAATCTTACCGACATATCATGCATTTTGAACAGACTCCACTGAATAATTAGCGTGCTTTAGAATTTGAATTACCTATAAACGAAAAAAAAAAATTTTTACATATCGTAGCACTCGTCGACAAAATTAGGACGACTGAAATTTGTAGCAGTCCCATAATTTTTTTTTAAATATGGCAAAACAATAAATATTTTACATATTTACGTAACCACTATTAGCATACTATCATTCCACAAATCCTTTATAAATCATGTTTCGAATTAATTACACAAACATATTATACATTTTTATTTTCAAATTTCAAGATGCTTTATATTCGGTTAAATTACGAATTTTGGGCGAATTTTCATAAAATCTGAACTGATATATAATTATTTAGTTACGCTCGGCTACGTTGTATGGAAATTAAACTGAAAATAACAAATAGCGGTGTCATGCCCAATCGACATTATTCATGAAGCGGAATCTATTAATGAATTATTGTATTGATTTCAGTTATTACCATGATATAACAACACTGATTTAAATATGTCACAGTTCAGACGATATATTTTAACACGGATTCTCGATTTCACTTATTTACCTACTACTACTACGTACAGCAAGGTGCTGTCTACACACACGCAAATGTGTACGTGAAGTGCTAGGGTCATTCATCACTTCCTTGAACTATTTATTTTCTTATTTAGTGTGCACAGTGACTTTGTAAGAGCAAATGAATGTATTATATATGTAAATAATATGATAATTACGTCTACTAATGATTTTATTGATTAAATATTAAAACAGCAGTAAACTATACCAGTTAAGTTAAATAAAGTGAAAGAAAGAGCTTAAACAAACGACTTAACATAAGTGAGTAACACTACCATAAACTACCCACAATAAAATATTTTATTTCAATAAACTAAAAAATCTCTAAATAATCTGTTATGAAATCGAATTATATATGAAATTCGAAATGTAAACATCAAAATCGTCCTTAGCGAACGGCTCGCTGACAGTTAACCACAGTAAACAGTTACCGTTCCGTCAATATAACCGTCATTAAGAGGGGCGCGGTATGGTATCTAAAGATAGGGAGGGGCGGAGAATGACCTTTCTCATTATTTTTTTTATTCTACGCCGAAAGTTTGACATGGGTCATACTAATGAATTAGGTACATTTACGGAGTATAGGAGTTATGTCAAATTTATGTTTTGCACTATCTTTTTACACTGGAAATATAGTGCGTCACGTGCTCGTTCGTATAATATAATGTTGGATAGAAAAAAAATCCTCTTCACTATCATTGGGGATTTTTTATATCCCGTTTAATCTATTGGAAAATTGGTACTTATCGTATGTACGCAAAACAGTGCACATGACTAGAATGAAATTTACAGTAAGTTGCACAAGAAAACATTTAACTCAAATTTGACAATATTGGGCACAAAACTTACGCGATACTGAAGTTATAACAAGCGCCATCAATTAATATCATGGAGAGGCATAGCCGATTGTCTCGGTCGGCTGCTCATCATTGAGTCACACCCATTTGCACACAATTACGTAACGAAGGTCGCATCACTAGTCCCGCCGTTTATAGCTACGTTAAGTTGAATTAGAAGATCATCTGTTTCTCGTTTACGATATCATGTATTTATTTACTTAATAAGAAGTGAATAAATCGCTAGATGTAACATTATACTGCTCTAAGAAACCTTTCTACAGATAATATTAAGTGCAAATACACTTAATGCATATCTCGTAGCCAGCCGCTACGAGCTACGACGCAATTCTGAGCAGAGCCTGTTCGCTAATGAAACAATTGTTGCCCAATTGAAAGAAGTTTAATGACTAGAGAAAAAAAACATACACATAGAGTGAGATTATAAACAAGTATTATGTTTTGATTTTTTGCATCATTTTCTGAGAATTCAGAGTTATTGTCCACTACATGTGTACGATTTGAAGTTTGGGTAAGTATACTGCTTTAGATTATTCCGATCTTTGATTATGAGCTGCCTGGGCGTGAACTAAAT
The DNA here is from genome assembly GCF_003589595.1 of Hyposmocoma kahamanoa. Taxonomy (NCBI): domain Eukaryota; kingdom Metazoa; phylum Arthropoda; class Insecta; order Lepidoptera; family Cosmopterigidae; genus Hyposmocoma; species Hyposmocoma kahamanoa. The sequence goes on along the minus strand of NW_020653743.1, from coordinate 8,460,971 downwards.
ATGTAACTTACACGCGTCAAATAACAATGTATAATGATTTTTTTTTTTTACTGGGACAGTGTAAAAATATATTTAATTAAATTTGACCTATTTCTGATATCTTGATGTTTTCTTCGAATACAATGAAATGTTCCTTGCAAGAAACTGAATCGAAGAGCATTTAACAATAATAAATTGTTTATTGAATAACTTATTGTACAAAGGAATAACTAAAGACTAATTATGTGTATCAACGTAAAATATAACACATAAACTACGACAATCCTGTATTTCAGGTAAAAAGTACTAATTATTATAGGTGAATATATGATTAAATTATAAAGAAAAAAATAATAACTAAACAATAAAATGCAAATCATATACCTATACGCTTAAATAAGACAACATTTATTTTGGCATAATTAATACAGTCTCTGTATCATCGTAGGACATGTTTTGAAGGAATTCTTGTGGAATTTTCTTAACTTTTATGTAACAAAAATGATATATGGCCAATTTGGCGTTTAATTTATTGTACAAAAATGACCCAAGAAACACATACAATCTGGAAATGAACACATGTTTTGTGATATAATTTTGGGGCAGACAAATCTCCGTCTTTTGTTGGTGTGTTGTTTTGTTAGTATTAATAAAACATTACTCATTTTTATGGACAACAAACGCTTGACCGAGAAATTGACTGCGGCAAAATTGGTTTCACAAAACCTAAGATAGTTTCCTTGTATCTCCTATGGTTTGGAGCTACACGCCTGTCTATAACAGTTGCAGTGCCACTCAGAGCTTTAAATAGCAATGATCTGAGGGGCACTTACAATGAGCCCGTCACCCTGCGACATAAGTTGACAAGTTCCATGTGTCTGTAATATCACCAGCACCCTTACCCTTCAAAACCGGAACACAGTAATGCTGACATTACTGCTTGGCGGCAGAAATAGGCAAGGTGGCAGTACTTCCCTGGACGAAGTCATTCACAAGGAGCTCTACTGCTACTAAAATTATTATTGTGAGTAGTGACCCAAATTACGTCCTCAGGAACACAGGGGTTAATATATGCTGATAATATTGGATTTCTTTGTTCCACCACGTTAGTCAACGCCAGTTTTATTCAATCCTATAATCCTTTACCACGTCCACTCCGCTTGTCCTTGGACCACACCCATTTCCACACGGTTACATAACGAAGGTCACACATATAATTACATGTAAAGGTGGACGAGGAAATTAACCCGCTATTTCTGTAGAACATACTGTGACACGTTTTCGAAATTATGCTTTGCATTATACATTTATTTACGTAAACGTTTTTATACTTGAAGCAAACATATTTGAGACTTAAGTTCTAGACGTATGTGGTATACAGAAATATCCTCGTGACAACCACAGAAAGATATTGGTAACGATTTGAATGCCTATCTTCCTCCAGAAAACTGCAGAATGCCGAAAAGATTAGAATAAAATTAGGGAACGCATTTGTACTAGACGTGGACTTTCGTCATAATCATCACACTTCTAGGAAATGAAACTATTTTCACGGATCTAAATGGCGTATATTAGTTGACAGGGTCAGCCGTGACCATGGGACCTGTAAAGGGCCCGAAACGTACTGCCACCTGACCTATTTCTGCCGCCAAGAAGTAATGTTAGCATTATTGCGTTCCGGTTTAAGGGTATGGGTAGTGTTGAAATTACAGGTTCATGGGACTTGTCAATTTATGTCTCAAGGTGACGGGCGCAATGGCAGTGCCCCTCAGATCTTCGCGAGTTAAAGCTCTGAGTAGCACTGCAACTGTTATGGACCGGCGTGTAGCTTACCATCAGGCGCACAACTTGTTCGTCCTGTCACTTGATGTTATAAAAAAAACGTTGATTTGTTTCAAAAAACAAATATACACGATTTAGATCCGAGAGAATAGTTTCATTTCCTATGTGCAACAATCGCGAAAACCTAAGAATTTCGATATCATCATACACTTCAAACTGAAGTTTGGAGATACGCAGGCAGAAGCGCATGTGGTACCGGTCCATTCCTTGATATCGTAATTTTTTTTTCGGTTTTCTTATCAATTCTTATTTAATCGTTTTTCTTGTGACGATCTTTTAGTCTTATTTGTAAAAGGATAAAAAAGCGTAACTCACAGAAAATAACGAAAATAAACCTCATTCAATATATATTTCACTCATCTTATTTCAATACAAGCATCAAGTTACAGCGATCAGTAAACCGTAGTCAGAAACATAAATCTTTAAGATTACAGTCATGGATATCTATCGTTCGGACGAATCGAAGGACAGTACGGATATTTTTGTTACAAAAATGTCATATAAATGTACGAACATTGGCAGGAAGCTCTTACTTTGTCACGCGAACGCAACCGAGAACCGGTTACGCATTTGTGTGGTTTATTTTTTAAGTAAAAATTGCACATGGAATCATTTGTGTAATTAACGGGTTAATTTTACTAGCGGTAGAGCTCCTTGTGAATGATTTCGTCCAGTAGTGTTGGCACGAAAAGGCGCGACTGGCGCGAGAGCGACATACAGCGCAAATTCTCTATGCAAGAATAGCAGTATCTCGCGCTTTATGTCGCTCTCGCGCTAGTTGCACCCTGTCGTGCTATATACAGGAAAGTATTACCACCTTACCTATTTTTACCGCCAAGTGGTAATGTGTGGATTACTGCGTTCTGGTTTTGAAGTCAGGGCGCTGGTGAAATTACATGTGCCTACATGGGACTTGTCAATTTATGTCTCAAGCGCTGTGGCAGTGCCCCTCAGACATTTGCGATTTAAAGCTACAACTGTTATGGACAGGCGCATGACTTATGTGTCCCGTTATCACTTGGTATTATAAAAAACGCGTTATGGTCCATACAATAAACACTTTTGAAACTAGGTATAATGGACAAACCTCTCTTGTATAAAGTGAGCGGGCTCGGAGGAGGAGGTACCAGACGAGTATATACTGCAACAGTGCACCGGCGTGACCTTAGAATGTCAAGGTCGCTCTCCCAAGTCTTCAGCAAACCCAATAGGATGCTAAGATTCCTGGAGGACTTCGAGTAATACGGGTACGAACAACCCTTTACACTACATCACAAATGACATAAATAATCATTGTTCAGACTAGTAAACCTAATTCGAATAAACCGTTTACTGAATCTTATTATACCTTTAAATAGGCTATTTAAACAAATAGACAATATCATACGTGATCATACATTGTTATGGGCAATCGTGAATTGGAATTATACAAACACATATTTAAAAAAAATTTCATTGTCAGGTAAAACAAAAATGCGTCCGAGGCGTCAGAGGCGTTACGCGTCTGCTTCTTGGTTGACCTGCAGACTGATGAGATCTTTTGTGGAAAAACCTTGGAGAATTTAAAAGGCAAAAACTAATCATACTTAGATCTCCAAAGCCCTTTAGACCTTGTGCAGCATGTGGATAACAATAACACAATGTAGCACTGCATAGATGATATAAGCCGGGTGTTGCCAACTTAATTTTTTGACCAGGTTTTTTAATTACAAATTATGCATTAATTTACTTGGGATTGGTTTAACTTTTCATGCAGTAATCAATAGTCGATTTTTTTTGTTATGAAATTGATGGTAGTTATAAATAACTCTGGATACAACATCGATGTAGCTCTTAAGCAGCACTTAGTTTAGTGGCTCTAAACATTTTAGACAAGTCATGTAGTTGAAGTAAAAAAACGACCACGAAAAATAAACATGGTTTTTCAGGTTACAATCAATTACAATACCCAAAAGTCACTGATTTTAAAATATGCAGGATGTAGGGGCATGGTTCCCGCATATCGAATGTTCTCCAATTGTTTTGGGGACGAGTATAACAAAGACAAATTTTCATACTATTTTCATATTAAAAGGGAACTATGTATAGTGTGGACGTTAAAAGAAACACGTGAAGCTAGGAACTCTTGCATTAATTTTTAACTGCGTCCGGATGGTTACCATGCCGGACTGCCTCGTCCCGGGTTCGATTCCAGAGCCGGGAGAAATATTTGTATGGCCTACATTTATTTCTCTCGTGGCTTTGGGTGTCATTTGTGGTTGTCTATATGTGTGTCCATGGCACCCGCGATACAGGGTTTCCCACAGTGAGGCTTATAAGTGTGTAAATAAAAAAATTAACTGAGATATATTAAATTACTATTTATTAATTATGGTTCTTGCCGGTCACATATGTTTTCATTGAACATAAAGAATGATGGCAAGGCAAACATCATTTAAATTTAATTAAGTAGAATAGACTCGCGGTTAGCGTTGGCTGCCAAAACCGCAAGAAAATGTGGAGATTTATATGTAACTTGTAGAGTACTTACTTAATTAAGAAATGTTTAAATTTCAAGCCTGGATCACTGATAGAAAATAATATTAGAAACATCAATTTTTTTATTTTGTAGAATAGACTTGTAGTTACAGCCAGCTGTCATAATGGCAATGTAACGATGAACAGACAGATAGATCAAACAATCATTCAGCACAAATACAAGCAGACACAAACATTTACAATCACTTCACAAGGTATAACACAAAAGCACATAGACCATAAATTAGTACACATTGATACAAGCACATATTTGTAGAGAAAAACAAAATTTTATGCTGGTCATAACCCATTTGCAACAGTTTGTGCTGAAATGGCCCTTACTCAGCATAAATACTGAAGACAGTGAAAAGTCAAACAGCGCTGGTTTTCTGCCAGTACCACATAGTGAGCGATTGCAGCCAAATCAGCTGTTTATAGAATATTATATAGAGTTAGCAAATGAAGCAATAGAATATAAGTAGAGACTAATGTATATTATGTATATTGAATATAATATGTGAAATGTAAGTGACAGGTTCTAGAAGAATGTGAACTAAGCTAGCACATAGATTTAGTAAGAAATTGAAACAAGAATGTATACTTATGAACAATATCCATTCCCTGTAATTATAGTATACAGAAAGTTATTAAGATTAGAGATAAAAAATTGTTAGAAATAATAATACAAAAAACATGATGTCAGTAAATGGTGATGGGTAGAAATAAAAATTTAACTGCATCTACGGGTCACCAGAGTATGCCAATGTGTATGCTGAGCCCATCGGACAGAGTAAGGAAAAAATAATTAAATAAAATACAACTATCCTAGTTGAGCTGTACAAGATCCCCTGTGGCTGGAGGAAAGTCGACGAAAACACACAAAAAAAAAACCAATCAGCCATGCCACCAAAGTGCATCACACGCAAATACATATATGTAACTCTAAAATTACATATGTATCAAGTACGTTAAATATTTATGTTAAATACGGTTGAATTGGAAAGCGATATTTCTTTTGTATTCGATATCTTTGTTTTTTTGAAATCCTTAAAAAAAACAAAGATAAAAAAACAAAGACATCGAAATCTCATCTGTGTTAAATAAACTTTACGTTTCTTCCAATTAATGATACTTAATAAAACATTTGTAAAAATTTAACCACTCGAAATTGCGAATCACGTTTGTAGCCTTCTAGGCGTTGCGGATAACTTAATCCGAAACGCGTGCGTTAAACGACATACGCTATACCAATATTGGCAAACGCCGTCGCCATACACTTAATTAAAAACACAAATTACTTCGGCAATAATACACAATTCTACACTCGGAAGAAAGAAAGGTACAAGCAGCAAATTTTCAATTCGGAGATAAATTTATTAATTTAATTTTTTATTTATAACGCGCACACATCCATAGCCCCGTTACTAGGGAAACCCTGTATCGCAGGTGCCATGGACACACATAGACAACCACAAATTACACCCAAACTCACAAGAGCAATAATTGCAGGCCATACAAATATTTCGTGTTTCGTGGCAGTCGAGCAATGGTAACCGTTCGGCAACAGATGCAGTTAAAATTTATGGTACAGTAACAGCCAACAGACACAAACAATATAAAAAAAACACTTAAAAATTAACACAGTTAGCATATCTATGCCCAATTATAACTGCTCAACATTCAAAAGTATATTAAACAGACACTAAACTGATTATCGGAATAAAAAAACAATAGGAATACGTTTTTCACCTAACAACAATGCAAGAAGTGACATCTTAAAAGCAGAGACACCACAGTTAAATATATCACAATTAGTACATATTCCGTTATGATGTGACACATCTTGTACAGGGGTTTATTTTGTGATACATTATTTTTTGTAATGGTATACTAACATTCGTTGATTACGCGAAACTCAGAACAGTAGCATCTCTAGTAAGCCACCGTCAGACAGTCCATAGCAATTTTATGCAGTGTACGTAAATCATTGATACGCCTACGATTTGCCAAAGAAACTATGTATGAAAGTAACTCAAGCGATCATTGTATTCGCGTATTCTTTTACGTATAGTACATTTCAATGAGTTACAAAATTTTCTAGGTTTTTTATTATAAAATTATAGTTAAAATATATTTTTGATATTTTATACAGAAACTTTAATTGTATTTTAACCGATTTAAAAAAAAGGAGGAGGTTCTCAATATGACTGTATGATTTTTTTTATATGTACGTTACGCGATAACTCCGGAACCGATTTTGATGATTGTTTTATTGTTGGAAAGAGGGTACCGCAGAAGTGGCCCCATTTAAATTTGAAGAAAATATTCCACCTCTAAGAGTGGCAAATTAGGGCATGAATGATTTTTGAGGTCGGTTTTTTTAGTACACTGTACTGAGATTAGAACTAATCATTTAAAATATAAACTTAATTTTCTCTTTCAAGTTAGAAGAAAAAAATTATAATACGTACATATTATTAGCGCATATAATGGCCAAAACGAATTTAAATGTGACTTTTAATACGTGACTTATAATAGAACTAATGAACACAATTTTATTATAGTTGTGCCCTTATTGTGTGTTATTAACGATGTAATTATTGTAATTGAACTACATAATAAGGGCACAATTCCGTAAATTACTAAGTAAAATCCTTTGATATTAAAGTTTTTAACATAATTCATGTCAAATGTGACTATTTATGGTAGAAAATGTGAATAATTATGCCAGTTGCGACTTTTGAGGTTACTGTATGTACATCTGACAAATTATTGAAATAGATTTCTACAAAAAATAAGGTAAGTTGGCCTTTTTTTCTTGATCCCTAATAAGTATATATAATTCAATTTTGATAAGTGTTAGTTGTGCGTTTTTTCGTTCCGAGGTCAGATTATAATAAATGCACAATCCTGATGTTTTTTACTCAAATAATAATGAGGAACGGCTTTATGGCTTTGGATCAATTAGCTGAAAAAATTGACCGATTCGAGCAAACGTAAGCTAAACTTAATTTGCGTTCAGTGCATCTGTCTCAAAAATCCGTCTGAAAAGGACAGAAGATTAGGTAATTTTAGTTTCGAGCTATCACATCGTGACAGCTCCTTATAATTCTACTCGTGACACGCGCTCCGTTTTAAAATTGTGGATTAAAACTATAGTCGTCGACAAATTTCGCAGCACTAAACAAAATAAAATCATTTGCCCTTTTCTACATACATAAAATACGCGATAAAAGTTTCGTGAGTTGTTGTGCCCATGTCCACGAAAATTTCTAACGTATTAGACCTTATTGTTGTTAAGGCCCTGGACTAATGCGAGTTGAACACACGTTTTTAGAGACATAGCAACGCATGTCGGGTACAGCGTGTATTACGTAAAATTAAAAAGACAATTGCACTGATAATGAAAGTTTAGTTAACATTTGTCAGAATTCAACCAAAGAAAATAAAACTACGTTTATTTGTTTTTTCCAACAAACCAACGGGACAACAATTCCTCAGAAGTCAGATCACGGCTGACCCATGGGACCTATGTGATGGGACCTGTAAAGGTGAAAGAAGGTGGATGGTTTGAAAAAACAAATATATGCGATTTAGATCTGAATATCGGTCAAATATTGCATGGCCTACATTTATTTCTCTCGTGAAAATTCACGAGATATTCAGATCTAAATCGCATATAGTTTTTACATAGACAACCACATATTATTACACCCAAATGGGTGTAATAATATGTGGTTGTCTATGTGTGTCCATGGCCGCGATACAGGATTTCCCTAGTGCGAAGCTATGAGTGTATGCGCTATTATTATTGTTATAATAATAATGTGGAAGAATCGCGACAACTTAAGAACTCTAAAGAATTGAAGCCATTTAAATAAATAGGGAATAGAATATTGTTCTTGTCCGTACACATATGTAGGTGTAAACAGCAACTCTAGCGGCCACTTTAAAAATAATAACCTAAACCGTATTTCTTTTAAAACGTTTAAAATAGGTTTTTGGCAATGGCGCATCGCGGTCTCTTTATTAGCATAAATTGCGGCGGCGCTATTATACGATTCATTACAATTTTTCGTACAATTATTGTGGTATGCTAATTTCAAGGTAAAGCCGTTTAATTAATGACTTATACATTACTAGCATCAGACCCGCGATTTTGGCCCGCGTGGAATTAGGTAATTATTCACCTTTAGTTTTACAAATAGGATAGAAGTGTGTAAGAAAAAAGGTTTTAATACAATACGTATTTTGTTTTCTGCTCTGAAGCGTAATCAATCACATCAAGTTTTATGTCAGCCACAGCAAATATGACTTTGCCAAAAAAAACTTACCATACCGTTTTGATCCCTTTTAGTTTAATATTTTCATTTATTTTTCAAAAAAAAAATTGCACAAGATTTTTCCAGTTTAAGGGGTAGTTTTGCAAAACGAAAAGCATTCGTGTTAAATGATTTGCTATATAGTTTAGTCATAACAAGTTTAAAGAAAATCGGTTACCGGAAAGTACGCGAAAACGGATTGGTCCCCGGAGTAGTCTGCCACCCTTAGAGGTGGAATATTTTCTTTAAATTTAAACAGGACCACTACCGAGGTACCCTTTTCCAACCAAAAAAATCATCCAAATAGGTTCACAAATGAGCGGAATTATCGCATAACATCCTCATCCTTTTTTGAAGTCAGTTAAAAAGCAATAGACATGTCGAGTTTTTAGGTTTTCGCGGTTGTTACAAATTGGAAATGAACCTATTTTTTTTTTTATCTAAATCGCGTGTATTTGTTTTTTCAAATAAACCAAATGTTTCGAACCCTTTACAGGTCTTATGGTCATGGTTGACAGTCAGCCGTGACCACAGATATAGATATAGACATACTTCAAGTTTCAATGTCAACTAAACGTTTTGGTCGTATCATAGGCGTTTGTTACGCAATCGTTTGATTAGCGTGTGGCGTTATGTGACGTCATGATGACCCGTTAATTTTGGAGCTGTGTCAGTGTACCGCGTCCTTGATGGCAAGTTACTGAGCTCATTTTGTAAATAAATGGGCAATAGGCGAGTCATTGTCTTTGAATACACACTACCAAACAGTCCATTTACCTGATGAAATGAACATATACATTTCGGGCATTTGCAAGGCATTGACAACGACATCTCAAAAAAAAAAACTTGCTGCTTACTACAGGTTTGGACTGCGTTTGAATCCGAAACACATTACAGACTTGACTGATTTACGGAAGAAATACCTAAAAAATATGAGTTCTTAGGTTTTTGCGTTTGGCAAGTTAAATAACATCCTTAAATCAGATAAGATTCCACAGTGTCTGAAGACCCGCTTGTTTAATCAATGTGTTTTGCCCACTATGACGTATGGTGCCGAGACATGGACGCTCACGCAGGAGACTGTATACAGGTTAAGAGTTGCACAGAGGGCCATGGGGCGCGCCATGCTCGGCATCAGCCTTGTAGACAGAGTTCCGAACGTTGAGATCCGACGACGGACGAGAGTCCAGGATGCTGGAATTCAGATCATGGAAATGAAATGGGGTTCGGCTGGATACATAGCAAGGCAAGGTGATGACAGGTGGAGCAAAACGATTGATTGGTGCCGAGGATGGGCAAAAGAAGCGTCGAGCGCCCAGTTGCAAGGTGGGTATCGGCATAGCACGCATCGCGTAGTGTCAATAGATGCGGCTAGCACAGGACCGTGGTGGATGACACAAACTTCGGGAGGCCTGTAAAGGTGCCCAGTAATGAGTGAAATCAGGCTGTGGATGATGATGGATGACGATGAGGTTTTGCGAGGAAATGAAACTATTTTTTCCGGATTTAAATTGCCTATATATGTTTTTTCAAACAAACCAGTGTTTCGGGCCCTTCACAGGTCCCGTGGTCTTTGTTACGCATGCGCGTAAAAACACCCACGTCGTAACATTCACAATTCATGTCGTTTATGGCAAAATTATACCATCTTTCATAATCTATCGATAAAACTATCGACAGCAATTATATAACTATTTCAAATTTTATGAAAACTGGCAACCCTACAAATGTCATTTTACTCCGTCTTCAAAAAAGACAGACTATATATTATTATAAACAAAGAGAAATAAACAAAATGTAAATTTCAACTCAGGGCACTTTTATTCACGTCTTCGTCGTAATTGAATACTATTCTAATGAAGTATACGTGTATTTTCACCTTGGCAGCAACACAGTTTCAATCAAGTTTAAAGTCAGTTTAAATTGATTTACTCATGCGTAAGATGGTTCGGTTTGAATTTTCTTTACGGTCGATTTAGAGAAACGTACTGAGTGCTTGTATATCCGCCATTAGATTTGAATTTCCTTTCCACGACGCCGTATCAAGGGCAAATTCTAATATACCTCGAACACGTAGAATTTCGAAAATAATCCTTTTTTCCAACGAACAAGCATTATTTTTTATCGCAAGTCACAATTTTTTGTTAACGTTACTAATGATTTAGTAAACAATGTAGGTGGTACAAAACACCAAAGTAAATTCTACGAAAAGCGCCAAAAGGCCTCTAGGGAAGGGCACTTCAATTTAAGACAATAGCTCTTGTGCCTTCGCTTTTTCGCTTCTCCCTAGACCGTTATCAAGTTCATTCATTCGCTTTATAAGCTAAGGATGAAACTATCCTAATCACGTTTATGTGGTCTGTGATCCTAATAAATGCATCTGAAATTACGCGCAAGCAAGGGTAAAGGTGGTGAAGTTACAGGCACATGGGACTTGTCAACTTATGTCTCTGGGTGATGGGCGCGGTGGTAGTGCCCCTCAGATCTTTGCGATAGCACCGAATGGCACTGCAATTGCCATGAACAGGCGTGTCACTTACCATCAGGCATGCGACTTGTTCGTATCGTCACTTGGTATCATAAATAAAAAAATAATAAAAAGGAAAGAACCTATCTCTGAGTCTTTTTCAATCCAGGGGGCCTACCACAACCTCTTAAAACAATATTACTTTAATCTCACATCGACTTTATCGCGCTTAAAGTAAGCTTATTGTAATGTTAAATTATGATGTTTTATTGGCAGCTTTGCGACTATTCATTCACTCAGTTCGTACTACGACGCGACTTTAACATTAAAGTAATATTGCTCTTATGTCAAATTTAGCAATCTTAAAATAGTTACACGGATGCAATGGAAACAATATTATTTTCAGTTTTATTGTCTTAATATTGATTTGTAATGATTAAAATTAAGTTGAACTTATTTATTTTCATGTATCTCTCCAATATTTAGTTTATTTTTTTATTTAATAGAACATAGTACATAATTTTTCGTTAAATAAAAATACGCGATGTTTATATCGCGTATTTTAACATGTTAAAATGTTATATTAGTGTATGTTAAAATTATAACAGCGCCAACTATGTGCTTCTTGGCGAAACTAACAGTTAACACTAGACTATAGTTCCGAACTCACAACGTGACTACCAAACTCAGTTTGTTTTATTTATTTTTCTTCATGAAAATGCGGAATAATTATTGAAAACAACGTATTCTTTTATTCTTTTTATATTCTTTTCTTAACAGTCAAAATTCTCTGAATGTAAATAACCATTAAGTACTTAAACATTATACTACGATAAGACGATTCGGAACATCAAAAAAGAAAGAGATGGCATTATATAGTTCACATAGCGATATCTCTTTCCTATTTTTAGTAAGGAATAGACAATATTGGGAAATCATTCGTTCTTTCAATCACTTTTGCAATAATACATTACTTGGTTGACAGGTTCGTCATGGTACGAATATGAGTAATATTACAATAACTTTACTTTAAGCTTATATTGAAAAAATATTGTTTTTGGAAAGGTTATGGTAGGCCCCTTGTTGAAACTACACTACTAATTCATCACTGAATGGTGGTTCGCAACTCGTAGTCGTATTCCAGAACTCTACTCAATGCTCAAGTCAGGATTTGAACAGACTTGAGTATGATTTGAAGCACTGGAAATACGACCCTAATGGCAAGGACTTGAGTATGATTTTCAGTGCTCACTGCAATACTCAAGTTCTGACTTCAGTATTGAGTAGAGTTCTGGAATACGACCCTTCTAAGAGTCCTAAGAGTTTCTAAGAGTCCTTCGTTTGCTCGGGTTTCAATACAAGCACTCGCGTCAAACAACGACTTTGCAGCCTTGCATAAAAAAACTTATATGTGTACGCGTACATATAAAAAATATTCAATAGTAAGTAAGTCAGTAGTAAATAAACATATAATAAATATAAAATAAATGATACTTTATTGCACAAGAAATTACAATGGCAACACAGATCAGTGATTTAAATATAATAATAGTAAAAATAGCTACTTAAATATGTAAATATGTAGCTATAATCCAAACGTGTCAATTATCAATCTACAAAAATAGTTACATCGTTTTCCCTAAATTTTAGTTTTCTCACTGTTTATAATTTTTACTCAAAAAATGTAGACACAAAACTATGAATCAGCATGGATAATTATCAAATCTTATTAATATTGAACCCTGATTATAAATAATACGTTAAAATAAAGGAAGAAAATAAATATGTCAGGAACCGAACAAATTAAGGAGCGTAGACTCTTGTATGGTAAAGTTTTATGTCTTGCAATAGCTTCATTTTATATTTCCGATGCATCACGACTTAATACACGTCCCGCCTTGCCTCATGTCGAGTATTTATGACTTATTTTATTAAGTCGCACTCGTGAGGTTTCCATTATTATAGGTTTTCGTGTAGGACGCTGTTACGACAACAGAACACTCCTTTGTGCTTGTGTTAGTTAATTAAATACCAGTTCTCGATAAAATTCGAGAATATTGCCTCGATTTGCGAAGTTCATTTCATAATCGCGTATTTTGGACTTTGGACGAGTATGTATTAAGGTATGAACTCAAGAAATTATACGAGTGAGCGAGTATTTTGCGGCAGACCACATTGTAGGGCTATAAGCTTAACTTTCGTTTCTTGTAACAAAAAAAATATTCCGATAATATGAAATACCACTACGGGTAATATTCTTGGTGCGGCTATCATTTTTGCACTCCAAAACAGCACAATAAGGCATTTTACTGGGATTTTAAAGAATTTGCTGAGCTGAACTGAGCTCAGATAGGTCTTTCGAGACCTAAAGTTGGCACGTGTCACACGCTAACTAACCACTTCTACTGTATTTATTGTTCCGTGATACACCCGATCAAAATATGTATATCGTATTAGATAATGGGCGCAAACATCCCCTTTCAGATTAATGCAATTAACGCCCGATATATGAAAAGCTAACAAATTAGTAACATCTATTTTCAAGTACTAACAATAAATATAAATGACAACTGTTGTTTGTAATGGGCTTATATATTACGACTATAGCATATAACGACCAGTTATGACTATAACGACCTTCAAGTTGTTAAATATGCAATGAAAGATCCCAAGGCCAGACCAATAAAGTGAGGAAGTATTTGCAACTCATGACGCTTATGGATTTAAGGTACGGTGCGTTTACACGATTACGACGAAGTTTGGGATTTTGATTTTAACAATGTATTTATGTGTTCATCTGTATCATACTACACTACCAGAGGCAATACTGCTTAACCGGTTCATGGACAATAACAGCTTTTTCATCACACTTGCTCGTAAATAGTATGATTGCATGGTGGCTAACGTGACTATAATGCCCCAAATAAAACCCTCGGGCATTGTTTCTTTCCATTACCGCCATGGTCGGGAAGGAGTGAGTTCTTTTTAAATTGTAGCGACATATTCCTTACATAGGTCAGCAAGGAGGTTACTTAACGTCAAAACTAAAACATTCGCTTAAAATGTTATGTAAACAGAAATTTAATTGCAATTCAGTCACACACTACTTTAATACTTTTTAACAATACTAATTATTAAGATTTTTTTTTAATTGATTTCAATTATTTTCTGTATAAAAATTTAGCAATATTTTTTTAATCCATCATGGCTGTATGCGTGTTTGTTTTTTACAACATTTTAGTACGACTTGTATTATCTATGGAAGAATAGCTGGCTGGTTATTTATTTATAAAGCAATGGCTTCAGAGCCATCAGTTTAATGGTAACAAATAAGCAAGAAACGCACATAATATAACACTAAAAATTAATTCGTGTAAAAAAATTTAACTACTAAAACCCGCAATTCATAGCTGGCTGGCTAGCTCGGCCACCTGTTGATTAAAAAAAAACAAAATTCCCGCCATTTGCAAAATCCATAATTGTTGTGTTGTGAACCATATTTATTCATACAAGAAATAAACATTGCATTTATTTCCTCGCAAATGTGATGAAAAACATTGTATGTATCACGGACGGTAAAAAAAATACAAAACTCGAGGTATTAAAGCCCTCGGCCTTCGGCTTCGGGCTTCTAATAAGTCCTCGTAGGCAATTTCTTATTTATCGTCTTTGATACACAATGTACTATTACAGTAATTTTAAATATCAAAACATGACATTACGGGGTACCCCGTTTCGTTACATAGATCTCAAAAAACCAATTACGGGGTGTACGTACAGCGCGATTTCCATGTGCTTTGTGTGTAGTTACCATGTACAGCTTCTCCATAAAGAAGTATCAACAACGTACTGACAAAATTCAATGATTCATTTACATAGAACATGTTATGCTGAATTAAAATAAGCCCAAGGGCACAAAGATTTCATACCGCGTTAACGTTAGTATGGAATCGCATGTTCATAACGTAACCACAAAAATAACCAACCACTTGAAACAATTTTGTATAAAAAACAAAACCACTAGCACGCATTTACATTCGCCCGCTATTATTATTTTCGTCAAAAACAACTAGTACGACACTATGAATAATAAATGGTGTACTTATGGTGCCTTTATTACCAACGACACAAAACAATTCACCAATACCTATCTCACACGTTGTTTTCTATCGAGTTGACCTAATTGTAACGGGGGAAATGCTTTATGCATACCCCCGAGCCCAGGGAGACCCGAGGATAAACCTCGGGACTGACCCTCCAGTGGAGGGCATGCCACCTAAAAGCCCCCCACCTTCTTGCCTTGGAGTTCAGGGCGCCGTGGGATAGATTCACCACTATCTATCAAGTTGACCTGCCATTCAAAGTGGAAGTTCAATTATAATATTATCGTTTTTCATGGTAGTTAAAGAGACAGTTGCTTACTAAGATAGAATTTTGCTAAATAGCAAGGAAACTGTCAGGTGTTTTGTATACGAAACTAGGCGTTCCGGGCGTAGTGAACAGAGATAGAAAGGGAGTGAGGAAAAGGACAGAAATGAGCACAATTATTTATAATATGAAACACAATAAAAAAAACACCGTACGATACTCCAATGAAGACCAACAAAATTAAATAAACAAAAACTTGCAAAAGAAGGAGTTCGCGACACCTGGTTTAGATTGTCAGAGAAAATAATCAGGCGCTTCGTTTGTTCAATATTATATAAATTAATTGAATTAATTGACAATTAGTAAATTATATTGTCTCGTCAATGGCACCTCGAAGTCGCCGCGTGAAATACTTTGTCGCAAAGTTTAATGTTTTATGTAAAACACGCTAGGGGTGCCGTGTAATTTACTATACAAAATTTATTACGCGATCGCTAGCTACTTCGGTAAACTTTTGGTAAACATTTTTAGTGCGGAAAAGTTTTTAATGGTGATAAAAGAATTCGCAGCGGTGAAGTTATGGTAATTACGTCGTCTATCGTCTAAGTATGTCGTTTACGGAATTCAAAGACAGTGAAAAGTGTGCGTGATATTATACGTGATAGTATTAGAACGTACCGGACAACAACAGTGTGTCACAATCTGTGGGGCACCACTTCAGATACACTGCCCTGGTTATCGTAACTAACGTAATCGACATTTTTAGATAAATTGAGTTATTAACATGTCTAGAAAAAGCGAGATCTACAACCCTCTATCAGCGTTTATTTTTTGTATCTTATTGAGTTTCAGTTCCATTGTTAAGCAAATAATAAAAAACTTTAAGTGCCAATATCTCGAAAGTTGGCAGCGATGCAATAGCGATGCAGTAGCTAGTCGTCTACCTCTACACACGCGCGATTGCATCGCTACACTTGGGATTCATAGGCGATTGCATGAAGCCTGCTGATGATAATTCATTAAGGCGAGGTATTTCAACACAAGCCCAGATTTCAAGATTTCAGGGGGTGAGGTGTGGCGGGCGTGAGTCGCTTCTCGCATCCAGCATTCCGCGCGGTGGAAATTAATGTGAATAAAATAAGAACAGGCTGACAAAATTTGACACAGATCCGACAAGTGCCCAATAGCGACTGACGTAGCAGCGGGCGGCGCGTCGTGTCGTTAATCCGCTGAACAATTTGCAAATTTTGAGATAAATGTGAATTTAGTAACTATAAGGTTCAAGTTAAAAACCAAAAATTTAGCAGGTTCTCTGTCGTACTTAAACAGAAATGTCTGCATATAAAAAAATATGTATAAAATTAGACATTTTATTCACAAATAATCCGTTTTAAAACTTTTATTTTTTCCTGTCTTCAAGATTTTATATGATCGGATAAAGCACATCTTTTCGTGTAACAAATTAGCACATTCTTTAGACAATATCCTTAGGTGTATCGTAATTTTTTTTGTATGGCCGTTATTTCACATTAAATACTTAAACCATTTGAACTAGCAAAACAGTTATTCCCGCTTCTCCAATGACTCTCCAGACGCGGTGCTGATGAGCATAGAGGAGTAGAGTTGAAAGCTAAGTCTGCATCTAATATACGAATGGTTTCTGCCCTGCGTTGCTATATTTAAAAAACTTCACGTATGTATGACGTACGAGACAAAATTGTATTCTCGTAACGATGGGAATATTAGATTTCAATGTTATTTCTACCAAATTGTATACCTATAATACCAGCAAAGAGCGTCAAAACGCAGTAAAACAAGTTTTGGTATTAAAAGAATCAACATTTGCCAAGTCGAATAACATTGGTAGTGGTATTATACAAGATATCTACTGTGAGCAATAGCACTGGCACCACAGACTAGCAAACTGAGACGACTTCAAATCTTAC
Source organism: Hyposmocoma kahamanoa (assembly GCF_003589595.1). Lineage (NCBI taxonomy): Eukaryota > Metazoa > Arthropoda > Insecta > Lepidoptera > Cosmopterigidae > Hyposmocoma > Hyposmocoma kahamanoa. Next base: position 8,443,530 of record NW_020653743.1, on the reverse strand, counting down.
ACAAAATAAAGTAAATCAGTCAACCTCTGTAGTCGAGTGGTTTGCACACCAGTTTTCTTGGTATCTCTGAGTTCCCGGTTTCAATCCCCGGCAGGGTCAATGTAGAAAAACTTTTCTATATGGTCTGGGTGTTTGTGGTGCCGTCGTTGTTTCCGATTTCCACAACACAAGTGCTTTAGTTCCTTACTTAGGGATCGGAGCAACGTATGCGACGTTGTCTAATATTTTTAATGAAACCAAATTGAAAAAAGGCTGTCAGACGTAACCTTCAAACCTGTAAAAGCTAGTACCGTTTGTTTGTTTGAAAAAACAAATACACGCCATTTAGATCCAAATAAAAAAATCATTTCTAACGTGTAGCAATCGTGAATACCCTAAGAACTTGGAATTTTTCCTATGGCATGCAAACTTCCAAGTTTGGCAACCCTGCTTGTTGACCGTCTAGCATTATTCCTTAATCACTTTAATAATAAAACGTCTAGATACACAGTGATGGACTGAGCTGTTAGACCAATATACATTGAAGACATAGCGAGATACATTTCGCTGCATGACCTAATGCTCTACCTTCCGGTAATATGAATTTTTTAACAAAGCCTACTTCAACCGCAATGGCGCTGCGTAAACTGTGTTATAAATTAGTTTAACGTACACTCCAAATTGTAGTAATTTATTGTACAAAACAATTTCTTCAAGGAATTTAAATGCTCTAGTATGAATCAGAACTACTTTATTGTAATCAATTAGATTACGTGAAAATGTCGATGACCGCAATGGCTGGAAGAAGAGATTTTAATTTACTCTTTAATTTAATGATTTATTAATTCAATAGTAAATTTATTAATTTAATCGTAAATTTATTAATTTAAAAGTAAGTTTATTAGTCATTAATTAAAAGTAAATCAGAAATACAATAAAACATATAAACGAGTACTACTATAGTTATAATTTACTATTATTATTATTATTATTATATCGACCCAAATCACTACCAACGTTGACTTATTTATTAGATTCACGTTTGCATGCCCGTGTGATAATTTATAGTACCTATAGTAATATGATATTAAAAAACATGTCATGTTTTAGTAAATGTAAGTAAATAAATAGACAATCCAACAATATGTTTGTATGCCTAATGTTTGGTTACTATGTAATCTGTGTTTCCACTAATAAGAAGCTATGAAAAATTAGTTGTCTAGGGATAAAAAGGATTATTGTAGTAAGAAATCAAAATGTTAAACAAAAGGTGTATAAACAAACTGAATGAATGCAAATAAATAAATTCACAGAATTCAGTCATGGGGAACCAACAAGGCCAGATTCGGTGTTGTGTGACATCAAGTGCCTATACTAGAGTTTGAAACTATATCGACAAATTTTATGTACTTCAGACTTCTATCGAGCACAGACTGGACCAGTGTGGCGCTATACCTGAATCTGCTCTACGATTACGTAAGATCGTAATCAAATGCTCCATATTTTATTTATTTACATTTTAATCGACATTTTAAGTGCCGCACCGAGGTTCGATAAAGGACTGAGATCCATGAATATCTGCGCGTTTCGAAAAGACGACGAAGTTGATCAGAAACACAATCACATTGCTAAATTGACGAAAAACACCCTAACAGTCATGCAAAGAAATAAAATAGCTTCCATCAAAGGTGTTTATCATATGGTCATAAAAACTAAAAATATATATGATAATATCTGCTTATAGAACCAAATAAAAAAAACAAATGTCCCTATACCAATATTACATTACATACATAGATTTACAAAAAAAAAAAACAATTAAAAAATGTAAAAAATCCCCCACACATTATACGATTGAGATCCCTCCATTAACTGGGCAGAGCTGTTCTGGGTTGATCTTTAAACAGCTACGCAGATGTTCATCAAACATAGCTAAAAATCGTCCCGATTAAAACAGATTCCAAATTAACACAAATCGCCCCACAAATTTAATTATTATATCGTATTTGGCATTTTGATACGAGCTACACTTCAAAAATTTGAAGTTATAAATGGAAAATACTTTGTCCCCGACAAAATACCACATGCTAGTTACGACAATACTATAATAGGAGATATGGATAGACGAATTGCACAATTTATATTCGTGTTTATGTACAGTCAGTATCGAATTATCGATATTCAATGTCGATCTTTCAACTCTAGACTGGCTTATTTGATATCAATTCACGTAGGTACTGTAAGAGTATTGTTTTAACAGATTAGCGTACTCTGAAGGTTTTTATGCTATATATTCTACATATACCTTTATTCATATTACTAACGAACTATTTATTATACCTACGACATGTCTATCATTTATGGGACGTCGGCGCGTACGTACGGTAGGTCGGTAGGTACGTTGTACATGAGACAGTGCACATAACGTGAAGGTGCGTACAAGTGCAAATTGCAGAAGATTGCTACTGCACGCCAATAGGGCTAGCACGACAGGGCGCGAATTGTGCGAGAGCGACATAGCGCGAAATACTCTATGCGAGAATAGTAGCATCTCGCACTTTATGTCGCTTTCGCGAAAGTCGCTCCCGTTAGCCAGTAACCCTATAGACTAAAAATATTGAACTGTTGAAGGTAAATTATTATCATGATATAAAACAGTTTCGCTCATACTTTAATTATATTCTCAATATCATAATTAAAGTAAATAAATTACACATTTGGTATATTACTTAGCATTCTGGAGAATATTAAAATAAAATTGTCTAATAGAAACAGTTCAACAAAAATGGCATACAGTAAATTTAATACAACTAATATTTAGTACATGGACAGAATTATTTTATCAATATGAGACAGTAGGTTGAATTCAAGCAAATTGAATTACGTGACACATGTTATAATAAAATTATATTTGCCATTATAAAATATTCTACCCATGCTAGTCCACAAACTCCCACACCACTATTTTTCAAACAATTTATTTCAGTAGCTATCACCCTGTGCCATGAGCTATCTATCAACTGTGAATGATGTGATCTATTATCTATTGTATAAAAATAATTATATAATTAACTTTTTACCTCCCATAAAATTTAGACTTTGTTACACAAATGGTGACAGAAATACAAGTAAGAAATATATTTATTTTGTAGTTCTTTTGTTGTTACAAAATAAGTTGTAAAAGATTTTCTGCCAAACAATGCAATATTTTCAAGAGACATTATCTAAGAGATTTATTACTTAAACTGTACATGTAAGAATGAAACACTATTAAACTTATTTTTCAATACAAAGTTTATATACATGTAAGAAACACTTTATGATTTGTCATTTCATTCTTATGAATCAAAGTGTTTCTGTGTTCTAGTTACTCTATGTAATATCTTTGATAAAAAAAATTGTATTATAATGTGTGACGTGCATCAAGCAGTTAATTATTAAAATTTCAAATGTTAACTATTATATAAAACTTACCTTTTATTATTTCTGTAGATGATATAATGACATCGCTTTCATCCATCCTCACTTTGTAACATAGGAATGTTGATTTCTTTATTTTGACGGGTTTTTGGATCCGCTTATCTGTAACTATTGCCGCGTTCTCCAGCTTGAAACCGACAGGATTCCCATGGTAGTCACAGGCTTTTGGTACCTGGGAAGAAATGATATTTTTCAAATATTTATGAAGACTACTATGAATAGTATACCTCGATGACAAGTGGGAGGTTAAATATTAGAGAGAAGAAGAGACATTTAATATTCATTATCTATAGGCCAACACATTAAAACCATAGGATGAACCTTAATATAGTACAATAATGTAGACTAAAGGGACAACAATGGCTGAATGTCTTAAGGGAAAATGGGTAAAATGGTTCATCTTATGGACTGCTCATAATAAAATGTGTCCAGGATCAAGCTGTCGTCCCCTGTGCTATATAAGATAAGGCTGTCAATTTATTGATGAACTAGTTTATTGGAATATTTAAAGTCTTTTATAATCAAAACAACAATGTCCTATATAAGACCCACTAATGGGTAATAGTCCTCCGTTACGACGGGGTTTAGGGAATAATCCACAAAGCTGGTGCAAAGAGGAGGTTGATAGTGATTGTTTAAGTAAACCTAATATGAGACCTATATTGTGACATAGGTCTCATATTAGATTGTACGTTTTTATTTCATATTATGTTAAGTAACATGTTACTTTCCAGTAGTGTGTTCCAGTAAATTAAAAGGGTCAACTAACTGACAACTGACATATTGAAAAATCTTGATCTATTTCTAAAAAGAGATCAAAATTCCTCAATATGTATCAATTTAGAAAAATATACAGTATTTTGTAAACAAAACAATTGTTTAATCCTCACATCCGATGATATTATTCATGAAAATCTTTATTCTTTTTAATAATTATTTTATTGAAATGTAATATAATGAGTTGCATTTCTTACTAAATAAATTTCAATCTAAATTTGTTCTAACTACACTGTGTTGCAAAATGCAAGAAACATATGGCAAAGCAGCCTTCCTAAAAAAGACCTTGTTGGAAAGTGGTATGTTACAATTCCTTTTTGCTTTTCCTGTCTTATGTCATGTAATATTTCTTTAGCCAACTGTGTATCAGATTTAAAACGGTTAATTTTCAAATAGTAGAATAAATTTATTTAATTCAATTTAGTCAGTATCTTATTGGAGGTATTTGCATAATGAAGATAGGGTTTACAGACTTTGTGTGAGATAAGAAATAAATCTTACCAGTGCTAGTGAAGAAGCCACTTGAAGCGTTTTATTGGCATCAGCCTTGACATTAGTCGGAAACAACAGGTATTTGCACAAATAAATCACCGAACCAACATCGATGATGAGCACTTAACACCAACCACGAAAACTGAGAAATCTTCACTGTAAACTTAAATACAAACACGGCACCGAGTGGAGAAACGTTTAAGCTCCTCTAGTTTGATTCTCATTTTAGTTTTATAAGTGTGTCCACGACGCAATTCACATCATCGGCTGAGCGTAGGAGTCTCTTCAATGGCCAGCGTGGGTTGATTTCTTTATACAGAAGGAAGGTCAGCCCAGTTCGCACCGATTCTTAGGAACCTTCGTGATACTACCAACTTCTATTTGCATATTGTTTCTCTTTCTAATTCTCTAAATAAACTCTGAAATGTCTGATGCCGCTCGATCGTAAACCTGTCGCCTGATAACAAGTAAACATGAGCACCGGGTGTAACAACAACAGTACAATGTGACTATTTAATACGGCACAAGGTCGCGGATTCACTGAGCCACAATGCTATTTATTTCCTTTCATAAACATAACTTATTCACTACACCGGAGCCGTTGCGAACGAAAGACAAAACCTCTATGACAAAACCAGTTTTGCACGGCACACAGATAAAATTTTAAACTGTCAAAATAAATGGGGAAAACCGAATCAGTGACATCTAGCGATGAATAGAAGTTACACTGGAATTGGACAGAAATGACATAAAAGTGTCTATGGTCTTGAAATAATTCGGTCCTTCGTCACTAGATGGCGTAGTTAATAGTTCTTCAATAAATTCCAACGTGGCGCTGTATATTTCTTAACTCTTCAAATATGATAAAAAAATACGAAACGTTCCATTCAAGAATAAAATATTTTATTGTAACAGAAATTTTATAAATTAATTGCCCTATGACATAATGATCCAATATCAGTTGTTAAGCTGTTGATTGACTACTTTACATCGGTCTGCGGCTGATTTCACCGCCCCTATAACTGCAGCACGGAACCCTGAAAATATAAACAAACTTATTACAATAAATAAATGGATTAAAAAGGTAAAGTACGCGTCATGAAAATTATCATCAAAACTAATTAATATATATGTATATCAATTTGCATTAAAAATGCAAATATATTTGTTGGAATTTTAGAAAAAATCCCACAGTGTAGTCAAACCATTCAACTAAATAAGAATTATGAAGAATTTACCATGTTCTTCTAAAAAGTAAGTTCCTTCAGCGGTAGATCCGGCTGGACTAGTCACATTGTCCTTCATGACAGCAGGATGGCCTCCGGTACGCAACATGGCGGCCGAGCCTAGCGTAGTTTGTGAGGCCAACTTGAGAGCCAGGTCGCGGGGAAGTCCGCATCTGACTCCACCTTCTGCTAATGCTTCTATCATCATATACACCTAGGAAAAATAATATACAACTTTAGTAAGCTATCTAAATATTAGGGGTTAAAGTATGAAATTGCCGTTTTATTGCAATAGGTTCTTTGAATTTTCATAGAATCTTCATGGTTTGAGGTTTTCGAATGAAACTTTTTTCAAATGGTTTCTGTGATTTTTTTTTTTAATTTGAAACATTTGAATATCGACTTTCAATTCTTTTTGTTATTCAATTTAGACAAGAAAGATGGATACTGCGAAAATTCGAGTGATTTTTGAATACGAGTTCCGACGCGGAACTAACGCGGCAGAAACAGTTATAATTGTGGCAATATATGAATAAATAAGTATGCAAGAAATATTGTTGACCGTTGCATTGTACGTAAGTCCCTTGAATCTACTTAAATTTATTTGTTGCCTTTGTCTTTTGAAGCGCCTAATAAGTACATAAGTATAAAGTATATGTATACCTAATAATACATATAGTTAGTAGCAGTAGAGCTTCTTGTGAAAGAGTTCGTCCAGGGAAGTATCTACTACCGCCTTACCTATTTCGACTCATCCGTAAAACAAAGGCCTATCTGCAATTCTGTTTATTCTCAGAACATTATACATTTGGTTCGTTGTTCTTCACTGTGTATATCAGGTTGACCGGTGTTCGATTTTATATGTCCAAAACGAAATAAGATATAAAAAATATGAAAACACCTATAGATAGGCCTTATTTTAAATAAGGAGATTATAAATTTATCATATTTCCTTTGTATAATCACATCAGACTCTGTTCTCTGGATGAGTCGATTTCTGCAGTTAAGCAGTAATATGAGCATGACTGCGTTCCTGATTTGAAGGGTTAAGGGTGCAGGTGAAAATGGGACTTGTCAACTTATGTCTCAGGGTGACAGGCGCAGAAGTGCCCCTCAGATCTTTGCGATATAAAGCTCTGGACGGCACTGCAACTGCTGGTCCCATCACTTGATATCATAAAAAAATGCTAGAAAAAATTTTACTCACATAAGCCGGCCCACTCCCACTCAAAGCCGTAATTGCATCCATCTGGTATTCTGGTACTTCATCACAAGTGCCAACTGAGCTGAACAGTTTTCGACCAAGATCCGCGTCGTTAGGGGTAGCTTTTGATCCTCTGGCAAGTGCTGCAGCACCCTCTTTGACCAACGCTGGTGTGTTTGGCATTACGCGTATTACACGCGCTTCTGGAGGGAGGGCCTAAAATTCATACATTTGTTACATCGAATAGGTATGTATTATAGAAATTACAAAGATTAGTAATATATATAATATTATTTTGTAACCAACTGTGATCAGTCCTTGTACCATAAAAGATCTGTGCTACAGTTTATTGTAGTTTGGAATAAAAAGTCCTGTGAGATTTTCTTCCTTACTCATTATTTGGCTGACTGTATTGTACTGATTCAACGTTATAGTACCCTTAGCTTCTTCTAACGACTCAAGCCACCCAGACGCATTTCGTTAAACAAAGATCTTGCCAATACATTTGTATGTAGTGACAAAATTGTAACGTATCCTGTTTTACGTGTCAGTATCTCCTGTATGATACAAACTAGCATAGTATTATCTCAAAATTGTATTAAGTTACATTAATATTACCTATTTAATTTCAAAGCGACAGTGCTGTCCTGTCACTTTGATATTAAATCGTATACAAATATCATATATAGCGAAATATTGAAGATAAATTATAAATATAACGCAATTTTGAAAGAAAATATAATATAACGCATTTTTTGAGAAAACACGGTATTATCAAGTGTTCTCTACATTGTCTTGTGATTTTGTTAGCCAGTGGTTACCGCAAATCATGAACATACATATATAGATATATGATCAATATGTGCGTATTTACGTCAGATAACACAGAGTCAAAAGCACTGTAATATAGAGTCAAAAGCACGTCAAGATTGACCCAAAGGATTTGGGACCGTTTTTATCGTAAGGGACATTAAATCTTGTATATTTGTGTTCTCAAACAAACCAATGTTTCAAGCTCTCTGTACTGGTCCCGAAACGTTAATTTGTTTGAAATAACTTATTGTTTAATAAATATACGCGATTTAATTATGTCGCTTATGATGAAAACGGCACCAAATCCTTTGCGTCAAACCCGACGTGCTCTTGACTCTATATCACTTGCTATCCAAAAAAAAAGACAATAATAGATTGTCTATAATAGTTTAATTTCCCATATGTAACATCGCGAAAACAGGATCAAAGTACCAGATCACAATATTAAAAATATCATGATTATGAGTTAATGGTATTTGTGCTCAAGTAAAAAAAAACTAAGTATTATCTTTAGACTCTATGATCAATTTTAAGAGACAAAGAATTTATACACATGTAACTACATACTTTCCTTTCAGTTGATAATGTTATTTGCGATGTTATTTTCGTTACAGTTTATGACTATTACACAACAACGAGAACTTTGTTCTGTTATCTCGTATCAAGGTCAATTTAGTTATCTCGTAAACTAAGTAATAACAGACGTATGTCAGGGATATGTTAGATTTCACGTCGAAATGTATAAATAACTTTTTATTAAAATGAATTTTATTTAAATTCATAAAAGAAGGAATTATATTCGTAAGTAGCCGTAGGTGTTCAAGCGTTAAGTACATATGCATAAAATTTCTTTAATGCTTGCCATCAGATTCTCGAATTACAAAATCCATATTACTGCCATTTTCCCATTACAGATGACCTACGGAACTAACTTCGAAGTCCGCCAATGAAAACACCATTCGAAACTGTCAAATCGCGTTGTCATATATTCCCTCCCGATCGAAACTCAATTCTGTAGGTCATCCATACTGGGAAAACGGCCGTAACTACGGATTTCATGATTCGTGAATGCTCCACTTAAACTTAACTGGTTTTAGACGTCGCACATCACGACATAATTCTTCTCTAAATGCGTAATCACAGCTCGTGGACTACGCACTTATAGCAGTCCTGGTATTAAAAAAATGCGGTTTATAAGGGTGGAAATAATATGCAAAAGTTTTTTTTATTCTAATGTAAGTGTGCATTTGACCTCCATCTCACCTGATGGAAAGTGACAATGAGGTCGACGATGGAGCATAGGTGTGCATACACCAAGATAATGCCTATTCACTCTCGCCTTGAAAAGATTCAAGTTATAACGTTCAGGGAACAAATCTGCAGGCAGCTGGGAATTCTATTCCATAGCCGTTCGCCATATAAATGTGGAAGCGTAACGTATCGTATGAATCTTTGGAATATCCACAACATAGGGGTGGAAGCCAAGCCGACGCCTAGCCCCCGATGATGGAAAGGGGAAGGCGGAATTAAGTCGTGTAATTCCATCGCACACTCTCCGTGATATATTCTGTAAAATACCGATAAGCAGGCAACTTCAACTGGCAGACAGCAGGTGTTCAAGGCTCTGCAGCTTCGCCTCTACTAATTACGAGTCACCTATAAGCCTCTTGACACGCTTGTCAATTGAATCCAAGGTGGCCAGTTAATATGTAGCAGAGCCATCCCATTGGTGGCAACAGTACTTCATACACGACCGGACTGGTGCTTGATACAGCTGAAGCAACTGTCCTGGTGTGAAGGAACGCCTCACCCTGGAAAGGATGACAAGCTTCCTGGCTGCATTTTTGGCCATGGATACAAAGTGTACAATAAACTCTTTTTTAATTTTTTTTTTAAATTAGGTTCATTTTAACAAAAAGTTCTGTATGTAGCTTTAATATTTACACAGAATATAATAATAAACGAGTTTATTGAAGTGATTTTTAAAAAACTTCCTTCGAATGTAGAAGCGCTTCGGGGGCACGTCTGTGGCGCGCCATTCGCTCCACTATTATTTAGATACAATATATTTCAGATGCGCAGCTCCACAACGCCACACGCACGTCACTTTTGCAGACTAGATATTGTATGAAAATTAAGAGTTATAGAAACATCTAATTTGAATGTGCCCGTAAGCACTCTCACTATTAAATTGATCCTCGTCCACTATATCCAGCTACCCACTACCAATGTTGCATATGTCAATTACTCTAGCTATTAGTGGACTTCTGGCATAATATTATTTTCTAGTTTATGAATTCCTGTCGATTTGATTACCTACCTTCTCAATGCTAGCGATAGATACTCCCATCGCCACAGAAATGAACAGCTTGTTCTTGGCAGACGGCAAGTCCCTGACTTCTCTTAACACTGGCACGACTACATCAGGCTTCACCGACACGATGACTACTTCAGATCTCTCTACCACCGGTTTGTTCTCGAATAGCGCTGTTGATCCTAGGCTCTGAAGCAAGAAAGGGGTTGTCCTTATCATGAGCCCGAAAGACGTTCATAGTTGAAGTTAAACAGATCCCATCACAAACAGCCTTAGACAATCAGTAGCAGTAGAGCTCCTTGTGAAAGAGTTCGTCCAGGGAAATAGTGCCACCTTACCTATTTCTGCCGCCAAGCAGTAATATTAGCTTTACTGTGTTCTGGTTTTGAAGGGTAAGGGTGACTGGCTCAGTGGCAATGCCCCTCAGATCTTTGCGATTTAAAGTTCTGAATGGCATTGCAACTGTCATGGACAGGCGTGTAACTTACCATCAGGCGCACGACTTGTTCGTCCCCTAACTTGATGTTATAAAAAATAATAATAATCTTTTATTGCTTCTACTTAGACACGTATTACAGACGTATTGTTGAAATAAAAAACTTACGTACTTAATGAAACGTCGATTGAATTTTGCTGCCACTTGGTTGCTTGATTTGCATTCTCTTAATAAATATGTAAATAAGAAACAAATTTTATTTTGTGACAAAAATATTCAACTTACAAACAGTATGAAAAAACTTCCATTACATTACCAAGAAGTGACGTTAAAAAACTGAAAATAGAATTCGCGCATGTACGTATGAGCTCACTACATTTATAAATACGTATATAATGAAAATTGTGAGTTAGTTTTTGTGTATACACATTGTGTACGATTTCTGCGTACTTTAAAAAGATGTAGAGCAAAGGTGGTTTTCATTTAAGAGTAAAATACCATACAGTATTATTGCATCTTTTTGGTACATTACCCTGCACATCATCTATGCATGCTTTTACGTAGATATTGATGTAAAAATTTAAATTTAAAAATGAAAAAAAAATTACTAATTTAGTTAGATCAAATTATTTTGTGTGGTTTACCTTAAATGCTTCGGCACTGGCCAAGTCTGAAGGATGACAACTCGCTGTGATCTCATCGGGTTTTGCCAAACCTGAAAGTCATGCAATAATTTTACACTTTTGCAGCTTGTGCTTTCCCATTAAGGATATTATTAGTCAAACGACAATGTTATTCATGACAACAATTCGTATCGCACATGACAACCAATATAGTATTATCTCGAAAATTGCGTTATATTGACAGCACTGCCACTTGAAAGTGTCAGGATATCACTGAAATTATATCGTAATACGAATGACATACTTACATAACGCAAGTTTTGAAATAAAATACAATATTTTTGAGATAATTCTATGTTAGTTGTCATGAGCGATGTGATCATACGTCAGAAGTACTTTTATCACACGAAAGTCATAAAAATAATACGAATTACATGAAACAAATTCTGCATATAATGAGAAATTTTATAACTCTCTTATTTAAGAGGCTATACTAATATAATTTCGTTCGTAGAATCTTTAAATCTCCTGAAAAGTTGTCCTTTTGGAGTAGTGGCCTTATTACACCCTTTGATGTATCAAGGCCACATGCGAATTGAAAATTAAAAAAATCTTTTTTTTATTATGCTAAGTGACGGGAGGAAGAAGTCCACACCAGTTGCAGTCATACTCAGAGCTTTTAATCACAAAGATCTGAGGGGCACTGCCACTGCGCTCGTTACCCTGAGCCAAAAGTTGTCAAGTGTCGTGTGCTTATAATTTCACCTGCACCCTTACACTACGAAACCGGAACGCAATAATGTTCACATTACTGTTAGGCGGCAGAAGTAGGTAAGGGTTCCGTGGTGGTAGTACTGCACGAACTATTCAGACAGAGCTCTATTGCTACTAAATCTTTATTTCAAAGGTAATCAAATTAGATTAAACACTCTTACTTGAAATAAAAACTGTGTTACCTGCAGATATGAATCCGTTGGCTAGGGCAAATGCCAATCGGCCGCCTCCGATAAAACCGATCTTCATTGCTTCCGTGAACGATACTGAAATTAGAACATAAAATGGACTATAAACAAGAAGTAGAGCATTACACACAAATTTGACGTTATTGTATCTACTACATTAAATCAATTTCATATAGTGTAAAAGTAGATAAAACTGTTACACAACACAATAGATTCCCAAACTTTTAGCTCACCGCCCACGTAGGCAAGATAAAAAAATTTCAACGCCCACCACTACAAACTTTGGGAAACTATGCACTACACTTATGAACCGGGTATGATTTTCCATTTTTAAAATTGCGGACGAAATTTTTTCTAATAATTTTTTGCGTAATGTTTGGGTAATTTTCAATCTAGTTTTCTCTACCTAATGTCGGTGTCAATCACAGAACACGTGTGTAAATTTTTAACCGACTTCAAGAAAAGAGTAAGTTCTCAATTCGTCTGCATTTCTTTAGTGTATGTTAGGCGATTAGTCAGTAGTAGGCATTTGTGAACCGATTTTGATGATTTTGTTTTGCTTTAAAGATTGTACCTCAGTATTGTTTACATTTAAATTTGGCGAAAATATTCCACCTCCAAACAAAGGGATCTAGAAAAATACGTTTTTCATACAAAACTTAGGATATTAACCTTTTTGGGCCTGAATCATATAATATTTACTACATTTTAATTTACATTGCGCATCTAGCGCTTTTTCCATTTAAATTTAAACTTATGTCTAAGGTGACGGGCGCAATAGTAGTGCCTCTCAGATCTTTGCAATTTAAAGCTCTTACTGGCACTTCTACTCTTATGGACAAGCATGTAGCTTACCATCAGGCGCACGACTTGGTCGTCCCGTCACTTGATGTTATAAAAAAAAAGGAAAAAATTTGCGTGAGTCCTATCATATCTTGAAATCAAGTGAGTGATACAGTGATGAGTGGAATAAAACTAACGTATCACGTGACGACAAATGAATAAACGGCCCTAAAATGCATGAAAAGCGTGACGTTACGTTATGAAACTTACGTGCTGAGAATAAATCTTATTTGCAGTGTAACGTACTTCTTGTACGACGTTCGCTGAGGAACTGACGGAGCATTGCGATGAGCACGTAATATGTTATCTGTATTATCACTATTGTTTATAATTTGTTACTTTAATGAGCTGTTATTGTTCAACAGTGAGTATTAGTTTTAAAATATGCAGTCAATTTTCGAATGTTTCCCCTTTATTGCAACATTAACCCATTTATATGTTCCACTGTTGGGTCTCCTCTCAGGCGCGGGCTTAGGCTACAGAACAATAAATACAGTAGCGTCTGACGCGTGCCAACTATAGGTCTCAAAAGACCGCCGTTTAGCTCAGTCCGCCATTTTCGCTTTGTATGGTATGGTTGTGTCAATCTTTCGTGCAAAATCTCTAAAATCCAAAAAAAATGCCTTACTGTGCTGGTTTGGAGTACGAAAATGATAGCTGCCAAAAATATTACCTGTGATGGTATAAGCTTATTTTAATCAATTCTCAATTTTATGTTTATCGAAATATTTTTTGTTACAAGGAAACGAAACGAAAAAAAAACGAAAGCTTGCAATGTGGTCGCTTCTTTTTTGGAAAACTAAATTGATAACTCCAATTCGTCGTCGTTCAGCAATTAACAGGGGTTTCTTCCGTTTCGTGTATATTCTGCGTCCAATGTAAATTTCACGTTTTTTTCATAGAATTTGTATATTGTTTATAAAATATAGGAGACGTGAGAGTACTATGTTGCTAACATGCATGTAGTATTTATGGTTACAGAAACGTTGTTAACAAAATAAACATGAATAAACTGTCCCAAATCTCACCTCCTTCGGCGTCCATTTCCTGCTTTTCCTGATAAATGTTAAAATTTAAAAAAAAAACTAAAATATTAAATACAAACATACTTCCTTTACAAATAAATACATTAAACATATGTCGAATAGGTGTAATGTATTTTGATTTAATTGTATAATATTAATAGTATTTGAATAATTGAACTTTTGTCAAATTATTTTTCTAATTACCTGTGCATTGAAAGTATCTTTATGAGAGAGTTTGTGTATGACCTTCAATGTTGTTAAACCACTTCTGTACCCCGCACACATCCTTCAGGTACCCATAAAACATCAAGGAGGACTCAGGTTCGTTTATGGTAAAAAGATATAATCGTTTGAAGTGCCGAGGGAGGACATTACTTTGAATACGTTCTCTTTCCTTTCGTCGATTTTTATAAGAAAGTATTTTTCATATTTTCTCTGATGTAATTAATTATCAATACCAGTAAGTATTTATCTAATTTACAATATTCGTAAAGCTCAAAATGTATTTATCATTTTAGAGAAAATTAAAAACAGTCCCAAATTTCACTACCTTATTCTTCACTACTTTCGTTTACCATCGCTATTTTAAGTGATGGTATTGAGGCCAAATTTATGGTAATTAGAATGTATTTTAGGGGAACCATTTTGTTTTTTAGTAAAAATTAGTATATATAGTATTAATATAGTTTATTATATAGTATTAATATAGTTATTAATGACAATCATTGACAGGTGTATTTATTTGAGTTGAAACGTGTGTATATTTGCAGATATCTCCGACAGATAAAAATGATGAAAGATGCCGAAGAAAACTAAGCAAATAAAAGAAAAGAAACAAGAGCACGATCGAGAATAAATAAAAACAACATTATGAAAAGAAAAAGTAAGAGAATGCTATACCGCTTTTAGTATACATTTCTCTACCGAATAGCGATACTGAAGTATTCCCTCTGGAATAAGGCCCTCTCAAAGAACCAACTCCATTGCCTCGACCATCTATGAACTGCCCCAACGAAAGCAATTCTTCGAAAACTTTGCTACCGTTACAAAAATCTAATAGGATTACCAAAGAATGACATAGAAAAAAAAATATAAAAAAGAGGATGCAAATCAGCAAACGCTTTATAGAGCAATGAAAAATAAGAAGAAAAATTAAAAAAAGAAGCTTGTATTTAGGGAAATTCTTTCAAGAGTTATCAAAGAAGGCTACAAGGGGTTATAGAAAAGGGCAAACATAAATTTATTCATATCCTTATGACAGAAAAAAAATTACAAAAAATTTTTAACACAGGCAAAATTACAGTACGGGAGAAAAAGGAACAAAGACAGGTAGAGCGATAGTTTGGTGATATTACAGGCACATGGGACTTGTCAACTTATGTCTCAGGGTGACGGGTGCAGTGGCAATACCCCTCAGATCTTTGCCATCTATAGTTCTGAGTGGCACTGCAACTATTATGGACAAGCGTGTAGCTCTTACAATCAGGTGCACGACTTGTTCGTCCCGTTGATATTATAAAAAAAAAAGTTTAATAGAGCTAAGAATGATAAAGTTTTACGAAGATGATGTAGTGACTAGAATTTTAGCAGATATACAGAAATAGCTTTATTATTTTCATGATTTTCCACAAGTAAAATCTATTACGTGGCGTTATTTAGAATGTGGACATGGCAAAGGAGCGCAAGACGGAGTCATACAGATCAAGCTGTCCATATTTATAGTAGTGTTATAGTAGATTCGTTTTGCAAATTCTTAGGTTATATC
The DNA here is from genome assembly GCF_003589595.1 of Hyposmocoma kahamanoa. NCBI lineage: Eukaryota > Metazoa > Arthropoda > Insecta > Lepidoptera > Cosmopterigidae > Hyposmocoma > Hyposmocoma kahamanoa. Next base: position 8,427,591 of record NW_020653743.1, on the reverse strand, counting down.
CAATCTAAAGCAAACATTTGGATACTTAAAAATCAGTCTGAGAAACTTTATTTTCTCTGTGATAATGTTACTATTTGTAATCACGAGAAACATATTGACACGTTGATATTCCTACATAATGAAGATGTTAATACACTACAACTTCTTAGGTTTTCTGGATGAGATATACACTAGAGGAAATATCAAATGACATAAAAATTTTCAAGTATAATAGCATCAACAAATTTCCAGAAGAATTTAAAAACAGGCTACACTCACCAAAAATCAAATACTATGTTTAATAACTAATTGGAAAAATAAGCAGTTTTATATTGAAGAGAAAAATATGGATAACTATATTTTGAAAATTTTATAAAATAGTATGAATGATGATGAAGCTGACAGGGAAGATGTTCAAAATAATAAAAATGGAACTTTTATGGAGGTAACTAAAAGTGAGAAAATACTGACTGATAGTTTTTGGAGAGAATTTACATTTATTGATTTATTATATAATTCCTAATAAGTAATTATATTACGTAATATCTGATTGCAGATTATATCAAGATAATTGTTTTTTGTTCCTATTTTTATAATTTCACTTAAACATTTCTTTTAGATCTCATAATACTTAATAATATGATGTTTGTTTTAATTTGTAACTCGATATTTTTTAAATGTGTAATTGACAGGAAAATAAATTTTTAAATTGTTTCTAATTTGTTTTTGATACTGACAATGTCAATTTAGCTAATATAATGTTATGTTTCGATTATATTTTTAAGCATTGTTTCGAAATAATTTAACAAAACTTAATAAAACATTTAAAAGGTACAAAAACAAGTTAATTATCATTTCTTTCCATTCATCCGCATTACCGTCGCACCAACTTTCCCTACTTTTTTTTTATTATTGTCATTTCCCTCGATGAAGTTCTCATTACCTTCTCACTGCGATATTTCAATCGATTATAATTTCATAATTATTGACAGTATGAAAGTATAATATACTAGACTACAGTATTATATTTTATACAAAATCGCATAAAGTTATAACATTTCAACAATAATTCTAAAATTTTGAAATATCTCCAAATTTGCACGTAACTGAGGAAACACCCTAATATTTAATTAAAAATCACAAACCAACGTTTCAGGTGATTTAAAGGCCCTGTGGTCACAGCCCAACATACGCGATTTAGATCGGATCAAAATACTTTCGTTTCAAATTATTTTAATTTGAAGAATGATCCTGCCTCCTTGGCCGAACGGTTACCATGCCGGACTGCCACGCAGAGGTCCCAGCTTTTATACCCGGACCGGTAGAAATATTTGTATAGTCTATATTTATATCTCGTGAGTTGGGGTGTAATTTGTGATTGTCTATGACTCAGAGTTTCCCTAGTGCGGAGCTATGTTGAGTGCGTGCGTTGTTAAAAAAGATTAAAAAAAGAAATGAACTACATAATTCTTAGAAAAGTATAAAACACTCAGTTTTAGTCCATCATTATCTAACCAACTACACATAACAAAATGACGAAGTGAAACAGTTGCAATTTAAACGTAATTTATTTGTCAAGTTTATCGGATGCCTTGAAAGAAAACCAGATAAAAGCATTCTACCACATGCTTTCATAGTTGGTCATACCTCTGTGCCAGTACCTTTAGGTTCGACTTAAAGTGGCGCAACGAGCTGCGCGTTTAAACGAGCAGTGCAAGAGCGCTACATTTGTTTGAAGAATGCGACTGAATAAAGTGCTTACACATTTCTTTGAATGCAAAAACAAAAGAGTAAAGCTGTGCTTCGCTGCGCCGATTTGAGGCGATTAGAGTGTTTACACACGCGACTTTCAGCAGCGATGCAAACGCGCTTTCGTGAAACTCGTGATTGCATCGCCACACTTGCGATTTATAGGCTGCAGAGAGCGACCGCATCGGAACAAACGCGCGATTGCATCTATGCAATCGCCTATAAACCCCAAACGTAGCGATGCAATCGCGCGTTTGAATCGATGCAGTCGCGTGCTTGCATCGCACCTGCATCGCTGCTTAAAATCGCGCGCATGTGTAAAGGTAGACGATTAGAGACTGCATCGCTGCTAAAAGTCCCCGTGTGTACCCGCTCTTAGAGTTGATAAAGCTTATAAAACGACTGTGTAAAATATTTGACAGTTAACATCGAGTGTAAATAATTAGTAATGACAATTTTTACAACACCCCCTTACGGTCATAAGAAGAACTTGTTGAGTGCTTTTCAATAAATCGCAAATGACAACTAACATAGTATTATCTCAAAATGGCTTTAATTTATATTAATATTACCTACTTAGTTTCAAAGCGACAATATTATCCTGTCACTTTGGAATTAAATCGTATATGAATGACACATCAATATAGCAATATTTTGGAGATAAATTATTAATATAACGCAATTCTGAGATAAAATATAATACAACGCCATTTTTGAGATAATACTATGTTAGTTGTCAAATGCGAAATGAAATAAATCTTTTCGTACAATAAGTACATTATTATTAGTTTAAACAAATAACGCCATTTTATCCACGTGTCAACAAAAAGAACAACGTATTTTTCAAAGCGTACAGGCAGAGACAATTTTATACTCAACAGAACTAAAGTTTTCTCGATAGTTATTTTACTCGGTAGTTAGCGTCGTTTGACATAATAAACTCATAGTAGAGGTACTGACCTATAAATAGCTGCATACAAGTACACATATCTATATGTATTATGCACAAATAGTAACCTATATCTACAAGGCACATATATTGTGTACATAAATCAACGATGTTAAGTGAGATCAAGTGATCAAGGTGCACTAGTTGTTTGACTAGATAACTATAGTAGGTATGTTCATACCTATTATATCATAGTAACTTAGGTTTTGGTTAGAGCAGTTCTGTTATTTACTTAGATAGGTACTAAGACTGAATAGGTTAAGTACATGAAGTAGATACAGCATTTTTTTCACTTGTATTTCCAAATTGAAAACTATGTGTTGAAATGGAAGAAACATTGATGTTATAACTGACGTCGTAATTGTCATTTTTAGAATTGACTTATTACCATACCTATCTGGAATCAATGACGCGGTTTTTTTATATCTTATTTAATTTCAGTTTTATTATAGTATAATTAACATTTATCAAAGAAAAAAACTTTTGGCGCCAATATCTCGATCTAAAAATAAATACCTTGTTGCTTCCGAAACGTTGACGTTATTGACTAATATTAACTGACAACATTAATCGAAACTGACACTGGCCCAAGCCTAGTGGTCGCCATTAAGGAAATAGAATAGAATAGAAAATTACCAAAATGTAAATGCGTTGTTTATGACAAAGAGGGCAGATAAGTTGTCAAAATTTACTATAATGTCAGCTGACATGTCCGCAGTGACCGTGGAAAACTTAGACTATTTTTTTTTCCATCCTCTAAGGTGGTAATTGTAATGAGCCCGAAATTGTTGTATGAAAAAATAAATATATATCGAAATGAAACTATTTTTTTCTCGGACCTAAATGGCGCTTTATTTGATTTTTTTTTTCGAGAAAACAATATTTTTTTTAATAACATAGTGACGGGACGAAAACTCGTGCGCCTGATGGTAAGTTACACTCCTGTCCATAACAGTTGTAGTGCCACTCAGAGCCTTAAATCGCAAAGATCTGAGGGGTACTGCCACTGCGCCTGTCACCCTGAGACTCAAGTTGACAAATCCCATGTACCAATAATTTCACCACCCTTACTATTCAAAACGGGAACGCAGTAATGTTGACATTACTGCTTTGCTGCTTACATACGTTAAGGTGGCAATACTTTCCTTGACGAACTCTTTCACAAGGAGCTCTACTGTTACTAAATAATAACAACATAATTTGTTTCACGTAATTTGTATTATTTTTGACTCCCAGTCAATGCTCCCATGTGATAATAACAATTTTGATGTATGACCGCACGTGGCTTTAACGTACGAATTTACAAATCTATATATTGGTTGTGAACACGTGTATCGAACACACCCCTTCTTCTCTAGGCTTAGGCGTAAAATGAAACATAGAATACGACATTTAAGAACTTTTCTATGGTGTCAAACATGTGTCAAACCAAAAAACACTGCAAGTCGCAGTACAATGTTTTGTAATTTTATTACAACAAGTCTTTCTATTTAAACAAATTTATTCGTTGAGGTTTGTTTTGCAAAATTCAATTATAATGGCTAGATATAATTTTTACTTATCTATTGTCAAAGTAATTGAAATTCATCTTTAAGTGTTAAAATTAAAAATCTTCTTTACCCGCTTTTTTTTTAAAATGCCGTTTTTTATATAAAAGTGTATTGGGTTGAAACAACCGTGAGTTTTGGCGATAATGTCTTTTTGACGATAATGAGTTCTTTGATTTTCGATTGCTAGGTAGGTATATGTACATATTTTAGAAAAAAAAACAATTTGTTCGGCTCTAAAACCTGGAATATTTGTTTTCTTTATTGTGCTCCTTATATTTATATTTAATTGTTTATTTATATCTCATATTTCGTCGCCTGATCCCTTTCTCTCTGTCTCCACCTTTCTAATCCCGTTTCCAAAGTTCCTTCTTATGTAAGTAGGTATGTTTGTTTGTAAAAAAAATATTTTTTTATAAAACGTTTTCTGGTAAATTAAAAATAAGGTAGGTTTTGAAGCATGAGGGTCCTGGTGAAATTACAGGCATATGGGACTTGTCAACTTGCAACTCAGGGTGACGGGCGCAGTGGCACTTCCTCTCAGATCTTTGCGATTTAAAGCTCTGAGTGGCACTGCAACTGTTATGGACAGGCATGTCGCTTACCACCAGGCATATAACTCGTTCGTCCCATTACTTGGCATCATAAATAGAATGTATATCGCACATGACAACTAACCTAGTATTATCTCAAAAACGGTGTTATATTTTATCTAAAAAATTGCGTTATATTATGTACGCCATTCTCATACAATTTTTGAGTTGAAATATAATATAGCTCAATTCTCGAGATAATGCTATGTAAGTAGACATATGTGCGACATATGAAACTGTATATTATTTGCGCACCGCATTCCATTCGTAGGTATTCGGTGCGAATCCGAGACTATACCAATCTAGAAAACTCGGATGTCTCTTGTGCACTAAATCCAATTCGAATCCGAGAAAATACGCATATTTTCTCGGATGCGATATGCGTATTTTCTCGTATACTTCTAGGGGTAAAATGACACCTCGGACTCCTGTGACATTTCGGGCGGTTATTTCTCGGATTCGGAACAAGATACGAATCGGATGTAGTGCGCGAACGCTCCTATTTAAACATTAAAAAAACCGAATTTCGTTCGTAGAATGTTTCAACCTCTTTTCAGAAAATAGCCATTTTGCAGATGTGATGTTATTACACCACGATCACATCATCTACTGGTTGCTAAAATACAACCCTTCTCTGCTCCGTTTAGGTAGGTATGGGGTCTTGGGCATGATACCTATTTACTGCCTCCATGATTGAATATAAATTAAATATAATAATCAATTACGTGACCTGACAATGGCAAGTCTATTTTATTAAAACAGTAGAAGATCACAAACGCAACTGCAAACTGCATCGTGCAAACAGAACCTATTAGCACTTATTACGTACAAGGTCGCATTGGTTTGTTTAATAGGTAGTTGTGCTGACTTTATAATTTCTGTATTCACCAGTACAATATGTCTCATGCTAACGGAACGAATCTAGAGGGTTTGATATGCCATGTAATTAATAATAATAAGTTTATTTTCTCACCACAATATACAAAATACATTGGCATAATATCCAAAATAAAATACATAAAACAATAAATTATACTGTGGGAGACTGGTGCCTAAACTAGACGTATGATCTGTATTTCAGGTCACCAGGACTCCACCCCTTAGAAGATACTTGTTATTTTGATTTTGTTATGTACCAGTACATTGACAATTGAAGTAACTAACTTATCTATATATTAAGGTTTTACAAAGGAACATAAAAGAATATTAAAAAAAAAAACTGTTTATGCAGTGTTAGTTTGGTTAGTATAGGAATTGTGTATTTGTAAATTTGGGTGTGTGAGTGTGTGTGTATGTAATTATATGTGTGTAAATGTGTATATATATATATATATAGTGTATGTAAGCATGTGAATGTATGTGTGAGTGCGATAACGAGAGTATAGTGATAAGATTGGAAGAGTGACTGATGTGTTAGCGTGGCAAATAGTTATGGACAAGTTTACCCCGTACAATAAAATGGAAACAAAAACAAAATAAACAAATAAATAATAATAATAATAATAATAATAACGCACACACTCAACATAGCCCCGCACTAGAGAAACCCTGTGTCGCGGGTGCCATGGACACACACATAGACAGCCACAAATTACACCCAAACTCACGAGAGAAATAACTGTAGGCCATACAAATATTTCTCCCGGCCCGGGAATCGAACCTGGGACCTCTGCGTGGCAGTCCGACATGGTAACAGTTCGGCCACAGAGGCAGTTAAAAATTAAAGCTAAGATAATACAAACATTAAATTAAATTAATTACATATGAATTTACAAATGTTTATGTAGAGTTGAATAATCAACTTTTCAAAATGTTTATGCATTTAATTATTTAGACCTAATAAGAAGACACTTTAGGGGCAAAAGGAAATATGAATCTTTTTTTACCAAATGATAAAAACATTTAATAATAATAATATTCACATACGTTGGTCTGATTCCAAAGTCAGTAACTAAAGCCGTTTTGATATGGAAATCGGAAACAACGACGATATTACAATCACCCAGACCTAAAACAATATAGAAAACGCTTTTCTCATGTTTTTCTACATTGATTCGGCGATGGCGGCACTATGAAAACCTGTGTGCAAGCCAGTCGATCACGGAGGTCGTCAAAAAATTAGTACATGCAAGTTGAAATTTAATAATAGCGGTAAAATGAAATATAATAGTATCATTTGCAATTTTATATCATTAAACCCAGATCGCAGAAACTTATTTTTATCTACGTTGCTTATTTATTAAAATAATAGTCAATTATTTTTATCATAAAACAAGTAAAGAGAAAGAATTAATGTTTATTTGGTTAGCGATAAAATCGGTTAACATTAACTACGCTACGCGCTCTATCTTTTACGCCGTTTTAAATGTTTGATCTTACTAAACAGTTTTGTTACAGTTAGCTGTATGCTCCAAATGGTAGAGTTTGATCCTTGTGAATATTTAAGTCCTATGGGTCTCACGGAAGATTGTGGTATGAACACACACACACACGGAGAGGGAGAGATATGTATACAGTGTGAGATATAAAAATATAAAAATTAAAAGCTAAAAAAGTTATTACAAGTTACGATTCAATTGTTTTGTTTTTATTTTATAAGTTAAAAATGTGCACATGACGCAGCAGTGCTTTCTGACACGGGCTTTATAAGCTTAATAAGTGGTACCATCCACTGTTAATGTTAAGATGAATGTATTATTGAAATAAAGCATTTTTTATGAACTACGGGTCTAAAAGTAAAGATAAGTGCGAGCAGACTGCAGATTGTGCCAAAAAGGCGATGATATGATTTTTCCCGTCTTACGCCAATATGATGGGCACTAATAATAATAACTCTAATGGGCATCGAAACTGGCTCCAGTCAGAGGAGGGAGAGACAATGGAAGCTACTCGTTAAAACTTCTAGTTTTTTTTTAATTCTTTTGTTCTACAAAGTAGTATTTAATACAAGATAAATAGTTATATTTTTTGGAATATCAAGTGACGGGACAAACACAAGTCGTGTGTCGACTTGTTCGCCCCGTCACTAAGTAAAAAAAAACACAGGCACATGGCACACTTGTCAACTTGTCCCAGGGTGACAAGTGCAGTGGCAGTGGCCTTCTGATTTTTACGATTTAAAGCTCGGAGTGGCATTTCTGCTGTTATGGACAGGCGTGTCGCTTATCATCAGGCGTACGACTTGCTCGTCCCGTTACTTGGTATCATATAAAAAAATACAAAAATAAAGTGACATGAAAAATTGCACCTATTTTTATGAAATAGATAACATTGGGGGAGCCCATACCCATACATCTCTATCGGATGAAACGTATACTAAACATAAAATCGAACTACTTTGTTACATCGTCTGTCTAGTCTACACTGAGAATATTGCACATTTTGCACGTTCATTTGCACCTTAATCGGTTAGCATGAATAACTCCTGATACTGATCACAGAAATACATATAACTACGTTGCGTATTTGATAAGATAGTACGAAACGGATTTAAAAATAGTCCAGTTATTTTGAAAGCTTTTTTTTATATAAATTACGAAGTTTTTATAAAAAAGTTCGTGGAATTACATCGATTTGCCAAGTTTTATTGCAATCGGTTACCGGAAAGGCGGCAAAACCGATTTCATCTCCCAGTTTCACACCTTTTCAGGTGGAATAATTTCTTAAAATTTAAATGGGACCAGTATTGGGGACACCTCTTTCCAACAAAAAAAGAATCATCAAAATTGGTTCACAAATGCCGTAATAATCGCGTAACAAACATAAAAAACAATACAGGCGAATCGAAAACCTCCTCCTATTTTTTTGAAGTCATTTAAAAATAATAGTGCATTTGACTTCCAGTTGACTTGACGTGACGAGTGAAAATAAGGTCTTTAGTGATTGAAGTAAATAGCCTAGAAGCAGTTCTGGCCTGGTAGAGGACTTACAAAACTAGTAAGTTCGTTTCCAATTGGGTGTATACCACTAAGTCTTTTCGAACCACGTGTGTATTTAAATTATCATATTCTGTTAAAGAAAACATCGTAATGAAACCGGCGTGTCGAAGAAAGTACACAAAACTCTTTAAAAATGGTTCCAACCCGTATTGGGCCACTATGGAGTACGGTCACGGCCTAAACCTTAGAAAAGACCTGTGCCCAACAGTCGGATGCATTTGCGTACAAGGATAGTCTTGAAAGTAAAACAAAGAATAACAAAAACTTCGAGGCTATATATAATTGTAAGTCAATGAGGCTATACTATTTTTTATAGGCTTGCTTAGAATGTTCCAACCTAAATTGATGATAAAACAAATATTAAAAATAAATCATAATAATACAACATTAATAATATGTATTTGATTGAATAATATGATTTTTTTTACATCCTTTTCACTACCATGATATTCAGAATCTAATTTTTGTGAAAAGACACCACCAATTTGTTACTTATTTTTGATACAACGATCGATCGAAACACTTTCTTTGTTTTCTTCGGTTTTTGAATCAATAAATAACAAAAGAAGTCTGAACCGTAATCGCGGTATTAGCCCATTGAAAAAACAAATGCTTCGCAATTGAGGGGTTGACAGTACGAATCTCTATGGCAGCATAATTTAATTTCAAAATCATCTTCAATCAAGAACAAATGGACGTATCCATTTACTCTTGCTAGCTTTGAAGTAAAATATCGTAATAAAAGCTGCATGTCCAAGAATGTACACAACCTTTGTAAAACTCAAACGAAGTCCCCAACCCGTACTGGGCGAACTTGATAAACTATGACTTAAGTCTTCTCCTAAGAGGATACCTTTGGAATTGGTAAATGATGAAGATATTGATGAAAACATCTTTAATTTTTACATAAACAAACCAGTCTTTCTTTCATCGTATAAGCAAACCAAACGCAACGAATACGTTCGTAGCCTCGACGACATCATTAATTAAGCTCCAAGAGAAATATTCTAAGGTGATAAGGACATGGGAGTAGCAGATATCACGACAACATTTGAAATGCCGCGATAAATCTGAACAACACTGGGTCCAGAAATCGAGAAAGACCGTGGATGAGGTGGGCAGATTATTGTTATTATAAGCCAGCAAAATTTCCACTAGTAAACATAAGTTAAACATATATCGCCAAAGATCTAAGGAGCAACCATGTTTCTGAAAACGACAAGTCCAACAAAGCCAAAGTGGAGGGAAAATACAAGGAAAGCACACGCCGCCATCTGGAGAGAATTATAATGCTGAGAAGAAAGAGAGAGAATATAAGCAAACTAAGCCTTACAAATATCAAACAACAAAAAGCTGTTATTACCATATTGTTATTTGTAAACAATGGTCAATAGAGCGACGATAACAAATCGTGTTAACAGCAAAGGGCTTAATCATAGAAACTAGCTTATCAATCATACAATGTCAATACCCTAACTTCTTTTTACTAATTCACTTAAGTAAAAAGAAGTTAGTTACCTAGGATAATAAAGTAATAAATAGGTATGCATAATAAAAATTATACATTACACAAGCTTGCATAAGCTGACCATTTAGGTTACCATGGTATTATGGTAACCATTTAGGTTACCACGAAGATTGAGTTGCAGTTCCTGAGTATGTTATAAAAACACTAACTTTACATAAGTCAATATTACTTACATTTACTAAAGTTTACTAAATTTTCTTAGCAAAATTGAGATCAAGCGTTCTTCTATTTGAATTTATATAAAAAAAAAGTTTTTTAAAAACAGGTTCAGTTCTCTTTTTGCTAAACCAATTCAAACGATCGAGATCAAGCGAGTTTGATCATTGCGTTCGTCTATTTCACATGAAAAAAAAAAAAATATTTTAACAAAAACAGAGGTAACGCCTCTACATTAGTTAAAAGTTCCATAAAGCGTAATAAACAAAACTACATAGCGTCTACTCACATTTAATCATTTTGATATATTTTTTCCAAACTCCACAAACTTTTAACAACACTTGTTTAGGTATTCATGCATATACAAATACCTTTTAATTACACAAATGGTCGAATTTGCAACACAATTATTAATATTTACACAATGAGATCATTGAAATGATTTTTTATTAACTAGGTATATTGTTTAATAAAATAGTTCAAACGTGTGTATCAAATGGACATGGGCGTCATAACTACAGCCCAGTTATGTCCTAACTGTACCTATGCCATGGACAGACAAGGAAAGAAGTGCATTTCATAATGTGTGATGTTCATTAAATACATATTGTTATGTAATTATTATACAGTATTTTTATTTATGACTAATACGTTCAATAATAGCAGGAACAGTGTTAAGTGTGCAATGTTTCTCGGAATTTGCCCTTCCGTTAGTGCGGCTAGGAAAAGTAACTTTAGAAAATACGCAGTATGGCGCAAGTTAGATTTTAATACATAGGTAATTAGACATTTAAATTGTTCGTTTTTATATGTTTGTAGAGTCGGTGCAATTTTGCAGGATGCATATAGTATAGTATTTATAATAGTTTTTAATGCCTCATTTATTGACATGGGAAGCAGATTTGCGAACACTTTCAATGAAGCTATCACAAAAAGGTCATATGTTACAATTTAATATGCTCTTCATCTCTGACGGGCTAAATGGTACTTAGTTTTTTATTTTCACTAATACTTGTTTTTCTGACTGTACACTATTAGTATTGACTGATAAGGTGCGTACTATCAGTCAGCGCGTGGTACCCAGGATATGAACTCTGGACTGGTCGGACAGACAGTTTTATGTACATTTTATTATCTAACCCACAAGCATAAAGTAGGGAAATCCATAAACAGATTTAGTGTTTAAGATTGCGCTTGTCAATACACGGAGAGACCAATTAGTCTTTTATGAACACCTAAAATATGGTGTGCCCGTGTAGAGTCTATTCTTTGTTGTAAGATAAATAAAAGGAAAGTATGCACATACATAACAAGGGAGAAATGAATCATTGATAAAAATGTTATGGATAATTTCAATTACATTATCACATCCTCGGTAGTATAGTGGTAAGTATCCCCGCCTGTCACGCGGGAGACCGGGGTTCGATTCCCCGCCGGGGAGGAAACATTTTTGTTCACTTTTTTACGATAGTCCCAGAGTACTCATTTCTTGTGTACTTTAGGACTATGTTTTAGTAAAACATGTTTAGCTATTACATTATCTTTCCTTTAAATTTAGTTTGAGAAAAAAATACTTTGACAATGTAAAATGGTCTAGCTGCCTGGTAACGCCATCTATAAAACTTTTTTGAAGCTTGTGCATCAGTAGCTGAGATGACAAACATGTGAACGTAACGCCATCTATAACTTTGATTTAATATTACCACTAACATAGACTACTGAGTTTGTTTTGTCTATGCGACAAATATTTCGAGTGACGTCAATCAATCCAGTGGCGGGAATTTTGTTTTACAGTTTTCTGTGTTTATTTTATTAACATAGTACAATTTAATTGAATTACAAAACAGGCAATTATCAAAGTAATGCTAAAAACTTTATAATTGTGTTATCTAAACATTTTAATTCATGGAAAGCTTGTATTTTGTAGAGTATTTGCTGATTTGTCTTTAACGACAAATTGTTAAGGTAAGTGACTGCTTTTCTCAGTATTGACCTTTTATTTTTTCATGATTGAATAACATACATTTACTTTGATTAATTTTTGTGAATATTTTTACGTTTCATGTCCTAGAGCCGCGCTGCGTTCGCGGGCAAGCGAGGGGCTTTTTTTCTTCATTCGCGCTCGATGCGTCGATCGTTGTGCCGTGTATAAGTCGGCTTGTCTATGGGAGTGCTGCTTGCTTGCTCGTATCGAATTTGTGTGAAAATAATTCATGTCCAGTGATTTGCAGGAAATAATTACATTTCTCGCATGACAGTGAATAAAATTACCATTTGAAATGGCGTTGGAGGGTGTGAAAAGTGAAAAAAGTGAGGAAAACAGTGGGAACGTCGCCGACGGGAAGGCGAATGGGATCGACAACAAAAGTAAACAGGTAGGAAGAAAGTGTAATTTTCCGTGTTTTTCAGGGTTTTCTTCGTGCTTGTTCATCTTTAATAATCACTACAGAGCAAAAGAGTCTTATGAACTATTTCTTGGGCGTGTAGTTGAAGGAATATTGGTGTTTTTTATAGTAATACTGCAAAGTACTCGCGCAGCTGTTGCCCGTCTGGGCAAGTAAAGGTGTTCTAAACAGGGATATGACCTATTTTCTGCATATGCAGCATTTTACGACGGTAATACGCTATTCACTGGCAGTCTAAATTGCCCAATTGTGTCATACTAATCTGTATCATATACCAATATGTTTTACCGTTCTGCTGCTACAATTCTATCTGTCCAATTTGGGCCCTTCGACATGGCAAATTATTCTGTTATGGGTGACCAAATAATTCCAGTGACTATTTACTGTTTGTGTATGAACTACTGTATTGTATACTTACACAATAAAAAAAATCCCAATAGACTTTATCATGCAATAACAGTGCTGTGATATCTCAATGTTATGATTTTTTACGACCTTGATAGATTACAATATTGCAATTCCGAATATATATTTAAACTTGTTAAATTATTGAAAACCGAATGAAAACTATATCAAGTTTTTGAACGTACCTAAATCTAATAATATTCTTTTGTTATTCATTCCATTTTAAATAAACTAACAACAAGTTAATTATTTTAATTGCATTAGGTATTTCTGTTAATCAGCAGTAAAAAGTTTAGATTATTATATTCTCGGTTATTGCAGTATAATTTAAGTATTATTCATTTCTACATTCTTGGTTATTGCTTATAAATTAATCAAAACCTAATAGGACTTTACTATTCATTATTATTATTATTATTCATTCGTTTATAAACTAACAACAAATGAATTATTTTGATTATATTTGGCCTTTCTGTTACTACAGCAGTGAAAAGTTATACCTACCTACTTAGATTATTTTCTTGGTTATCATAGTATAATACCTGTATTCATCTCTACATTCTGGTTATTATTTGTACTTATTCTATATTCTTAGGTATTGCCTTATAATATTTATATTGCTAAGATAGGATAAATACAATACTCTACCTGTCTCTACTCCTTATTTTGCAAGTCAGGTTATAGAAAAAAGTTATCTGGTGTGCTATATTAATATTTTACACACCAATGTAAACCACAACAATCCCAACCTTATTGTGTTCTATCCATATTTGAGGGTTTAGTTAGACCTTGTCCCCCACGCTGGCCCTATGCGGGTTGGGAATTGAGAGGAGACTGGGCCATATTTTATTTATTAAGCCTTTTAAACTGAGTTACAAATGCTTTTAATAGTTACATTTAAAATATTTACATTATATCTCTTAAGTTAGCCTGCCTCTTGGCATAGGCCTCCTCCATATGTTTCCAGTGCGCTCTATCAATAGTGACTGAAACATATAATATGGGTTGATGATGATCCATATTCGCTTTGCAGAAGAAAACTGCAGATCACATCTAAAAATAAACTGATAATCAGTTTAGTGTGAACTCTAGCCTCTATTATGTCACTTTGTTAATGTTTTCAGCAAGTGCTAATAAGGCCACTTTAATTGACCCAATCTACTGACCTAATTAAAAGCACTGCCTCTTAATGGATAGTCAACATGTTAGCCCATCTGTTTTATTTTTAGGTATACCTGCATAAATCGGTCCATACCTGGTTTCCTTAAGAAACGCCATTATTTCCATTTAAATTCAATTATATTGTCAAGTAACAAAAAAAATTATTTGCATGTTAATATATAAAATATATAAATTTTTAATTTTTGTTTGTTATTTAATATCTTTCACCTTAGCTTTGACTAAAATATTAATATGTTTATAAAAAGTCACTAAAGTAATTATTATATATATCTCCAATGACATCATTTTGCAATTGCCAACATTCACTGCAAGAAACCTTGCAGAGTCGCCATTAAAGCATAATTACAACAACTGGTTGCCAATTGGACCATTTTCTATAACTTGAGGTTTTATTACTTAACTATTAAGTTGAGATTAAAAATTTTAGTAATGATATCTCAAGTGAAAACAAATGTTGAAAATTTAATCAAATAAAAAACCATGAAATCTCCTTTCTTCTTAACAAGCTTTGCATTTTTACTATGTGAGAGTTTATGTAATAAGTTCCTTCCGAGATTTTTTCTTCATACAAAACATGTGCCAGCGGGCCGCTGCATTATTACACAATGCTCCGGTGAATCTGTAAGGCCTCGGTCGCGGCCGCAGTGCCCCAATTCGCCATTTCGCCCCGCAGATTTGAATTGCACGGTGGGTAGAGCTAGAGCAGCGACCTTGCTGCCTTCCTGTCGTCTTTATTTGGGCATCCTCTACACAGACAAGTGCCAAATTGTTAAATAAAATAACAGGCGTTCAGTCGTCCTATTTAATCTCGGGTTGTACAATTTATTCATTAACCCAGAGGCCAGATGGGCACGTTACTGGTAATCCACAAAACAAATCGTTTCCCTAATCATGTCCGTGTGAATTGTCATAATTTTGCTACGAAGGTCGAGGCTGTCGTGACGTAATATTATTGTAGGTACCAACAAGGCGTGGCCGACCCACCTTGCGGTTTATTCACTGGAAAAATCGTTATTCTGCCCATAATAGCAGCACGTAGTTTAGTTGATAAGCGAAGTACCTCTCTGACTTCGCATAGAATTTTAATACCTTCAGTTCGTACCAATTTTTAGATTTACAACGACGTGATAAGCTTCGTGATGAAGTAGGCACGTGTACTCTGAGAGCCTGGATTGATTATAGATTTCATGGAATAAAAATGTTAGAATTTTGAAGACGTTTTGCTAAGTACCTATATTCCAAGGTGACAACAGGAGGTTTTGGTATCAGTTCGCGTGACCTTGAGAGGGCTGGGAAGTACGTGACGTCAGCCCTTTGGGGAAGGGGTCGATCCTATCGTAGAGCTTTGGAGTAACTTTGTAGCGAATAATCTCACGAATCTTTTTATAAATAAAGATAGCAAGGAGCTCTTTGTTGGCTCCAGCCAACTCAAGTCACAAATGAGCCTCTGTTGTAGTAGCAAATATTAATGCGTCTAGTGTCCTGGGTTTCATTTCCATGTTTATTTCACAATATAAATTCGATTATATGACTAGTATACTCTAGGTAAAGTTTAGGTGTATCCACCAAAAATTAGACACGCCGAAATTAATAAAAAAAATTATGGAGGACATGTAAGTACACCGTACTAAAAATAAGCGGTTGTTTACAGAAATAATGTGTTGTCACATGAACTTGATGCGCCTGGGCGAGGAAAGCCATAAGGGCCGTCAAATTTGATTATTCCGGTACAGTACGCGAACTGAAACTCTGGTGTAACGTACCTTAATGCCTTTGATGAAGTTGTCAAGATGGCTGATTTGATCAAGCGCTAAAAGCAAATTGCTTTAGCTACGGTTCTGTATTACTTAGAATGTTATACCTCATATGAATTTCAACTATTCGTATAAAATGTTGCTTTATCATGAAAGATAAACGAAAACAACGTCTAACTTTGTATAGTTAGTACTCAAAGCTTAAAAAAGTCACTTAAGGAATTATAACGTCTTTCGCCATGAAAGTACACAAACGATAAAAACACTCGTATATTTACAGTTAGTAACCATGTAAACCGCGTTTCCATCGCGAGGAGTTATGCATATCAATTGAACCATTAAAGCCGTAACGAGAATACAACACGCTAATCGATCCTACGACAATTGTAAAACGGTTTGCGGCGCGTGCGCACGTATCTGATAGCGTTATCAATATTAATGAATCGTTTCATACATATTATTAACAATGTTTCATTCATGAATTGAAGTGGCCGCTTATTATTTACAAAGGTTCATTGTTTGACACTCAATTCATTAGATTCACAATTATAGAGATAAATTGATTTGTGAAACGAATCAAGAGCAATTCAGACAACGGCTCTTATCTGTAAGAAACTAGTGCCTCAAAATTTTCTTCAATAACCAGCTTTCTTGTATAGTGTTATTTGTAAAATACTGACAACCACCCAGGTCTATATTATTAAACATCATAAACAACAAGTTTTGTTCCATGATTTTTTAGAAAACGTAATAAAGAAGGATGGCGAAAGCTGCCCCAATAACGACGAAGAGCCGTTTATGGACTTTGCTAGCATAATTGTGCGTTTTAGTTTATGCCTAGTTATCAATAAATTTTTGAAATCGGGAATTAAAAAAATGTAAAACTTTATTTGTAAGTCAATGTAAAACATTGTATTTTAGAATAGATGCAAGAACACCACGCAATTGATTCAGTTCTACTACATAATTAGGTAACGTTCTTGTACGTACGTTTCATTCTAAGCATGATTGAATATTTACTTACCTGAACTATAGGTTATTTTGTAGTACACACATAAAACAGTAAAGCTATAAAATACCTAATGAAATAATCAATTAAATAGTAATGACATAAAGCAAAACATAAAACACAATGTGACAAAAATAATGAGACATATTGAAAGTTGCAAAGGAACGTTTTGACAAGAGACCTCTTGCCAATGTCGATGTCACATTGATATTGAGAACAGTGTGACTATATGTGGCAGATTTCTGCCATTTATTATGTTTAATTTATATTTATTTTCATTGCTGCAGAACATGATAAGTATGTTAAATGTGGCAGAGTTTGGCAGATTTGGGAATATTCGGGAAGTTCTTCATTATTTTTGGGAACAAACTGAAAACTTGTTGTTTTCTGCTACTACAAACAAACATCTGAAGCGAAATACAGGATAATGTTATAAAAACATAACCAATATCAACTTTATAACCTCAGCATCTACAGGCTGTACTCAATTACCTTTTTTGATGCTTTGATAATTAATCACAAGTATTGATAGGTCTCCTTAATGCACGTCGCCAAAAGCACTGGGTCGCAAATACACGGCATGTTGCCATCCTTCTTTGCCAAAAAAGAAACATTTAAGTGTTTATTGTACTGTCTGACAGACTGTATTTAGTAGTAAGGTAGTAAGTTCAAACCAGGATTACTGCGACTTTCAGCATCCGCATCCGCAGATAATCAGCATAAATTAAAATATTAGCATCCGCATTCATCGATGGTCTAGTCGTAAAATGACCTAAAAGGTACGCGGAATACTTTACAAACCTTCCAGAAACAGACGACTGCAAGCTTTTGGCTTGTAGTCTGTTTCTGGAAGGTTTGTAGCAGGTTAGCAGCTCAACTGTTTTTTTTATATAACTGGTAAAATTCCAGAACGATTATGTTATGCAGATTTATTGTTTTCATTTTCCTTTTTTTTATTTATTTGGTCAGTCAACAATTGTTACACCAATAAAAGATCAGAAACATACATGCAAAAATCGTAAAACTAAGTGCACAATCTATTATAGACCTGTACAATAAATTGTTGCACAGTAATGAAAAGAAACTTACAAAAAGAAAAGTGTAAACATTTATGTAACCATATAATCACGTACAAAAAGCAAATAGTGTTATAATATCTAGACTAACCGAAAGCATTAAAAAGAAGTTAGGTGACAAGAGTTTCAGAAAGCTTACGCGCTTGGTTTTTACTGCAGGGAAGTAGTGTAAATCAATCGTTCATGCAGACTGATTCTTTTGTTAATAAATGTTACAAAATCTTTGAAATAACATTTTATTACCATACCGTAAGTAATTCAGTAAGCATGTACATTTTTCGAGATTATTTTTAACACATAAAATCCGCATCCGCTGATGTGTAAACAACCTGCATCAGCAACAACCGTGGTTCAAATCTGATGAATTATTAAAAGTCATGGAACAAAAGTTGTTGTTTATGATGTTAGAGTAATATCTTAGTCCTGTGATGCTAAAATAACCTTGTATAAAGTAAAGATACTAGTAAAATTGTACAACTTTTGGTTTGTATGAAGTTTTTTGCTCTATTTATCATTTGCGATTAGAGCACGCTCAGTCAACGCTTGCAGTGAAAGTCTCTGACATTTAACTGTAGTCGGTTTGGCTTTATTTATAATATTAAGCGTAGAGAAAATAAAAGCTTTGAAGCTTAACAAATAGCTGACAGTTGGGACGAAGCTGATGAAGAGACTCTTTTATCCTTTATGAGTGTTCTGAGCCTTTGTGAAATGGTTACAACTAATGGGAAATACGAAACTAGTCTTTGCTATTGATATTTATTGTTTATTGAAATAAAATTTTCTCACGTGACACGATTTATTTAATGTTGTGTATTCTTAAAAGAATTTCTTTCAGTTTCACTTGATGAAAAAATCTCGCTGCTTGCGTCGAAAATATACCTTAAATAAATCTATCGACGTTCAATTCGGTAGCACAACAAGTGGTTTTATTTTTGTACAACCATTATACTACTTCTTACTAACGAAAATCCACGCTACCGATTCAAATCTTTCTGATGTTAGGTTTTCGGTTCAAGTTACATTCCTTTTGATTCTAAAACCGTCTTAACGATTTCTCTCGTTACTTTTTAGTATTACGTGCATTCACCTGTATTTACAATGGTAAACAATATCATGATAATTTAATACGATTCAAATAACAACGTGTCATTAGTGACATAGCGTGACCACGACAAACGTGTGTTGCACGCACGTTTTTGAATAAAAAAAAATTCCATCTGATACATAGAATTTTTTCCACAAAAACCTTCAGTTCATGGTTCTCATTTGGGCGAAACCACGCCGTAAGTTTGGTCTCGACCGTAATGGCGGTGCTGGCTAAATTTGTTTCTTTTACGAGCGGTTTGTTTACATTCTTACTGAGGAAAAACGGGCAGTTTGCCGACTGACCCACTATAAATTATATAAGATTCTTTGTGTATCATATAGAACGCAGTGTTTCTATGATAGTTAAGAAGTAAAATGTCACACCTTCACATAAATCTTCACAAGCATCTCATGTTCTTTTGACCGCAGTTTTTCGTATTTAGATTTCCTTTCGGCGCGGCATCATGTAGGTAACTTAATATGTTACAGATATCCATTATCTTCAATCTGAAGTACCACTCTTGGAGCTTTAAAAGGAAACCACTTTGACAGCCAAGTTTGGTCTGGACAGTACTGACGTTTGTGCTTGATGGCAAGTATCACATGTCGACACCCGTAATATGACACCGAGCCCATCAGTTGAGCAAAACAAGGTTATATTTCTGGATTGGTGGCCGAAATGTCTTTTCTCATTATTGCTTCATCGAAACATTGTGTACAGTAAAAATTGTGTCTGTGAAAAGAGCAATAACCTTGTTAGTGTTAAGTCAAACAGAGTGTTTTGTAGAAAGGGCGAAAGCGCCATTTTGAAGAAAATTTGGTGAGCATGTATTGTTAGTTATTCAAGGCTGCTTTAAAATATTTATGTCATGTTTTAATTTGAATTTTAAAACTTAAACTTAATTATAACGAAAAAACATGACGTAAATATTTTAAAACAGTCGTAAAAACCTAAAACATGCTCCGCTGAAAAATTTAACAAAAAATGCCGCTTTCGCCCTTTCTACAAAACACCGACGATATATGGATTTAAGTCGCGAAGTGTATACAATGCTAAATGAGGGCATTGACCACAACGCCAGCTTCGTCTGACTGTATTAAGCTACAAAACACGATTTTTTTTCGTAATTTACTTATATTATGTGCATTGACACTAGCTTTTAATAAGTTTTAATAAGATAGGAACACAGCAAGTGGATGTTTTTGCCTGTCCGATTAGTAAACAGAGCTATAACCCTGTCTTCACTATTTTGTTTAGAAAAAAAGCGTTTGGGGCTTAGAAAATCCAATTAGCTAGAAAGTGCAATTTACGACTGCAGGAGGTATAATAAATATGTGATAAAACACTCCCTTTCTCTGCAACCGCATCTATGTGGTCCGTCTCGTCTCCACTTGCTCCATCGGAAGGTGGCGGTGCGTGACGTCATCAGATGGGTAGCCAAGTGGAAACAGAACAATGCTCCCGCCAGGCCCCATGGTATCTGACGCTCTTGTTTTCGGACATAATTCTATGGTTAGTTTTTACCTTATTTTATGGTGTAATATCATGTTAATCTCACACAAACTATACGGAATATTGTTTTTGGTTCGATGCGGAATAAGTCCATTGGCTTAGTGGTTTTACCTTTTTACCTTTAGCGAATGGCTTGCCAAGTGTCACTAATTAGATTTTGGTGTAATTTCACAGTCAGTGAAGCTCCGTACTTTTGGAAGTTTAGAGCAATTTCTTATACTTAAATGTATATTTAGCTTTATTACACTGTAGGTCGTTCTTATCATTAGTGGAATATAGTTGAATTTAATTCTAAAATATTAATGCTTAAGGATAATAATAGTTTATGTCTTTATTTTGATTTTACAATAATAATGGACTCCATACTTCTATAAGAAAACCTATGTAATGTAGTAATATAAATAGTATAAAAGAAAGTAAAAAGTAATTATAAATTAATTTCATTAAACATTTTAAAACATAAGTCTGTGTAAACTATTTCTATTTTTTGAAAATGAAATGTCGGTTGTTAAATAGATAAGCGAAATCAAGTTACGCAGTTATTTTTTATATTTTAATAGCGTGAGCGTGCTTTGACTGTATTTCTGCAAAGGTAATCTAAACTGTCCTGATTGCTTTCGAATTATATTTCTTGATAACTATTTTGTAATGGATGAACGAAATATTGTTTCATACACAAAAATATATCGGAGAATAAACATTTCACATTACAGCGAACACTAGTACACATATATATTTTCTACGGACACATCGCGGAAGTGTCGTAGTTAAAGCTAGGTTTAGCTTGCTTTTGCACACAGCTACCGGTCACGTAATGTCTTCCTGCCGGGCTAATGGGACTTACCGTTGCAGATGCACTGCGCTTGCGCATCGTTCGCTTTTATGCGTTATATTGAATCTTGTATGTCAAAGCTTTGTAAAAACTTTATTCGATCAATACCCAATTCAAAGCTTACTAGCAAGTTGCAGAGTAATAATGATGACCTATTATCTGACGAAAACGCACCAAGTCAAATGGCAAATCAAAAAGAATTTAGACATATATAGAGCTCTATATTCCTAACGAGGGACATATAAAGTAAAAGCTATAATAATAATAACGCACACACTCAACATAGCCCCGCACTAGGAAAACCCTGTGTCGCGGGTGCCATGGACACACACAGACAACCACAAAACTTTTTATATATTAAGTAATTTCTGTATTACAGTACCCACCGCTAACAACTCTAATTGCGAACCAATTAGTGTATACGCCCTTTGCGTGTATAAATTAAGATTTGCGACCACTTGGGTCATTCCAATGGGATAATATTTAGTAAATTTTACGGCTTATATAATAACTTCTACAGACATTCCTGATTCCCTTGAAGATGGCATTACCACGAATATTGCGTTACTAAAATGTTCCTTTAGTATTTGAGTGCTGTGCTCAAACACTAAAAGAACATTTTAGTAACTTTAGGCATGTTACATCCGTCAAGTGTGTATACATTAAAATGAAAAAGTACCATTTTGATGTTATAATTATTCATATCGCTGCGGACGAGACGTCAAACAAACTTGACCTTGTTTTTTTTTAAAAAAAAAAGACATTTTTCTTTTCCTCGAAGTCTGTTTATTTGCATTTTTTTATGATGATAAATGACCAAGGAAAAAAGAGACTGCAAATAAACTGGCAATTTTTTTTTCTAATGCTCCAACAAGGGACCTTGACATCTTGTCTTGTATGATTTGTGAAGAAAGTCTGTTTAAGGAAATTATGTCGTATTTCGCTAAGTTGGCTCACAACAAATAGACCAGATGGACTTAAACCATGACAGCTTGTTCGTGACTTTGCACGCAGTTTGTTAATTTAAACATAGGGTGTGGTTTAATGCTATCAGACCAGTCTCACGTTAAATAAAGAACATTATGTATAAACACGTATCTGTTTTGAATAATCGTCAATACAACAATTTTTAAAGTGTTTCAGTTTTTACATAAATAATCAATTTATGGCACTTTTACAAACGCAAATGGAACATTTATCAGCCAAATTCATTTGCCTAACAACTAGAGATATGCATTTTAATTTAAAAAAAAATCTGCTTCGAGTTGAGTCAACAATACATTCATTGAGTGAACGAGTATCCCATTTAGAATCAGACGTTTATATATAATAAATTTTAGTAAAGTTAACCGGAAATTGACGAAAACCACCAATGAGTGGACGGGTATTTGAATCGACCCCATCACAAACAGGATCATAAAGAAGTATTACGTCATCCTGTCTCATAAACAATACCGACCTAATTCAAAATCATTAGCCCTCAGAACGTTCATAGCAAAAACACAATACTTGACTTATTCGATCAAAAGTCGTTCTTAAAGCAACAAGATAACGAATCGTTTGTTCAATTAATAACTAATATCTTGTAAGTATAATTATAATTATGCAATGAAAGTGTACGCCCAAACGGCGCCTGAAATTCCATCTGGAACGCCTGAATACACGCGGTTTAATCAAGGAACGGATGTTGCCGCTGTACTTTGGTATAGATAGCTATAGAATGTAATGTTCATTTGCGTTTCAATATTCCACGTATCACCTTGGCCTATATTTGCGGTTTTAGACAAACCGTCTGAGATACAATCCATTTGGTTTGTAATGACGTTTATACTGTGTTTTCGACACTGGCATCCCTGTTTGTCTTCTTATTTAGTCAACTTAACCTTTTCTGACTTATGCGACCTACAAAACAACTTAGATATTTTTTAATCGCAACATATGTTGGATGACGTCATGACTAGTGTTTGCGCAGCCATAGCATTTGTGTCAAGTCCGCAAATAAACTTGTGATGCAACGTTTAAAACTTATTCATGTCTTATTAATATCTACTGATCGAGGACAGATCCGATCGTGTGTGTTGAACGAGATATAAATATCAATCAATATTTGTATATTTTAGCAAAATTCGAAATATCCTGATGTTGTTTTAATTAATCGTCATCAATACGTTATCTTCTAAGGAGAGGGTTGAAGCCATGTTTCTCCACGATGACCCAATGTCGGTGGGAGACTTGAAACGTTTACCAAGGATTGAGAACTTTCTTCGACGTACATGTTTCACCTCAACGTTAGAGAGAGTTAAACATTCTCTAATGTACGTAACTTATAAATTGAATTCATATACATTTCGATGCAGGGATTCATACCGTCAAACGTTTCATGTCTTCCACCGCTCTTAAATACAGAACTTTATAGTTCTATAGTTACCAATTAGGCGTATTGACGTTCTTCTCGTATCGGTGGCGTACATTATAATGCTTGTCATCGTGGAGAAAGGGTGTGCCAAGAGGCGTAAAGTACCTACTCGCCGATTGTGGCCCAAGGGTGCCAGACGTACTGTAAAGGAATGGTACGTAGTGCGGGAAGGCTCCTATCGTGCACCCCAAATGCCATAAAATTTTAGGCATCGAAGGCAGGTATAATAAGTACATTATTAGGCCGGGAAGTAAGGGATCGCTGGACGAGTATGAAATACAAGGACGAGCGCCAGCGAAGCCTTGTATTAATACGAGTCAAGCAATCCCCGTTCCTGCCGAGGCATGTATAGAATTTTTCTCAAACAATGTGAGGATGTAACAACAAACTAAAGAGAGGAAGATGTATACTAGAAAAAGTAAAAAAAATATTATTAAAATTAATATGTATGTGTATCTATTATTGTATTTTCGTCACCGCTCTTCTCACTAGCACTAATTTTCGCGACCAAAATACGAAAAAACAAGAGAATACCAAAATACTTTAGATTAAATAATACACTATATATATATAATAGATTAAGGAATACACTAATTAAGCATTATATTACTTGTATTGTCTGAGAGGCTTTTGTGTTGTTCTGTGATGTTCCTATTTAGTCAAAATTGTTTTATCTCTTGTTTTAATTTAGCCTAGGATCTGTTGTGTTCATTTTTTATTGTTTCTATTAGTGAAGACTTTTAAGTGGCTTTATGTTGTTATTGTATTTTCCTATTTTAGTTTTTAGCTGTAAGTCTTCCTTGTAAATAAATAAATAAATAAATAAATAAATAAATGTTAGCGCCATTTTCTTTTTTTTAAGAAAACGGTACAGGTAGGTACTTTTTCATTCTCGCAATTATGAACACTGGGCAGTTGACTGCATGAGTTTTTCTTTTGCCTGTTTTCATAGTTAATTATTAGTAGGAAGGCAAATTTAAAAGTTTACAAATGAAGACAGTAATGGATTGTATGAAAATCCTTTGCATGCCTTGGCTGGGAAGAAGTCACACTGTCCTTAAATGTCAAACTTTCCGTTTTCGTTTTTTGAAAGTAATGCAAGCATGTTTGAAACGACGTAATTTACACAAATTTATATTCAAAATGTCTACACTAAAACGTTTAGTACTTTTCGCGAAGGATATTCTAACTATACAGCTGAATAAATTAAGATAAGTGGCAAGGTCGCCCACAAGTCGTTTAGTTATATACTTGATGTATGGCGTATCGGGGTTCCATTACATGCAATTGTCTGGCTCATCGAAAATATTAGCTGCAACAGGGGTCGTACCCTCGCTCGATTGTTCCATAAAAACGTTAGGTACCTGCGTTCACAAGTATAATTGAATCAGCAGACGTACATTATTAGTATTTATTTAGGACTACTATTTTCTTGTCCTTCCTGGGCACAACCAGCTACTCGAACGACATGAATGATTTTTTTTTTTTAAATACTACAATATTAATGCTACACTTATTTGACTAGCACGTCCATTTGTTTGACCTAATGAAAAACGAATCTCGTTTTTGTTCAAACAAATTTTACGGAAATGTTATGTATTTCGAGCTGATGATGTAAACCAATCGACATAACCGGTTGCGTCCGCGGTCACTGTCGCGTCATTATTTTAGGTTACTAGATTGCCATACGAATGTCATTTGTCTCCAGTTATAACTTGGTCATGAACTAGAAACAGAATAAGTTTTATCTTATTTACAATTGACGTAATCTTATTTGAAGTAAGTCTTTTACATCTGGGTGTTTTCGTCTTCTATATAAATAAATAAATAAATAAATAAATCAGAATCTTATGCCTACTCAACTTTTCCTTGGATACGCAGTGAGCTGTGATCCAGTGACCGACTAAAGATGTCACGTTGCATTAACAGTGTAAAGGAATTCCAGGTTCTTGGTTCAAATTTGTATTTATGTAATGTAATTAAAGATCATATTGGGTTAAAAAGTTTCTTAAGACGTTATTCACTAAAGATGCAAAGGAAGTCTTACCAAAATGTATTGTTTACACTTTTCATCACACTGATCCACTCAAAACAAAATAGGCGGTTAGAGGGTCAAGTATGAGGCATGGACTATATATATAGGTTTAGGGTTTAGGGCATGGACTGTACTAAGTTATAAAGGTATATGTATAAGGAAATATCTCTTAATTTAATAAATGTTGACATAAAATAACGACTTTTGGTGTCGGGTAAAATATACCTAGCGGGCCAAATATTTTAATGTTTATTCATGATCTAATCTAGTATTATTCTTATCTTTTGTATAACAAATTTTAACACAAATTTACTTGTTTTTGGTGTCGTTTTTATGACATATTGTGCTGTTCTCTCATTGTTTTGCCTTGGATTGGTTGGTCAGAATAAGGACAATTTTTTCCGCTAAGGATTTTCGGATGGTTCTAACCTGGACTGTTTGTGCGATGCGACTCAAACGATGGCCCAACTCATATCGTACCCTGCGTGCCATAATATCTGCACTGCACGCTTGAGGATTTAATGGCGGCTACCAGAGACGCGATCGGCGTGACTGAGTTCTGAACCACAATAGTATAGTGTATGTTATCGATATGATAAGAAAAAGATTGTGTTGCCTTCAAAAATAACTTCTCACTTTTGCATAATTAACATCGTGAAACTTGTTTAACAAACTCTGTGAGTACATTTTGTCTGGTATTGATTATTCATCGTACAGCCCAATCCACTGTACGAATATTCTGCTACAATATGTGTTAGGCAGATGAAGGTCTCGGCGTTAATTAAGATCGGATCGTCGGACTTGCCAGAGAAGCTTTCTCTCTTATGCTATCAATTTGGGCTGACCAAGTTCTGACATTTCATGATTCGATGCTATTAAAGTACACGATGAAATTACTTACGAAATTAAGAGGCGCAGCTCCAATGTAGCAAAGTAATGAACTCGAAAGTTTTGTTGAACATTACCGGCTTTTGTTTTCGTTTCCTTTTCCTTTCTTTCACCATCTGCTCCAATTTGCAGTGGGTGTACCGAGTGAATCGATTTATAATGGGCTCAATTTTATACTTGGGTATGTACTTTGAAACAATCGTCACTTGAGTGCGATTGTTTTTTGTACTTTTACATACAGTGTGTTTTTTAACCGTATCACGTGAATCGCGCCAGTACCTGTAAACAGCAAGATGGACATAAGATATTAAACGTTTATTAAAACATTAAGTAGTTTTATTAAGGTAACAAATCGTATAAAAAGTATATTTTTTCGAGTTCTTAGGTTTTCGCGATTGTTACACATAGGAAATGAAACTTTTTTCCGGATTTAAATCGCGTATATGTTGACAGTCAACCGTGACCATGGGACCTGTAAAGGGCCCGAAACGTCGGTTTGTTTGAAAAAACAAATATACGCGATTTAAATCCGGAAGAATAGTTTCATTTCCTAAGTATATTTTAGTAAATTTCTGTTGTCAAATTCAAAATATCAAATTCTGTCGTCCCGATTTTTTCTTGCGATACAATGAAATGATTGATCTTTACAAGGAACTGAATCTATCGTCATTTTTTTGTCAATATTGTTTATTTTTATGGATAACACACGCTTGACCAAAAATGTACTATTGGGTCCTAAGACAGTTTACCTTTTTTTTTTGACGGGGGAAATCTTTATGGATACCCCTGAGCCCAGGGAGACTCAGGGGTTATGTGGGGACTCTCCCTCCAGAGTGGTGGAGGGCCTACCCCACTAAACCCCCCCCCCACCGAGTTTTTCCTCTCGCCGGTTGAGTCGGCGCCGTGGGATCAGTGAACATTCACCACGACGCCGCCCGGAAGACAGTTTACCTGCCTATCCTATGGTTTCGGATTTTCTCATACTATCCAAGTTAATAAAATCACACTATATATTATTACTTTTGATTCATAAATGTTTATAGGTTTGCATGAGATTTTGGTGAAAGTTTAGTAGTCTGCAGTTATGACAAAAATATTTTGACCAAAATTTCCCTTCAATATCTTTTGCTATAGGTACTTTTTTCCTTTAGAACGACATAGTCGTAAAAATCTATCTCTTGTGAATTACAACTTTAACCTCCTTGCGTGACCTACTTAGTTATAGTAGTCGTTATCCTTTACAGTTTTCCCGTGCATATTATCTGATGTACCCGCTTGCAAGTCATCCATAACAGCTGCGACAGTTGCATAGTTCTCATTGTTTGACAAAAGAATTGGATATTGAATTTATGTTTTCACAGTCTAATGCACACTATTATTGAACGATCATTTGTCATGAACTTTATTGGGTCAAACATTAATGTTGAAAAGTGGGGCGATGCGAAGTCGAAGCTATGAAATGTGAGAATTTGTGTAATCTCAAATTGACTCTCTTCTCTTCTTAGTTTTTCATCAAACAGTTCGATCATAATTTTGTGCGTTGTTTGACATTTAAAATTGATTCTTGCCGGCTTGCAATCAATTCTTATTATTAACATCTAGATCCACTAGTGCAGCCCTCATTTTAACATTTTAAATTCTTTGATTTTATTCCGTTAATTGATTTTAGAAAAGCTAGTAATCAATATTTTAAATAGGAGTTGATTTAATGTTTTGTAAGTTGTACTTTTTATTTTCCTCTATGTATATTTTTAATTAAAAATCTGTTTTATATTAACTCTTTTTAAAAGGAAAACTAATCATCTTGTCTGTTTTTTCCATAGAATACTTTTTTTCATAGAATACCAACAAATGGACTGTTTCTCGGAATACGTATTTCTCTACGGCTGCGACGTTAGTTGCACACATTACTAACACTTTCTAGTAGGTCCAGTCCCGAACTCGTATTATCCACATTGTGACGGGGTAGCTGGTTCAGGTATGGTGTTAAGATTATTGCAGATACAGTGAGCCGTGTTTGCGGGTATAAACGGCAGTCAGTCATGACCATGAAAACACTAGTTATTGTAATTCCATCCAGACTCCACTGAGATTATATTCCAGTTATGATGTTTGTTATTCAATAACAGTCTTAATAGAGTGCCAGTGGAATGACAGTGATGATATTAATTAATTTAATCACTAACGATCGATGTGGCCTTACTAAAACTACCATGGAAATTACTATGCTTAGCATCATTTAAATCTCGTTTAATCAGCAATGTGGTTTTCCAATTGACTTGTTAAAAACTTGACTTGTTGAATGTGTAGGTTTATCCATGACATGCTCACATGCGAGCAAACCTACACATTCAATAAAGTTTGACAAACCCCAGGTCCTTGCAAAAGAAGTCCGTTATCTACCCAGGATGCTGCGAGAGGCCATTGAAATTAAAAAACATCCTAATTTCAACGGGGAAGATGGTTTCTCCGTACCACCAGTTTGGGATCCAGTATTTCCTCTAATGAAAAATCCCAAACAGACGTAAGACTGCAGTACTAATTAATATGTTTTAGTTTATTCTAATTTCTATTAATAATTAAAATAAATTGAACTTAATAAAAATTCATTCAATAAAATAATTTGTATAACTTAATATAGCGTAAGTACTAAATTATTCAATAATGGTTTGTTTTAATATAAATGTGAAGTTCTATGTATATTTCACAGATGTTGGCGTCTTTATGATTAAAACAATGACGACCAACCACTTTCATTAGCACCGTTTCTCCGATACAAGAACTCATAACCTACATTATCATTACTATTATGTTACTTACGAGCGAACGAAAGTGTACTTAAATTTCTTTTCAATCCGATACAATAGTTTTAATGAAATGTTTAAGTTTAATACTTCCTGCCGTCTTCATAAATAATAGGAAGGCTGGTTCCCATCGTTTGCACCTATTCTACTAATTGCCGAGACCGAATGGACGCAGCCGTGGGAAGATCTCCATTATTCCACATGCCTTTTTTTGTTCGCCTACCTGTAATCACTGGTCTAGATACAATTTATTGGTTTATATGCCTCTGTATATATACAGGGATATACGTAAAATACTACAAACCTCGTAGGACTATATTTCCAAGATCATAAACAACAACTTTTGTTCCATCACTTTTAGTAATTAGTCAGATTTTACTTTCGTACTAAAATAAACATATTTACATTTGCTATTTAAATAGATCGCTCTAAACGGTAATAACTCTATGCGGTAAGAAAAGAAAGCGCTATTAGCGTAAGTACCAGTCTGATGCAAAACGCAGTAGCGGGTGTTGGAGCTCGCGCGTTTCAACTTACTACAAATACAGATTTAATAATTGTAAGATAGTACAACATAAAAACTTTTTGGTAAATTTGTTATTATTATTATTTTATTATACCAAGTAATAGGACGAACAAGTCGTGGTTGTAAGCGACACGTTTGTCAATAGCAGTTGCATTGCCACTCAAAGTTTGAATCGCAAAGATCTGAGGGGCACTACCATTGCCCGTCACCCTGAGACATAAGATGAGTCTCATGTGCCTGTAATTTCACCTGCACCCTTACCCTCCAAAAGCGTAACGCAGTAATGCTCACATTACTGCTTGGCGGCAGAAATAAGTAGGTGGCAGTACTTCCCGGATGAACTCTTTCACACGGAGCTCTAAGCTACTAAAATTTTATGTGCAATGGTAAATTTATTATTTTGTATAAACAGTCATGGAACAATAAATGTTGTTGATTATTATACTCTTGCAGTATAGCCCTGCGCGGTTGTTATTATTTTACATATAACCCTCTATAAATAAGATATTGTATATCTAAGTTTCTACAATGATGCACGACTACAAACTTACAATTGTTGGTATTCGGTTCTGCTTCCATTTCTTATATAATAATATATGAATACTTTTGCCGCCTTTGAGATAAAACATTTCCAGCTACTTTAACAACGTATGGACTTGGTACTAATGAATGAGTGATCAGCAATAAACAGTTTATTGCTTACATCTTAGCAGTATTTTATCACGTCGTAAAACTAATGTTCTTATTGACGCGAATTAAATAATCCTTAAACTATAGTAATATGTACCAATGCAGTCTCTAATTAAACGGCATACATGTGCACATCGTGGAATTTATCCCACAGTTTCAGGAGAGTTTTCTATTTCACATACAGTTGCAGAAATGCGAGAAGTTAATGTTGAACAAAGATTCCTAAAGTGGTCTATCGATCCCCCAGGGGTCCACTCCAACCAACAAGATCGCCATGTCAGCGGAAAAATACAGGTATGCAATAATACGTTAGTGGGAGTCCACGACATGCGACAGTGGAACGAATTTAGACAGTGTAACCAAAATTTCGACTTTCGATAGATGGAATAATCTATATTACACAGATAGTACCTGTGTACCTACATAATACTTTCTTATTATAGACATATAAATTACCTATGAAGTAATAAACATTTCACAACAAACAAGATATTCGGTTAGAGAAATGTATACAATGTAACATGTGTTTTTTATAAAAATTCTCACGACATAGTTACTTATCAAATTATCACAGTTAGTAGCCCTGCGTCAAAAGTACATTTTTGAAGTTGGTGAATTTGTAAAAAAAATCCATATTAGAAAGGCAGGGGGTCTACTCAAAACAGATTACGTAATAAATAAATAAATACATAACGCACACACTCATAACCCCGCTCTAGGGAAACCCTGCAACGTGGGTGCCATGGACACACATAGGTAGACAACCACAAATTACACCCAACTCACGAGAGAAATAAATATAGGTTATACAAATATTTCTCCCGGCCCGGGAATCGAACCCGAGACCTCTGCGTGGGAGTCCCGCATGGTAACACGGAAAAAATTGGCACGTGGTTTGCGAGATAAAAAAAAGTTTTGGAACCTCTGATGTAGAGTAGTGAGAGCAAATTAAGCATTATTTTCGTAACGTTTCGCAACTTGAAGTCGCTAAATATGTATATATAGATACGTGGCACCAGAAATGCAACAGATCAAGTCAGTGAAGACTGTCGAAATTGAGATACATATGCGTTCAACTGCTTTTGTGTTAAGCGTTAGGTAAAAAACTGTCTCTTCTTTCATGAAACTCAGAACTTACAGGAAAGTTACACATGCCGTATTACGACAACACCTAACTGCTAAATAATATTCGAATGCAGTCGGAAAGCAGTATGCCGACTGTATTGCAATTCCAACACGAATGCACTACAATAGCCAACTTGCAATTATAGACCAAAACCATGAGAAAAACTTCGTAATGAAATTTGCACGTCGAAGGGGTTCACAACCCTTGAAAAACATGTGAAATTCCCAATCTGCAATGGGCGAACGTGGCGGATATGTATATAACCATTTCCTTAGAACAGTGGCTCCATGGCCAGCAGTGGGTCGTATAATGTGTTGATGATGATATAGACCAACTCACATTAATTGGTAAGACTGCATCGTAGCTGCTTTCCGACTGAATTCCGATTGCAATCGGAATCCCGCTCGTATGACTAAATCCTTAGAGAAAACGTAACTTTTAACTGACTGAGATCTTCCATTGCCATGTAAAAAAAAAACAACAGAAGTCAACGGCTTTTAGGGCACATGTCATGTCTTTGGCTATTTTTATTTTTACTTTCCCACACATTAACTTGAGAATTGTTGCTGGTATGACGTCATAATACATTATCCGAGCGCTGAACCCACGTGGTTTGCACGTGCTGAAAAGAAAAACAATAGAATGGTGTACTTCGTTACGGTAGGTAGGTGTATTTTTATTATGGCTGTCTGAATGTGCCTTATCACGACACGTAAGCTTGCATAAACCTTGTAAAAATTAACAATGCAGTAAGCAACTGGATAAATAACTGTAAATAACTACCTAGGTAAATTAGCACCGATTTAGTGTTAATATTAGAAATTTGCAACCAAAAGGACAATTAAATTTAACGGGGTTGTACACTTTCTTCAAAGTCTCATGAATGATTTTATTTAGTATTAACTGTGTCCGCATTTATTATTATATTTTTTATGATACCAAGTAACAGTGGCAGAGCTTTAAATCACAGAGACCTGAGGGCGCTGCCGCCCGTCACCTTGACACATAAGTTGACAAGTCCCATGTGCATATAATTTCACCAGCACCCATCATACCCTTCAAAACTGGAACGTAGTAATGCTCACATTCACTGCTTGGCAGCAGAAATAGGCAAGGGGGCTGTACTCTCCTGGACGAATTCTTTCAACATATATGTACTTTACTTAAACATTGGGATATTAACAGATCTTCAAGTCGTCGAACCTGTAAAAAGGAGTCAGGTTACTTTTTTGACACGATGCGTGCTGTTGATCGAATAACGGAATTTATATAAGGATTTAAACACGCAAAAAATCTGTTAAGAACAAGGAGCCGAATAGAGAAAATACTACGCGGACAAACAATGGCCTGGTGAAGCATTGTTGGTTTGGTACGTTCTGGGTTTTGTTGTGTCTACTTGCAATATTTATTGCTAAGCTTTTTAGCGGTTTCAGTTGTATCGGCAGCTGGTTTTTAAGCCCTGTATTTTATCCTCTGACGGTTTATGCCTTTCGCTATAAAAGCGAGTACCTATAATGTGTTTTTAAGTGCAATAAATCTTGCTGTTGCTACTTAAGACGTGCCAAGATTTTGAAGAGATGTAATTACCTATTGCTTTTCCTATGCCATTATTTTACAATAGATTATGCATTAAATGCTTATTGATAGACATGAAGAGTATTGCTAAGAAATTTGGTTCACAAAGCTTTTTAAAATTGAAATTTTAAACTTTTTATGAATGAATTTTTTTTGGCTGTGCTCTTTGGAAATGAAGGGTTGGAAATGTTTGCTCAAAGATATGAAAAGCACTTACTGTAAGAAATTTCGATCATAGAGTTTTAAAATTGTAATTTCAAATTCCAATTTTAAAACTCTATGAACCAATTTATTTAGCAGTGCTCTTAAGATCTCTTTCAACAAGCGTTTTCAAGTCTTGAATTGACTACTCTCATAATTTTAGTAATCGAAGTCGTTACGTTATATTTAAATCGATTTAATTACTCTGGGTGTAAGTGTTATTAATCACATGCCCGGTTCCCGCTGTGCTTTAATGCAATTACGCGCCCTTTTGTGGTAAGAATGCGGCTTCATACGTACGCCCATAATCAAACGCATGTGTTATATAGTATTGAGCACGATTTATGGTCTTGAATTAGACTTTAAAAAAATTATATTATAATAGGTACGTCTAAATGTAAACACAGGTCTTAAAGAACATTGTTTCATTCTAAATAGTGCCATACAGGTATTTTCTTTGTGGCACATTTCGATAAAATCACGGGTGCATATCAAGCTAAATATTTACGGAGTTTTTGTTGATTGTGTACGTATATTAAATGAAGAAGTACCTACAGTTTTCTTTTAAAATGAGGCGTATTTCAAACACTTAGAGATAAAACAAATTTAGGTTGGTTATACACGGAAGTCACTGCGGTTTCTCCGAAAATGTTTTGAATGTGCTCGTAAATTTTAAATTGCTTTCATAATTATACTTGTTGTTTAGAAGTCTTACACACTACTTAAAAGTTTTACGTAGTTGACTTGTTGTTAATAAGTTCAGGGAATCGTCATAAATAATCACAAAAATTGTGAGTAATTATTTTTTTTAATTCAGGGCTTGTTTAAATGTGGTCCTATAAATACGTAATTACTCTGTAGTTTTAGTAAGTAATTATGTAGTAGCATTAGAGCTACTTGTGAAAGCGTTCGTCCAGTGAAGTACTGCCACCTTACTGATTTCTGTCGCCAAGCAGTAATGTGAGCGTTACTGTCTCAGGGTGACAGGCGCACTGGCAGTGTCCCTCAGATCTTTGCAATTTAAAGCTCTGAGTGGTACGACAACTGATATGGACAGGCGGATCGCTAAACATCAGGCGCATGACTTGATCGTCCCGTTACATGGCATCATTAAAAAAAATTGTGCCATAGTATTGTAACTGAATTTCCCGAATAAATTTTGGCACATTTCTTTGCGTAAAATAAGTAAAATTTTACTGCAAATTTTAATTTTGGGCGTACGTTTTCTGCCATTAATATTTATTATGCCTGTCACGTTATTTAGTAACACGAATATAAAATGTCTTTCGCACTGTTTCCATGTCACATTTTTATGCGAACTGCATCGCAAAACAAGTTGTGAATGCGAAATTAACTATAAAAGGTGTATTGCTCAGGGGATACTCATAAAGACGCCTTTTACGAGTATGTAGGTGAAGTACCTTATTTACCCTTGTATACTTTTATAGATCTATGATCACTGGAATTATCGAAGTCGAGATTGCTGGCGTTATTCAGGGACTAATATTTTATTCCTAATTTTAGTGCTGTAGATTACAAAAAACGATCCATTACGTCACGTAATTAATAATAATGATATCTGGTACATTAGTTCCAGACACCCACACCAATTGCCTGATCTTAAACTTGAGATCCCTGCACTGTGAATACGTGCTTTATGAAGATTATAAATAATTGGGTAATTTTTAGGTGAGTTTTCTCTGGCAAATTTCGGTGGCAATTTTTGTTATTTAAATATTATCATGAATATTATTATTACTTAATATTCGAGTGTAGTATTCTGAAGTATTATTTAATATTTCACTATAATATACTGGAATACTTAAATAATAAATATTGCTACCGAAATTAGTAAGAGAAAACTAGCCTGAAATTGCCCAAGTAAGGTTCCTTTTTTTATTGTTTATATAGCTTCCTTTACATTTGCTTTACTTGTACGAATAATCGATTAAGTTGTAATGAAATAAATTTATCTCTTCATCCTTTACCTGAGCAACGGAATTCACTCTGGGGCACTTTCCAGAACCTCAGACCAGAACCAATTTAAAAAAAGTTAATTTCCCAATGGGATCCTACCGGCAATCGAACCCGGGACTCCCTCATCCTGTGCCCACAGTGTAAACCGTTGGGCCACCGAGGTTGTCGAAATTAGTAAATTGTATTTTGTTTAAATTTAACATTTTAAGAGAAATTTCTCAGAAATATCTTGGTAGTTCCACCAATCAGATAAAATATGATGTATCATTATAGCTAAACCGGCGCTTTCTTATTGCCCATTCTAGTCCTTTCTCTTCTTTGTCTTAACTTTGCAAAGGTATTACAAAAGTTAGTCTACAAATTACTTTCGGTGGAGATAGAATGTGACCAATTAATTATGATAGTAATGTAATTACACAGCTTTATATCTTCGTAATGTAGATAATGAGTGCTAAACGGGGTTCTCTTGTAACATTAATACAGCCAAGATGACCGACGTCAGGTTTTTAATTTAACCCAACGGTTTGCATAGGCTGGACGAAGACGTCACTGGTTCGATTAACGCTTGGTCCAATTTAAACAATGAACGTTCTAAATTTCTTCAATCGGGTTTAGCTACTGTTAAGACCACATCAAGCTTGACACTTTGTACTTTAGACCGTTCTTGTCGTAAGCGGCATAAAGTTGGATTTCAGTCTTCTTCAAAAATCTAACAAACTTACAACCCTCTTTCCTAGCCGTGGCCTCTATCGGCGTAATTGGTAATCACAAAATTAAAATGTCAATACAACTACTTTCGAAACAAACACTTCCAATTGGTTCCTACGTCTTCAGTGTTTATATAACGTTCTATAATTTCAGTGTTTAATAATTTACTAATTAAATTATTATAATTGAACGTTATGACTAAATCATACTAGTAAAATGTGATGAAGCTCCAGAAGGAACAATTCGCGGCCTCTAGTAGTATACATTATGAATAAAAACAACAATTATTAAAATTATGCAATTGTCTACAGTACTGATGGATGATGGTATTATATATTATTTAAGTAAGATGCGATATAACTTTGGGAGAATCTTGCAACGGATTATAACCATCTTCTAAAACCCTCTACTTGTATTATATGTATGTACCATGTAGTCGCTGTGGGTTTCAGGTTAAAAAATAATAAATGGTTAGGATTAATAATTGGTTATATCGACTCCTTCTAAGAGACCTCAAAGCAACAAATATTGGTACATTTTTGCATAACTCACTTCATTTTCATGTAGGTCTACTATACTCAGCAATAAAATTATAAAGTATGGGATATAATGAGTATGTATCAAATTTGATTGCATTGCCTCGAGGATCTCAGGTGTTATTCTCATTTTAATCTAAACAAAACATTAAAACGCTCTCTTTTCGAGAATTTAGGCTTACGATTCTTTACGATATGTTAACAGTTTTGTTGCTTGCAAAAAACTAACGAAAACATAGGCAGTCATTTATTGAAGTCAAGGAAATATGAAAATGAGTTGTAGCCACCCAGCACTAAGACTAATGAAATTACAACAAGGAAAAACACTACGTATTGTAACTTTTATTTTACCTAACTGTAAGGCAAATCCAATGTTCCTTTCATAGAACGGAATAAAGAGCCAAAACGA
>NW_020653743.1:8362678-8389989 GCF_003589595.1 Hyposmocoma kahamanoa | reverse complement strand
TCCAATTCATTTCTTAGCATTGCGTAATAAGATATGTAAACCTTCCTTATGGGTTATGTTAGATCTTTATGGGGACAACTACTCCAGTACTGACAGTGTAGATTTATATCTCCACTTAGATATTCAGACTTGTTACAAAACGTAACAACTTGTTTTACCTACTTTGAACCTTAATGTAACTTTGTAATGTTTTCGCTAGTGCCGTATGTCTTAACAGGTTTCCTTTTAAAAGCTTTTGGAATTCCAACGGCTCATGGAATATGTCATGGCAGTCGAAAATGTCGGAGAAATCCGACCTTTACTTGGACAAGTGACCATACAACGTGCAGTTACTTATCGCAGCGACGACGCGATGGTACAGTGGCTGTGCAGATAGCGCAAGAACTTTCGCTGCCCCAACACTTTCGCCTTCATCGGACTACCAGACTGAAATGACTCACCTCATTGGTTAACACGCCGATCTAAATTGACTGACACAGTCCCGCTTTTCACTTTGTTAATCTATACAAAAGATGTCCGTGTGTACTGTTCTTAGAGGTCGTAGTGGTTTGGACAAACGTGGTGCCTGTAGAAAGCCGATAATGAAGTCAATTTGATGACGACATTACGCACTGATTGCCGCTATTGATACACCTTTTTTGCCATTAGTACAGTCATGTACGAAGATTATTATCTTTTTATAAAAACATTAACTTTCTTAGTTTTATTAGTTTTTGCTGCTTTTAAGCGAAGAAAGTGATATTTTTGTTTTGATTATGAATACAAAGATCGAACACACAGAATAATTTTCGTCGACCCGGTGGGGCTTGAACCCACGTCCATGCTGCACCGTAGCGTTGCTCTTACCTACTGAGCTTCGAGTCCAGTTACCTAGCCGTCGAAAAAAAATAGAAATACACATAATTTCATTAAGAAAGAAGATATCTACTAAGTCCAAACTCACCACGGTTTCGTTTAACTAAGGTAAACGATTCTTTTATGGGGAAATGTAGGTAAACGTTTTTTACAATAAGATTCCGGAGAATATATTAAGATTATTATTTCTTAAAACTTACATTAAAAATATTTTAATTGAAAAATTATATTACAAAATTTAAGAGTACGTTTTAGATAAAGATGTATGGAAAGACAACAAGTCTAGATTCCACATTATTATGATTCAAAGTGTATTCCATAGCATTTATGTTTATTTGAAAAGAGCAATCCCTAGAGTTTCTTGTTCGTTCTTCTCAGGGAGGTCAGCGTAGTGAACGAGCAGTAGCTTAAAAAATGACGTTTTCAAGTGTAAAAATTTTACCTATGGAATAAATGATTATTTGACTTGATCTTTGTATTGGCTTTTAGCATTCGTCGCCGTTAGAGACATCTAGTGAGAGATTTTTAAATAACCTTCTCACCGCAGCCGATCCCTTTACAGGTATCACAACTGACGCAGATGTTGCTTTTCGATCAAATGTATTTTATTGAGTTTTTTTTTTTGTTAAATATCTCCATAACTTTTGTTTTGATTATGAGTACAAAGATCTACGAAATTTTGTTGCTTGTTCGATCTTTGTATATTTATAATCAAAACTAAATTAGTGGAGTTATATCACAAAAAAAATCAATAAAATACAAGTAATATTTTTGTTATAGTTACGCGATTTATGTTGGATCTGTATATCATTTGTATTTTGTTTATTACTATTCGAACATCTATTAGCAGTATATCGTATCTGTCCATCGTTCTCGTCTATTCAATTGACGTTTATGAAAGAAAGTCGATAAACATCCGTAGTTCATTGCATCGAGGAATTATAAGTTTTTATTATAATAAATCCATCCTTTAGGAATAAGGTCGTTAGAAAGTTTAATATATTGCCTTTTAACAGATTTATTGAAATGCGAGATGATCGCAACATCATAAATTATTCATTGGCAAACCTTCGCACCTTTATCGGAGGTAATTGCGAAATAATACCCCATACGAAGTTCTTCCAACCCAGGTTTCGTAATAACCAGGTCCGTAGTTAGCTGTATTAGCGCCTGATAAAGAGTGTATGCAACGAATGGCGGTTGTAAATGTGTGAGTCCTTCCGGTGCTTTTTAGAATGAAGTAGGAATCCACAAAGCGTTTTTTAGCATGTCAATTTACGCACCTCCGGGCGAATATGAAATGTCGTTTTTTTTTCTCTATTTTTATAAAATCTTTTAATGCAGTGCTTATGTCTACTCATAATATCTAAGATCAAGGATTATGATATTATTTTTTATACATTAATTTATATACATCCTGACACTATGCGTTACAATGGTCAACATTAAATAAGTTATTAAATGTAACCGATTTTAAAGATAACAAATCTTTTTTCCGTTATCTTATAGCTCCGTCAACAAATCGTTATCTTTTATCTTTTTTATGTAACAAACGTTCATTAACCGGAACCTGTATCTTTAATTCCGGAACTGTCTAAGCACAGTTATTAGGACACATTGACAATCGCCTAGTGCCATGTTCCCCAGGCGTTGACTGACAGAACCTTCCTGCATGGGCGGTCTTAACTACAAATTTACATTTGTAGTCGACTCCAGCTATATTACCCAACAACACGTATTAAATTTTACAAATAAATTGTCAGTTCACTTGCACACAATAAGTTTGTGGCTCCGTACATGTGCACATTGTATGAAACATTGTTTGTTTTGTACATCTACTCTCTTTGTCCGTACGTAACAGTACCTGTTATTTGCACTGACACGCGACAGCTTTATTTTGTTATTGTCATCGAAACATGTTTGTTTTAATTGACTTTTATAAAAAAGAGAAAGTGGCCATTGTGAAGGTTTAAAACTTAAATACATTGACAATTAAGTAATTGTTCATGTTCCGTTTGGCATAGAAAGTTAGATACAAAAGGTGACACTAAAGATAAATTAATCTTAAGTGCGTACGATAATAAGTAATAATTAAACCGCCTTAATTTCTTTATGTCCTGAATTCAGAGACACTGCTTCAATTGAATTTCAGGAACCTTGATAATCTTGAAAGTTTTTGCACGTAACAATTTTTATGTTAACAATAGATAACCCAAAGTCAAATTATTTGTATGCCTTTTATTAAGTTTCCTTAAGCCTTACATAATTTTGTTTATGATTATCAAGTGACGGGAGATTGGTCATAAATAAGCAAAACGCCTACCCATAATAGCTACAGTGCCACTCAGAGCACAACACAGTAAAGATCACAAAGAACACAGTAAACAGTAAAGATCTGAGGGGAAGTTGACAAGATCTATGTTGGGTGAACGACATCTTCAACGGTGCCGAGCATGGGTGACACTTGCACAGGATCGTGGTGAATGGCACAAACTACGGGAAGCCTATGCCCAGCAGTGGGTGAAGTCGAGCTGTGGATGATGATGATGATGTGTCTGTAATATCACCAACACTCGCCCTTCAAAACCGGAACACAGCAATGGTCACATTAGTGCTGCTTGGCGGCAGAAATAGGTATTATTGCAGTGTAGTAACCTGGCCCAACTCTTTCACAAGGATATTGACTGCTACTAAAGTAATTTTATTGATGAATATGTCCTAATACTTTTTACCATTTACTTAAAATATGACTTGCTACAATTTGAGAACTGAGTTCCGAAGAATCTCACAAACAAAAGTCTTTGCTTTTGTTTGTGAAGATTGACTTTTAACTCTCACAGTGGGAAGTATAAGTTTATTGTTTGAATTGTCCTTGGTTTTTAATGATTATAGGCAATTTGACCACAATCGTACACGGTGGAAAGTTTTAATGTATGTAGTAACGTTTTCACATTCGCCTTGAAAAACCCCATATTGTTATTATCGCGGAACAAAACCGCATGCATAAAATTCTACTCCTTGCTTCTCTGCATTAAGAAAAAGCGCTTTCATTTACACAAACATTTTTTCTTCAAATGATAAATTATTTAGAATCAGGTGCTCCAGTGTCAAAGACGAGCTGAAGCACACCTTTAGGACGGTCCTTCAATTGCGCCTTTCAAATTGAATAATGAACGATCTAGGCGTCCAAGACGTTATCGCATTCCATTGGGAAAGCATTTGTGGTAGTGAATACAAATTGGTCTTTCGGCTGAAAAATGATTCATTTCTAACCTTTAATATACTGGCATTTGGTAAAACGTGGTGGGCATCATCACGATACCCTCACAGGAGATGATGACGATGCTTACTTCGCTGGCTCTGCGACTAAAGTGAATCTTGGCCTCCAATACAAGTTAGCGGCACCCCGCTCCATTTTGTGCGATGCCCTCCCAGCTATCTGCGTGCAGGGCGTGGAGATCTTTCTCCACTTCGGCCTTCTATCGGTATTTGGGCCGACCAACGATTCGTCGACCACTACGTGGTCTCACGTAGTCCCTTTACACCGCCCTGTCTGCTGGCATCCTTTCGAGGTGATGACGATAAGTATGAAGATTTTTAAAGTCTAAGAAGATTGGAAATGATACTATTTTTTGGGACCTTAGCCACGACATATATTTGTTATTACAGGTAACATGATCACGGCTGACTGAGATGGTAAAGTCATCAACTAGTTATGTCTACTATTACTTATTACAGACCGACATAGATCCAAGGATATAACTCCGAAGACATAATTTCATTTCTTATGTGTAACAATCCCATAAACCTAAGAACGTTGAGCAGATTTTTATAATTTGCAACAATTCATATAGTGTAAATGACGGTATTAATCCAACCAGCACATTACCTACAACGCAATAACTGTCCGAGTTAGAAACTAGCGTGACTCATACTGTAGAGTAAAAAAACGACTAAATGACACAATTAGGTCAAGGCTCTTCTACTTCCGGAATCATTATGTAGTTCTCTTGAACTTTCATATACCGATCTAGAAATAGATCGATTCGGCGTAATATTTAAAGTTATTTTGTACGTAACTACTATCACACACAATGTTGGTGTCTATTAATATGGTGTTAATATGGAAATTCAATTATAGCAATTAATCTGTTATTGACAACCACCAATGATTCAACTATTCTGTATTTCAAAAACTATCAATTTTCGAACCCTGCAAAATTGTACATTCAAAAGAACGCCTTATGAAAGTAGATAATGACAAAGGACACTGTAACGTTTTTTAACAGTACATTCGAATATCAATATTATAAACGAGGATGGTAATAAAAGTTAAAATTTTTTTAACGGAGTAGATAAAAAACGACTTTTTACAATTATAAAGATGACGTAAGTTTTGGTCCTCTGGCCCAGTGAGGTCATGACTCTGGTTCTGTCACTGCAAAATAAGTGTTTGTGTTCAGTTCTAGTCGTTACATTCGCTTTATTTTGTGATAATTATCACAAGTATTTACGTCTTTTTTAAATAGCACGTAATATTACGGATTAGGTACAAGAAATGTTTTCTTTTTAACCGACTACAAAAAAAAGGAGGTTGTATGTATGTTTTGTGTATGTTTTCAGATATCTCCGTCAGTTGTGGACCGATTTTGAAATTTTTTTAGTTTCAAAGAGTGCACTCTCGTTGTGATCCCATTGTCACCAAGTCAGAATGTGATGAGGGGATCCCATGAGAACCGAAGGAAATCGTCAAATTTTATAAGTCCGTGTATTCCCCAAATTCTCCATCAATTGTGCACCGATTTTGAAAATTCTTCTTTTGTCTGAAGGGGTATACTCTCGAGGTGGTCCTTGTTGCTGTTCTGGGTTCGTTTCGGCTATTACAAATTACGAATCATTGTCCACAAATAAAAATCGACTTTTCACTTGACACAATACTTGTAATCAACAAAATCACCGTCGCCATGACGACCTGAAAAGAAAATTTAAAATGTACAAAGAAGTCCGTCACAGTCCCATTGTCACCAAGAAGTCAGAATCTGATGAGAGGATCCCATGGAAATTGAAAAAAGGCGATAAGCAAACTTTTGAGGCCGGTTTTTTTTTTCATTGAAACCTTTTCAGTCATATATTCGTGTTTGTTAAATAAATATACACACAATAAGGCTGTACCTATATAATTCCAAAGTTTAATTGAATACGCTTTGCACTGAAAATTAATTTTAGGTTAATTTGACCTAAATACGTGATTATGCAATAATCTTCATAACAGAATTATGATATATCATTTTGCGTGTTCTCCCACGCATATTTTACCAAATAACAAACGGTGCGACGTTATATTGGAGTGTTCAAAGGCTCCAATAATGTATTGATTTTAGATTAAATATAACCCGGGTGAATACATAACCGTAAGCCGGAACTTATTATTGCATCCGGTTTTCTTGCCACTACCACAATGTAAAGATTGGTTGAACAGTGCTACTACTGCCTACACCTAGTTTTGAAGACATAGCAATTAATATTATTAGGAGCAATCCCACATCTTACTACTTAAGATTTATTTATAGCGTGAAAGAGAGGGCTTTTTCAACCTTTGGTTATA
Source organism: Hyposmocoma kahamanoa (assembly GCF_003589595.1). NCBI lineage: Eukaryota > Metazoa > Arthropoda > Insecta > Lepidoptera > Cosmopterigidae > Hyposmocoma > Hyposmocoma kahamanoa. The sequence goes on along the minus strand of NW_020653743.1, from coordinate 8,383,529 downwards.
CGGGAACATCACTTTTACCTGTTTGAAACAAGCCTGCACAGGGACCTTCTCAGTCAAGTCCTGACCCAAGATCAGCCAAATAAAGTCGTTCATATTTTTTTTATGGTTGACTAACTAACAAATTGACAGGCTATCTACATAATAGAAATTGGTTGCCGCCGGTTATAGATATTTGCAGTACTAAAGAGAGTATTTCAGATTCAATATCATAAATGCGTTGCCGGCCGTAGGAGATATCTTAAGATTCTTGTGCGTGCTAAAACGCTGGTTCTCCCTACCTCTCAAACCGGAATATAGCAGTGTTTCTTTGCATTAGATAGCTAGGCTGCCCTCCTTGTCATAACTAAAGCGTTCGCATTTTGGGAACTTTCGAGACATTTTTTTCTCTTTGAAAAATGTCAATTACGCTGATTTACTTAACAACAAAACTGCAACTAAATAAGATATTTAAAAAACCGCCCATAGAGGGTTGTAGATTTCGTTTCGCTTATTCTAGATATGTTAAGCGTCTATACTACCTTAGCTCGAATTAAAATTGTGCCCGTAGTAATACGGTTCACTTTGCTACGGCATGGACACTGGTTTTATTTAAGACTTTATTTTTTTACAAATGAAATTAAAGCCATTGGAAAAATGTATTTATTTTCATTTATTTATTTTATTTAATAAAGCTTACCAAATAAATATAACAGATACGTTAAATATAAAAACGAAACATTTAAATTAAAAATATGCACCGCATTTTGTAAGTCAATGACTGCATTACATAAAGGTATTATTTTGGAAGCACGAGAGTATGATCAGTCTGTCTATATATACATATATAACTAGATAAAATCTAATATATATTTAACAATTTGTATACCTACAAACTGACAAAATTAAGCCAAACAAAAACAGCTAGATAGCTCGCTGTAAAATGATAAATGTATATCGTGTACTATGCATGTCTTATTTACTTCAGTTGACATAAAAAAAAAGTCATTGGTATATTACCTATTCAATACAGCGGTTTTCGTGCAAAATTTCGAGGTAAGTTTGTGTTTTTTTGGAAATTTTTAGGAATTGTGTTTTCACACCGTGTAGTATTCAGCGTATGTCCTCATTTTTACTATTTATTTTTTCCAAAGTGATTGTTTCAACACTCACTGTTTTACGGAATCAACCAAAGCCATTTGAGCTAGTATAGACTCTTAATAACTAAATTTCGCTAAAAATTTCGATTACGTTAGATACGATAAGAACAGCAATTGGCTGTGCTGCCTACCCGGGCGGGATCACCAGGAGTTCCATGAAGAAAACACATACATAATAATATCCATAGAAAGATAGTTCATCAGACCAACTATGTTTTGGAAGGTTCAAGTGCATGAGTAATTCAAACGTGCTAGATCCATCAAAGCGAATGGCTGTCCCGGAGACTCAATTCAATTCGTCTGGTCGACACGTGACGGTCATTTACAACTGTCAACTCTGACGTCATGGATGATGGAGCAATTTCGAACGTAAAACAAATTATTCGTCGTAAATGGATTGGAAATATTAGTACTTATGCATGTGCGGGTCATAATATTGGTTTATTGATCTAACTGTGCCATTGAGTCGCGCGCGTGGAATTGACAGTTTTAATTGGAAAGGTTTCGAAAAAAGTTTTATACTTAGAAATTTTTGTGACTCTTGGAGTGGTTACACACGGCACTTGTGAAACGCGCAATTGCATCGCTCATGGTCTTAAATAAAGCTTTTTCATATATCTAGTTCACAAAGTATATTGTTTTTTAAAGTCCTCAATAAGTTCGAAGGTAATGATTGGGCGACCACGCATTGAATATAATTACGATTGTCTACTGTTTTTCGATATGAAATATTTCCGATACAATAATAACGTTAAATAAATAAGGTTTCAAAGCACGTACAGATCCTTTGATACCTACAATAATATTGGGTAACGTGTTGGATCGTAATAAGCTTACAGAAATATAGATATATACCTATTACAGACTCTATAATTATAGAAGACTGGGTTAATCCATTGTTTTAACCGTTCTATTCAACATAATTGTTTATTTTTTTTCTGTTCTATAATGAATGGGTATAGAATTGTGATTTCTTTGCATAACTTTCCCATAATTATAAAAGTGTTTATGATAGTTACGTTCCACAACGAGATAAGGTATAAAAGACTGTTTTCAATGAATTGTAAATATTTTTTTTTTAATCTTAGGAATACCTTAGAGGATGGAAAAAAATGAATGCCTTCAAAAGCTAACATGTGTGACAGAAATATTTTTTTACAAAGGTTAGCAAAGTTCGCTTTGTGACGAATATGAAGCTGGATGACGTATTTACAGAAACTTAGGGCTTGGGGAACTCTACAGAGTGTCAGTGGTAGGATTTTGTACGTTTGGTATTCTGCTAAAAGTTAAGAGTAGAGGCTTGTCAGTGGCTAGGCATCGAGCTACTATTCAACTGCCATTGCAATTTTTTGGTATCTGCTGTTCAATAAATTAATAAACGGCGTATCGATAACGTTGTCTACTAATTATTTGATATATAAAAAATACATTTATTTTGAAGGCCAATGTTTTGAAGAGCCGTTTGACATGATGCCAACAGCAACATTTTATCATCGCACCGCTTGCCACCGGCAGGGAGTCCATCCTCACTCTCTGGATCCGAGCCGATCTCGTATTGTACGGTTTCAGAGGAGCTTCCTCCCACGTACTGTCCACTAACACTGTTGTGGAATGAACTTCCTGTCGGAGTTTTCCCGCAGGAATAAGGAGTTCTTCAAAAGGGGTTTGAGACGGGTCCTAAAGGTTTGGCAACGCGCTCGTGACGCCCGTGGTGTTGCAGGTGTTTCTAGGCGACGGTACCGCTTTCCATCAGGCGGGCTTGTTCAATATACAAAAAAAGACTAAGTTGTTGCTAAAACTAAATAAAAATGAAGATATCCATAGTAATTTCCATGGTAATTTTAGTAAGGCAACGTCGATGGTTAGTGATTGAATGAATGCCATCACTGCCATTCCACTGACACTCTGTTGAGACTCAACTGTCATTGCAACTAGATTTTAGCAGAATAACAAATATTGTCATACATAGGCGCACTATAAGTTTCCGGAACTGGCCACTTACATAAACAATATTTAAAAAGTAATTACAACATTTGAAAATGGAACCCTTTGGCTGTAGAATACTGTTTGTTTCATCTGACTGTCACTTGTTTTTACATTGTTGCTTCATTTTAGAAATTGGTTGTCTATTGGATTTAACTCGTGAAATTTTTTGCAGTATGATTTTCTACGGATTTAAGTGTAATGCAACAGCTCAGCGGAGCTTCGCTCGGCTTCACACAGGACGTAGTAACAGATAACGAAACATGGATTTATAGGAAATGAAACTATTTTTCCGCATTTAAATCGCGTATATTTGTTTTTTCAAACAAACCGACGTTTCGGGCCCTTTACAGGTCCCATGGTCACGGTTGACTCTTAGGTTTTCGCGATTGTTACACATAGGAAATGAAACTATTTTTCCGGATTTAAATCGCGTATATTTGTTTTTTCAAACAAACCGACGTTTCGGGCCCTTTACAGGTCCCATGGTCACGGTTGACATAGAACTCGATATGGATTTATAGTTACGATCCCAAAACAAAGCAGCAATCGAGCGTGTGGGTCCTTCGAGATGACCCGAAACCAACCAAAATGGCGCGCGATCAAAGTGCCTCTAAGGCGGATGATTGCTTCTTTTTTAAATAAAACTGAACACGTTGCTACTGTTGCTTTGGAGAATCGTTCTACCGTAAGTAAAGTGATTGGTACACGACCATTTATTTGCCGGAAGTTATTGACAAACTCCGTAAAAATAACCGTAAACGCCGTATCATCTTACACCACAATAATGCCAGTCCTCACACGGCCAGACAGACAAATGAATTTTTGAAGTTGAACAACGTTGACCTTATGAGCCATCCTGCGTACAGTCCCGACCTGGCACCTTGTGACTTTTATTTATTTCCAACAATTAAGAACCAGTTACGCGGTCAACGATTTTCATTACCTGAAGAGGCTGTCGAAGAGTATGAAAAATATGTTTCAGAGATTGTCACGGAGGAGTGGCATAAATGTTTTCAAAATTGGTTCATTCGTATGAAAAAGTGCATTAACGCTAACGGAGAATATTTTGAGAAACAATAAATTCATTTCTGACCATTTATAGTATTTTTTTCTTATTAATTCCGGAAACTTATAGTGCGCCCCACGTAAATGCAATATAATCTCAATGGACAAGTGGTTTGTAGAAAATTAGCAGAATTCGGGCCCAGATCTTACGAATCATAGTATGTATGGAATTTCCCTTGCTTTCCAATGAAAAACAGCTTTATACGAGGTAACACAGGAAACATGCCACGTTCGTGTTTTGCCTTAAAAAGTTAACATTTACATTGAACATGGTAAAATCAACATTGCATTTCTAAAAGCACTGATCACAAGTTGTACAGGTTGATCCTTCAGTTTACTTTAACAGGCCTCGATAAACATAGCAGGTATTAAGTAAACAGTTTGTCGGAATGGACGCAAGAACAGCATTCGAACAAGAACATGAAACGCTGCATTTAGAAACTGAGAGATCTAAGTTCTTAAAATAATCTTCTATTCCCACTAGTTCAGCTGTCCAGTTCAGTTGACTGAACTGTCTCCACTATCAGACCAGCTCGATGGTACCATATCATTGCATTGTCACCGAACATAAGTATGCCAAATTCCGAGTCAATCCGACCGATAGAAATGGGTGACATCTGGGTGAAGCTTGACAAAAAAAAAATTGAGACCGGGTCCAGCAATAAAAGCTTGTTTTATTTTCAAATATGCAAACAGATAGAAATTCTTTACAGTTCAATCAACTAACTGGACTGAACAACAGAACTACTGTAGAGAGATGATGGACAACTGAACTAGTGGGTAAAGAGGAAATAAAAAAAAGCTCTACTAAACCAGAGGCAATTTTATTTTCAACTGAACAAATGAGAAAAAATCTTATTAGTTCAGGCAAATGAACTGGACAACTGAATCAGTGGGAACAGACCAAACAATTTACTGTTTTAATTAAATTTTTATTGAATTGATATTCAATTATTTTTTGTGAAATTACTCCACTAGTTTCTTATAATTATTAATACAAAGATCGAACACTCAGAAAAAACACTCAGAAAAAATTCCTTCGATCCGGTCGGATTCGAACCGACGTCTTCTTGCATACCGTGTCAAACGCTATACCAACTAAGCCACGGAACGAACCAACGGACCTCACGAATTTTTCTATGTGCTTGCGTCGTGTCTTTGTACTTGGTCTTTCAACAATTTACTGTTTGTTTGTTTTGTGTAATTTTAAAAACTTAAAATGCTAAATTTTCATCTGTTTCTTCTAATTTTCTAGTACATCATCATCATATCAACCCACCCACCCTCTCAGGCGAAGGTTTTTAGGCCTATAGTCCGCCACAAGGGCCCAATGCGGCGAAGTTCATACATTTTCCGAGGGTTGTGAATCTTTTTCGCCGTGCAACTTTCGTCGCGATGTTTTCGTCCACCGAAAACCTCATAGTAAATTTCAAATTCAATTTCCCACATAAATTCCGAAAAACTCAGAACTGCGAACCTTGATTGAGAGGCGGTAGCATTAGGTTACCACGGCCATTTCATATATCTGGAAATTATTATTTCTAGACGCATTGAAAAAATTATGACTACGCTACAGAACCTTGTGGATCAGTTTTTTTATAATAACAAGTGATGGGATGAGCAATGCGCCTGATGGTAAGTTACACGCCTGTCCGCAACAGTTACAGCGCCATTTAGAACTTTAAATTGCAAAGATCTGAGGGGCACTACCACTGCGCCCGTCACCCTGAGACATAAGTTGACAAGTCTCATGTGCCTGTAATTAAGTAAGTTGCCAAGTCTCATGTGCCTGTAATTAAGTAAGTTGCCCTTTAACATACTCAATAAAGCATTAGTAGCAGTAATCTGAAAAGCAAAGATAAGATTTTACAAGTCGCTCCACTGCGGCATAGTTCACTGTATACACCGCAGGCCAACGCGTGGGTAGGCCAGTTGGACCACAAGTCCGATATAGCAGTGACTCAGCTAAGTGTGTCTAATCATGTCAAAGAAGCAATCTTACCCTTACTTACTTAGATAGTAATCTCAACCAGTTTAGAGATTTGTTTGCAGATATCATTGAGCTGTAACTTTCGTTAATGGGAGCGAAATTATATCGCTGATGTACAGCTGGAGAGAGGATTTATAGATTACGTAATGCATTGTCCAATTTTATGATCAAAATTTACGAACGTCGATATCATGGATAAAACCCCTACTTACCCATTACTAAGTATAAAATTAGAGTAGCCATTAAATTATAGTAATTATCTGTTTATATATTATCAGATTATCACATACAGATTGATATCTATATAAAATAACGCATAAGGTAAATAATATCGGCAACAGTGTATAGCAGCGTATAAAAGGTTCGGTGAGTTCGGCGTAGGCGGACGGGCGGGAGAAATGCATGGAACCGGTTCCGGGTGGACAGGACCCGCACATCCGCGCTTGTCCTGCTAGTTGTTGACGCTTGGTGTAAGATGGAAACTGTTTTATTGTGCTCCTAAGTTTAATAATTTCTTTATTAGTTTTGGTGAAATTATAGGCTCATGGGACTTGTCAACTTATGTCTCAGGGCGACTGACGCAGTGGCAGTGCGCCTCAGATCTTTGTGATTTAAAGAGCTGAGTGGTACTGCAACTGTTATGGACAGGCATGTAGTTTACCATCAGGCGCATGACTTGTTCGTGCTGTCACTCGATATTATAAAAATAAAAAGTTTTTTACGTAAAGTATTAACTTTGAAAATTTAAAATATTACCTACTAATGTATTTTTGAATATTTTTCTCTATATAGTTCGTTTCTGGTGTTCTTCCATGTATGCTACTCAATACTTCAAATAATTTGCGATTTCAATTTACAAAATTGGTCTATAATGTCAAACGTCATGAAGTTGAGTCTTTCCTTCTACTTCTTTGATTTTGCTTAACAATGAGTTAGTTACTGTTTCGCTATTTGTTTTCTTATTATTTCTCTATATTACTTAGGAGGCAAACGTGCAGTCGAGTCACTTGTTGGGAGATCGTCGTCGTTGCCCATAGACAATATGACATATTCCTTTGAATTAGACTACACCAAAGACCGGACGGTTCTTTTTTGGATTATCTTTGAACGTGAAGGCACGCATCAAAAAAGTTTGGTCCGCAGCAGATTGTAATTACGAAAAAAGTCAGTCGGTGTACCGCAATGCATCAAAGGATGTTGATTTTTTTAAAAACGTTAATGTTCAAAGAGGTTATGTTTAATGTAAATTTAATTACTCTGTTTTGAGGAACTATAGTAAAGAAAGATAATTAAAATTCTCATTCACAGCCAGTGTGGGCCGAAATAACTTTTAACCTCCAACAAAAGAGAAAAGAATGCGCCCACAGTCGTTTTTAATCCTTTAATGGTTTAAAACTCAGAACCAGTCGCGGTACAATACATTCCTTTTTTAAAATAAAACAATCGGTCTGCCAGTGAATTGAATAACGTCCGAATTAATGCAGAAGTTTTAACAATCTCCGTATGTACTGAATTTTAAATAGAAATCTAACAAACGGAAAAGTAAAATAAAAAATGGTCACAGGAAAATAAACAAACACAACCAATCGAACAATGTGCTACTATGCAATGCAAAACAAATTGTAACAGTAAACAAACGTATATTTCGCAATATATTTCCCTAGAAAGTGATGTATGAGTGGGATTTGTAAAAGGCCTATACGACTCGATAAGGAGTTTGCGAATACTTATGGCTTACTTACTGAGTTTTTTGTGTTTTGCCCTTATCGATGACGTCTTCAATATTTTCTTTTACAAAGAAGAAAAAATGTTAAGAGAGTTTGTAAGATATTGTCCAAATTGTTTCACGCGAAAATACTCTGTGTTTTCTAAGCTTCAGAAACTAAAATTGTATTAAGAAATTTATCCCAGGTTCGTTTTTATATGAAACAGAAATGAACGTCAGTAGGTAACTATTTTTCTTTAATTATTAACGCATCGTACAACTGCAATCATGTGGACATGCTTTTCTCGAATCAGGTAGACAGGAACATGTAATGAATATATGGAATTATAATAATTTCTATATGTTTATTAGAAACTCCTACCCATTTGCGAATTGCTTTTTAATGTCTTTTGCTTTTTATTTTCTACTACAAAGTACATAGTTTTCACAAAGCTTTTAACTTTATTATAATGCAACTCCTGCACCATAAAAGAATATAGGACATTCTTCAATCCTTTTTAATGGCCGACTATAAAAATATGACAGCTTTGTGTTTCCGGGCGATCAGGCTCCCGTTATATGCTTCATCGACTTGCTTTGCGCAATAATTTCTTCATTTCGTAGGCATAATAGTATCATGATATTTATCCGGATGTGTCTTCATTCCTTTCGGGAATCACTGAACTGAGTGCTATTGTTTATATACCTAATATTACCTAATAGTTAAGTAGCAGTAGAGCTCCTTGTGAAAGAGTTCATCCACTTACCTATTTCTGCCGCCAAGCAGTAATCTGAACATTTCTGTGTTCTGGTTATGAAGGGTAAGGGTGCTGGTGAAATTACAGGCACATGGGACTTGTCAACTTATGTCTCAGGGTGACATAAGTTGACAAAAACGAAAGCTCTGAGTGGCACTGCAACTGTTATGGGTATTAGAAAAAAAACCTACGTACTGGGGTAACTATAACTAAAAATACGATTGTTACAAATAAGTACAATTTATATTCCAGAACTCTACTCAATACTCAGGTCAGGACTTGAGTATTGCCCAGTGTGACCAGCGGGCTCTGGACAGGGACTCCGGAGCCTGCATTGCACGGCCTCACTCGCCTGGGGGGCGGGGCGGCGTCATGGTGAATGTTCACTGATCCCACGGCGCCGACTCAACCGGCGAGATGGAAACCCGGGGGGGTTTTAGTGGGATAGGCCCTCCAGTCTGGAGGGAGAGTCCCCACATAACCCCTGAGTCTCCCTGTGCTCAGGGGTATACATAAAGATTTCCCCCCGTCAAAAAAAAAAGGTCTTGAGTATTGCAGTGAGCACTGAAAATCATACTCAAGTCCTTAAGGTCGTATTTCCAGTGCTTGAAATCATACTCAAGTCTGCTCAAATCCTGACTTGAGCATTGAGTTCTAGAATACGACCCTAAGTGACGGGACGAACAAGTCGTGCTCCTGGTGCTAAGCGATACGCCTGTCCATAGCAGATGCAGTGCCACTCAAAGCCTTAAATAAGAAAAATCTGAGAAGTGCTGCCACTGCACCCGACACGAAGTTGACAAGTCTCATGTGCCTGTAATTTCACCAGCACCCTTATTACCCTTCAAAACCGGAACACAGAAATGATAGAAACTACACAACATTTGTGATGTTTCAATGACCCTACGTTCCAAAAGATGAGAATAACGTGCAAAAGACACCTTTGTTTAAAGTAGTTTCTTTTCTTATGCGTACGATGACACTATACCAATTTCTAAGAGAGCTTTTAACATGTTTTGTCCACAATTTGCATAGTCTAGACTCATAGAGGTTTAGTACAACAAAATAGGCATTTAACTACGTGTATAGAAGTTAAGGTTTATTGTGTGCTGTGGGCGGACAGTGATGGCATGAATGTAGGCGTTCCTATTGTTTTATTTGTTAATCTATTCCTATTACATTATGTTATGAATTTACGATTAATGATGTAAATGTCTTTTATAGACATTACTCGGCAAAATTTTGATGACAAACTAAGTTTCAGCAAAATACTTTTTTGCTTTCGAGTTATGCGGATGTTTTCTGCAGCGAGGTAGATATTAAGGAAAATTCCTCGAAAAAAGCGTCTCTCGTAATTCCTTTTGCGTGTGTTGGTCATGATTTTAGATAAGGTACATAATGACCCCATTTAAGACCTAGATTAACACATTTTTTTAAAGACACTAAGTGACGAGACGAACGGGTCGTGCGCCTGGTGGTAAGCGACACGCCTGTCCATAGCAGTTGTAACACTCACACCACTCGGAGCTTTAAATCGCAAAGATCTGAGGGTCACTGCCACCGCGCCCATCAACCTGAGACTTAAGTTGACAATACCCACGTTCCTGTAATCTCACCAACACCCCTTTCTCTTATAAACTGGAACGCAGTAATGCTTCATATTACTACTTGGCGGCGTTAATAGGTAAGGTGGCAGTACTTTGTAGACACAAATGTATATAAATATACCGCTGTCGATAAAAGAAGATAAATATTTTTGTTTATCCATAACGATATTTCAATAACTATGGAAGTAAATACAGTCATAAGTGTCTTGCTAAGGAGAATACCTACTTTACGACATTGTTTTGGCTTTGCTCTGCCAACATGAATATCCCATTGTGGGTTCCGAGACTGGTGCCATTTCAAAAACTAGGGCAGAAATTATTTGAGATAAAATGAACAACGTACTACTTAACTGCGAAAGTAGGACGCTCGAAAGTCGCTTGCTTTAAAATGTGTACATACATAAATGTAGATTCTGTGAAGTTTCAAATTAAAATTAATTAAAATATTAAATAGGCAAGGGCAGCTCTCTTAGTGATTGTCTCGTTTGCCTCCTATGTTATTAAAACAATAGTTTTTACAACGTCAGTTACAACGTATCTGCCAAAATTCTTACGCACAATTCCTAAAAATATAGATAGGTACATAAGATATTAATTGAAAGTTCAGCATTATTAAAATGTTTCACTCTTTAAATTCGTACTTATTATCGAACGAAATTATTATACAATTTCTACATCTTAAAAAAGCAAGTATTTTAAGAACAATAATGCGATACAAGCAAACCAGATCAGCAAGGAAAGTACCGTAGCAACTCAACAAGCCAATCACAGGAATGATTTATGTCATTGTCAGGACCTCTAGCAAGGTTACGTTGTCGATTGTCTACTTTACAAACTTTACTGTCTCTCATGTAAACAGTGTGCTGAATGAACCTAATACAAGCAAGGTAAGCATCTGGTTAGGGTGAACGTTTCGGGTTCGTTTTTTCGTTCGTACTTTTTAAATATTGTTTATGTAAGTGGCCAGTTCTGCGCCCTATGTATAACCAGATATATACTCGATGTCAGTTGTTTAATCAACTTATCGAATGACATAAAACAATTTTTTCGGACTTATATCGCGTATATTTGTTTTTTACCATTGGTTTCTTTGAAAAAACAAATTAGATCTGATAAAATAGTTTCCATTATCTATGTGTAACAATCGCGAAACCTTTGATACAGCATACTATAGTTAAAATTAGCAAAATAAGCAAGTTATTACCATAAACAGCACGCGAAATATTATGTTTATTGTATAAAACAGATGCATTCTAAAAGATAGGTAAATACGTGCAATTTAGTAAAGCAGAACAAAGCAGTTGTTGATTCCCTCTTGTTTATCTAAAACTATTTTAGATATGTTCAACATTCTTGTACCGATTCTAAATATAATGATTGCATAACTGCTAATATAATTGTATGTATAAAAGATGGTATGGTAGTTTATGATTAATACATGATTTAAATTGTCAATGTATAATATAATAACACCACGAAGCACGACTTTTAAACGACTTAAAAAAAAAGGACGAGGTTATACGTTTAGCTGAATGTATGTTTTCCGATTTTTATGTCAGTTGTGGACCGATTTTTAAAATTCTTTTTCTTGTTTGAAAGAGTATACTATCGAGGTTTTTGAGTGTTTGAGGCTTTACGATTTCATTTGATTCACCATTGACCCATTATACGTCCAACTGCTGTGCACAGGTTCCTTTGAATTGTTACTTTTTTAAATTCATTAGTCCATTAAATTTAGAAAAATGGCTATTAAAAATATAAATAGGGGACATATTTTAAAGTTTTTCCTTTTAATTTAATATACACAATCAAATCCGCCTGCCGTTATTAAGATGTGTATTACTAAAAATTTATTTTGATAATAATAGACCAACTGTCAAAATAAGAATAAAGAATACAATAACGCAATTAGTAATCATTAGAACGTCGTAACATCCACAACTTAGACATTTTTGACAAAATTTTACCTACTTTCACAATCTATCGATAAATTTGTCGACAACAACTACACGACTATTTAAAATTCTATGAAAACTGGCAATCCTGCAAATGTAATTTTACTCCATCTTCAAAAAAGACGAGCTATATGCAAATACAACCGTGACAGCCACAAAAGCATAGTTTCAGGGTAACAGCAACTTTTTCCTACCATACATGCTGCTCAATCAAATAGAAACCAATACCACCAAACTGCTCAAATAGAAACAGAACTTTTCCGAAAATTCGTTACATAGTAATTACTATTCACTATGCACGAATTCTTTATACATTAGATAGAAATGAAGTACGTGAAGATGGAACTTGGAAGTAGAGAGTTGCATGCCTATGAAATACTACCTTATTAATATTAAATTAATAATATAATAGTAATAATGAGAGTGGAAAATAAATATAAATAATAATAATAATATTATTACTATAGTGGTTACCATCATGTAATATGTAGCCAAGTTAAGGTACCTTGTAACACATTTTCCCAGTTACTATGACTGCGTTTGAAGCTTGATTTACAACAGCTTTAATTCAACATTGTGGTCAAGTCGATGGGTCGTAAACGCATCCTTGCTTTGTGGCTCGTATATTGTGCTGAGAACAATACTTTATGATACAGTGTTGAAATGGGAAAATACAACCTATGAAAATATGTTTTGTGTTTCCTTCTGTTAACTACGTGCTGTCTTCAGCGAACTGTAAGAAAAATCTTCAGTGATTGGACGGTTCAGATAACATGGTTTTTATCATACACGCTTTTCCATAACAGTTGCAGTGCCACTCAGAGCTTCAAATCGCAAAGATCTGAGGGGCACTGCCACAGCGCCCGTTACCCTGAGTTGACAAGTCCCATGTGCCTATAATTTTACCAGTACCCTTACCTTTCAAAACCGGAACGCAGTAATGCTCACATTACTGCCTACATTAAATAGGTAATTTGGCAGTACTTCCCTGGACAAACTCTTTTACAAGGAGCTCTACTGCTACTTAACAACTAGGTACTAATACGGTTCATTTTGCTTAGATCAAGCGGCCGGGACCCTGACTATATTTCAGAATTTGTTACAAAATGTATATCATATTTTATGCGGAATCAACCAAAGCCACTGGAGGTTGTATAGACTGTTAAGGTGGCACTGAACAGTTTCATTTTCCCAGCAAAATCTCGAAATAACAATCTACTCACTTGCGTGTCGTTTCCTAACCAATCCCAATGTTGAATCATGAGTTATGGCAATTGACTATTTCCAGACATCTAAATCGAGCTCTTTCGATCGGCATGCCATGCAACACTACCGGTGCTGCTTTTATGAACTAAGACCAGCCCTCGTAAGGGCCTTATTTTTGGCCTTAAGTACGCTTTATGGTTTATAAACATCCTTAATAGATCTACTGTAGCCCTTTCATAGATTGCACGTGTACGTTTATTACTCATTTTTTAAACATACAAATCAATATGAAACTCTAAAAGGTACAGGAGCACGCAAAGAGAGCCGTTTGAGATCTCGAAACCCGTTGTCAAGGAAAAGGGTCACAACCTATAGAAAGTTAACCCACTCCCGGCGTCAAAGAAACATAATATAATTAATGTTATTCCTACCCTAATTTGGTTACTTAAAGTTTATAATAGTTTTTGAAGAATAGAAGAATAGAGAACTAAAACTGTGGTAAGCTTTTGATTATACATGAGCATTACCTAACTCTATGCTCCTGAGCAAAAGAAAATGCTATATAGGTTAGCTACTGATATCGAAAACAAAAACTATATAGAATTTACTTATCTAATATAAGCCAAATTTTGCTTGCACCACTTGCACTTCAATATTAAACCCTGGCTTTTACCTATTCTTAAAGTAATGCATCAAATTGAACACCCTTGATAAGAAATTTAAAATAAATAGAAAATTTTGCCTTCTCCAGAATAACCACTCTTTATAAGAGTTTGAGAAAGTAAGGCATCGATATGGGGGTTGTAATTTGTGCTTTTTAGCTTTGATCAAAGAATTATGTCACCAAAAGCTTAATAATAAACAAGATTCCTGAACAACAATTTGCAATTTCCATTGCATTGCAATTAATAACCAAGGATTTACGATCATTTTCGCTCTAGTTACGTTCATTTATACTTCAACCTTGTGTGTATATGTATCCTTGGCATCTGACCTTTTCTCTATTTTTTGATACACGTATCTTTGAAGCCATTTATCCCGGGGGTTAATCCGTATGAATTTTTATTGAATTCAGTGTAAATATTCGTATTTCATTTGTTATTCTGTTTTGACTGCCTCCGTGGCCGAACGGTTACCATGCCCGACTGCCACGCAGAGGTCCCAGGTTCGATTCCCGGGCCGGGAGAAATATTTATATAGCCTACATTTATTTCTCTCGTGAGTTTGGGTGTAATTTGTGATTGTCTATGTGTCCATAGCACCCGCGACACAGGATTTCCCTAGCGCGGGGCTATGTTGAGTGTGTGCGTTATTATTATATTATATTGTCATGATAATGATGTAATGATTCTGTGATAAAAATGTTCTGTTGATTGAATGGACATTGGACAGTATTTTTTCATGGTGTTGAGTGTTGTTTGACAATTTTAAACTGGGGAAGTTGGTAGAACATTTTTTCAAAGAAACGCATGTGCTGATAAATATTTTTTCCATTCATTCATCATCAACCCATTTATACGTCCCACTGCTAGGTACGGGTCGCCTAAAAAAAAAAAAGGTACGGGTCGCCTCCCAGGCGAGGGCTTAGGCCCCATGGTCTGCCATGCTGACCCAATACGGGTTGGGGACTTCAACACGTTTTCCGGGGGTTGCGAACCTTCTTCGACTTGCAGGTTTCATCACGATTCCCTTTACCGAAAAGCTCATGGTAAATTTCAAATTAAATTTTGCACATAAATTCCGAGAAACTCAGATTGCAAGCCCTTTGCTAGAAGGCGGAAGATCATACCATTAGGATATCAAGGCTTTTTTCCCTCTATATTAAAATTAAATTAAAAATTGCTTATTCCCCGTGACATACAATACAGGAAAAAGAAATGCGAATTTATATAGATAATGGTCAGCTACAGAGGATAATGAAGCACATTGCTTATATTTTACTATAGTCTTTAATGGTTAAGAACACGCACAAAATTATGAAACACACACGTACGCCTGAGTAAAAATGATCATAATTGAAATACAGTTTAGTTATGGACATTATTCCATGACCCAACTATATTGTACCTACGTTCCAATTAGAATTTTAAGTGTAGCTACATTTCCGGGTCCCGGGAAAATAAGTCGAAACTCGGTGCGGTCGGAAAGACCGGGAAAAACCCGACTTTCAGACTATTTCAAAAGTAGTAGGCTAGGCGACATTTGATAGCGAAAACGTGATTTTTTAATCAAGTTTTTTAATTACTCAAACTATAATATCAAAAATTATTTATAAAAGTTTTTAATTTTTATAGTACGCATGTAAGAAACGTGAGACGTTTAAACGTCAAATTTCAGACAGAGGAGACCTGTCTTATTACTATTTTTCTTCAATCTCCATAGATTATACTAAGCTCCACTCTAAAATGTAACCAAAGTAAAAAATACTGTTGGTTTAGTATATTTTTTAATATTGTTTAATAAAGTGACTTTTCCGGCACAGGACAGGTCTTGTCAACTTATGACGGGCGCAGTGGTAGTGTCTCTGAGTGACACTGCAACTGTTATGAACAGGCGTGTCGCTTACCACCAGGCCCACGACTTGTTCGTTTCGTTATGAAAAAGTTAAGTGTCAAGTCTCGATATTCCCGCGACTGAAAACTTCTGTTTCGCGTTTCAAAAACTAAAAAAATCGAGATTCCCGGTATGAAAACCCTAGTCTAAATAATGAGTGGTGAGGTACTATAGATGGATTTAATAGTGTTATTTATTTTTACCTGTTCGGTTTTTGATATTGTGTAAAAAACCAATAAGTATTTACGGAAGTCTAATTTGGGTGTCATTTGTAACACGCTAAACCCAACCCATGCGTGATGGAAGAGTCTGTATCAGATGTGCATCCGTGATCCGTTTATATAAGTATTCCATACCGAATTTCAGGAAGTTGTGATTGATGATAAATTCGTGTAAATTATTCAACGCTTATATTACTTACGTATAATATGGTTTGTTTCAGATGACTTCTGTAACTTTGTTTGTTACGTACACTTCTCGGGAGCTGAATTTCTACATTTGTTATTGCTTTTGTTACTTTGTTTGTTTCGCTGTAATAACGTCATGTGAATATGTCATATTTCGTTCATTTACTTTTGTACTTACCTACTTAACTAGATACGGCTCTATAAAGTATAAGTTCATTATATATGTAGTATTGGGTCACAGAAAATATCTGTCATTATCATCCCTTTTAACCGACTTAAAAAAAGGAGGAGGATCTCAATTCGACTGTATGATCTTTTTTTTAATTTTTTTTCCTCCGGTTTTTAACTCCGGTATTTGTGCACCGATTTTCATGATTCTTTTTTAGGAAAGGGGTACTTCCATAGTGGTCCCATTTCATTTTGAAGAAAATCATCCACCTTTAAGGGTAACTGTTCACACATGAAGATTCATTTTTATAAATAACGCCTAACTTTAATTAGGAGCAATTATTTTAATGGTTGATTTTGCTATTTCTCCAATTCAAGGCGTTTTTCTCCATATATTTTAAGTAGTGAAAACCGATTATTATTATCTCCAGTGTCAAGTCCTGTATAGTGGCGATCTAGAGGATATTTCAATAAAACTTAGCAAATAGGCGTAATTCCACGTACTTTTGAGGTCGGTTTTTTTAGTACTCTATACTGAGATTATTAAGAGTCAAGCTTTTGCCAGTGTAGCCTTCTCTACTTTTCACTCTCTGACCATAGACAGCTCCTTGATCTCTTTATATAGCTATTCACTTTCACGTTTTTCTCTATTCATTTTATGATACCAAGTGACGGGACGAATAACAAGTGCGCCTGGAGGTAAGCGGCAAGCCTGTCCATTGCAGCTGCAGTTCCACTCAGAGCTTTAAATCGCAAAGATTTGAAGGGCACTGCTTCTGCATTCGTCACCCTGAGACATAAGTTGACAAGGCTTATGTACCAGTAATTTCACCACCACGATAGCTCTTCAAAACCGGAACACATTACTGCTTGGCGGCAGAAATAGGTAAGGAGGCAGTATTTCCCTGGACGAACTCTTTCTCAAGGGGCTCTGCAGTTACTAAAAATAATCTGTAATTTTGTAAACATTGTGATTGATAAAAATTGTGAGAAAGTTCATCCAAGTACCTGCACAAGAAGAAAAAAAAAAGGCTTTAATCACAACACAATCTGGACATGTATAAACACCATACTATATTTATTTGATTCCGTTCCGTGAATGTGGTTAAACTCTGCCAACAGGTAGAGAAAAGAAAAACGTCATTAAATAATGATGCTGTGCCAAGAAATCACACCAATTACGCGGTTTCAAACTAGAGAATTCCCTGTAGTATGAGTACGAGAGCAAAGGTAGGCAGTGGGTTAAAACCCAATCAACTCGACCGGGTTTAAACCGAGTTTTTACCCAGACCACAGGTTTTAACCCATTTTTGTCCAAAATAGTGGGCTGAAACGTCGAATACGAAATTTGGTATAATAATAATAATAACGCACACTCTCAACACAGCCCTGCACTAGGGAAACCCTGTGTCGCGGGTGCCATAGACACACATTGACAACCACAAATTACACCCAAAGTCATGAGAGAAATAAATGTAGGCCATACAAATATTTCTCCCGGCCCGGGAATCCAACCTGGGACCTCTGTGTGGCAGTACGACATGGTAACCGTTCGGCCACGGAAGCAGTTTTTTATTTCCGTACTAATCAGAAATTTCGATGTAATAAATCTTTTTAGGCGAAAAAGAGGCAACTTCACACAACACTCATATTGCAATCCTATGGACTCTCACTTACTACTAGGGATACATCTCTAGTTGTAAGTGAGTACATTCGATTATTATGAAAATCGATTCTAGTGTATTTATTTGCATTTCACATATAGTCTTAAGTGTTATAGTACACAAATTTAGAACTATGGTAGGAACAACATGTGAGACCCTGTAAGGGCGTAGCAAAATACACTTATGATATAAAACACATTTTAACCATGTTTAAGTCTTGTGTATTGTGTATAGGATAACGTGTTTTTCTATAGATTCCTTTTAATACGATTTTCAAGTGAATAGATTCAATAGACAGACAAAATGTATATAAGCAAGCAATAAACATTTTGTAATAATATCCCATTACATTTGAACAAAACTCTTTTTACTAATAGGAAATGAAACTATTTTTCCGGATTTAAATCGCGTATATTTGTTTTTTCAAACAAACCGACGCCCTGTACAGTTCGTTGTTCGGGCCCTTTACAGGTCCCATGGTCACGGTTGACTGGTGACCATGGGACCTGTAAAGGGCCCGAAACGTTGGTTTGTTTAAAAAAAGAAATATACGCGATTTAAATCCGGAAAAATAGTTTCATTTCCTATGTGTAACAATCGCGTAAACCTAAGAACTATTTTTACTAATATTTGGTTGTAAATAGTTTTTTCCCCCGGTTTCGCGCGTTAATGCGTTTTAAGCCGATTAAAACCCGGCGTTGACAATGCGCCGAGTTAAAACCCGGACGCTTGCCCATTTCTATACCGGAGTAATGGAATTAACTCCGGGTCACTAACCAGTTCCATTTCGCCAATTGCTTGTACAGGAAATCAAACCCAGAATTTTCTCATCCAGCGCCTACAGTACAAACCGTTGGCCACTATCGTCAATTATAAATCAAGTAAATATAAATCATGGATGAAAGTTAACAAATTGCTTGCAGTAGTGGGAAGTAAGAAGCGTTAGAGCAATAAATACGCTTTCTGCATGACCTGACACAATTACGTTGTTGAGTGCATTTATAGCGAGGGTAGGGAAAGAAACGAGCTAGAAGCATGATGATTGAGCGCATGTTTTTAAAATTCTATTACTTTCTTAACATCACAGGATATGATAGTTCTTTTAGATAACTTTATACGGATGACGGCGTCTCGCTTAATTTTAATTTCTATATGATATGTAATTTTTTTTTCTGATAGCTCTAATAACACTGGATGATAATGGACACGCTCTCTTTTTTTGCAAAATGACCATTACATTATTATGGCTCTTTTTTCGCGCCATTAGGATATGACGTCATAAACATCCATCATCATTTCCATCTTTTGATTTCTGAATGCCTCTAGCTATTTTATTTTGCAACGAATTTTAATTGTCAACCATGAACTTATTATCATTTTTAGGCTAATGATAAACATTAAATAGTTGATCATTTTCTAGTAATCAATTATCGTTTGGTTAAACAGAGACGGATCGTCCGTCTCCCTATGTTAGTTGAAATATTGAAGAATGAATTTTTAATTTATTAAGCCATAAGAAATAATCAAATATTCGGTATCTAAGTCATTAAGTTGTATTAAAAGTTTACGTAAATCTTCAAACGTTTTAGCTTTACAGATAAATTGTCAAGGCAACCACAAAGACCTTGTGGTTTTCCGATTTTACTGTTGAGATAATACAACATGCAATTTAATATGAAATTAGCTCTATTTCTCGAATGCTAGGTTTTTGTAGCGCAAATTACATGTCCTTTATTTTAAAAGGTTGAAAGGGTTATTCTTCTCATTGTACCAACTACGGTTTTTGTATTACTTATTTCTTTAGCTCAGCGGCCCGAAGTGGATCTTGACACCGACACCAAAGTACGCCATTTCTTTGAGTCTTGTACCAATTCTGACCATTGGGGCACATGCAATATCTTGCGTTGGTTTGATATAGCAATGCCTTCTGTTGGCATTACAAATCCACGTTTTTTTTTATAAGATAGCAAGTCGACGGGGATAGTGCACAGGCGCGTATCTTTACGAGATCAAATTTTACAAGAAAGAGTGTGAATTTTATAACTTTATTATTTCAATGACTACGACTTTGATTTTTGCACAGTAAGCATTAATTTATATTATTTACGAACCGATAACAATAGATTCCAGTAAATCAGGCTAAATTGGTTGCAACGACGTTCATGCAGATTTGATTTGGCCACTAATTTACCGAGATGGCAACTTCATAACGTATCTTACTTACGCTTAATTGCGCTATCCCCGACGAAGTATCGGAACGAACAAGTCTTGCACAACAGCTGCAGTGCCACTCAAAGCTTTAAAGAGAATAGTCTTGTGAAGTGCCACCACGAGACATGTAGGTGACAAGGTTCCTGTGCTTGTCTATTCACCAGCACCCTTAGCGCCCAGTTACACGACGCCCAGAGTTACCGCACTTTCACGTAGATTAATGGCGAATCAGAATTCTGTTTACTAGGCAATCTATTCTCAGCAAAAAAATTCTATCAACTAAAGCTAAATAAATAGAGCATATTTTGCCATGACAGTTAGATGCATGCAAGAGTCAATTCATAGGTAAAATAAATTTACACTTGTAAACGTCATTTTTAACCGACTTCCAAGAAGGAGGAGGTTCTCAATTCGACTGTATGTTTTTTTTTGTATGTATG
>NW_020653743.1:8358682-8362578 GCF_003589595.1 Hyposmocoma kahamanoa | reverse complement strand
AAATCATCCACCTCAAAGGGTGGCTGTTCACGCATGAAGATTCATTTTTATAAATAGCGCCTAACTTTAATTTAGGAGCAATTACTTTTAGCAATTATTTAGTTGATTTTGCTATTTCTCCAATTCAAGGCGTTTTTCTCTTGATATACTTTGAGTAGTGTCGTAGTGAGAACCTATTTTTATTATCTCCAGTATCAGTCCTGTATAGTGGCGAACTAGGGGATATTTCAATGAAACTTAGCAAATAGACTGTTTATAGACTATTTAAGCTACTATTCGTTCATTGTGTTGACAGTAATGCTCACATTATAGCTTGGACACAGAATAGGTATGGTGGCAGTGCCTTTTTTTAAGTTTTCAATTTCAAAAAGTTTCTTCACAGAAAGCAACTCTTCTTTATCACTAGGCATAAACTTAATGGTTTAACCACCTAGCGATAAGCTGACAAGATGTTACTACTTACTAAATAAACTAGTTCTAATGTGTATGTTTACATTTAAGTAAGTACAAGTACTCTTTAAAACAGCTTTGCGTTTCCGGACATCACCCTCAATGTCACTTAGTACTGTACCTGGTAGATCGTTCAAAATTTCCCTGAACGAACACTTACATGGAGCTCGACTGCTACTAAGATCTAATCCCGTTTCGCATTATCTTAATGAAACTTGATGACATCCAACTTCGTGAATCTTTAACCTGTAGTCTTTTCCTCATGCAATATGTAATAAAAGTATGTGTGTGTATGTACAAAAATTTTAACCTTAAATCCTTGTCGATCGGCGTAAAGGTCACGTTGTATACTGACACGACTATTTTTAGTGTAACATTAATCTTGTCCTGTCTTTCTACCTAACCTGTATCACTGCTGATAAAAAATGGTGTAACCAGTTCGGAGAACCTACCTACTGTGTATCAGATTCTGGGCTCATCATATTCTACTGTAGCACTGTATATTATTTATTTAGGCACATCCATAGGTAGTACATCATTACATACAACAATACGTATATTGCATTTCCGGTCATGGTATGACATGAGCAATATTAGTATTTACTTAAGACTAACATAGGTTAGTAATATAGAAAGATATTTAACAAAAAAAAAAAAACAATCATTAAATTAGCCAGTTTACGCACAGTATTGGTACCTCTAAGACTAAGTATTAACAAGACCCTCCATGAAGTAGCCCAATAACTTCCGTTTGAGCCGCAGTTGTGAGTCATGGAAAATGGCAACATTCACAAAAGCGGTGAGAAAGTTGTATTCCAATAGTATTTTGTTAATAGGCAAGCGCCGACCCGGGTTAGTTCTACACAACAACAAAAAATCCTTCGTAACTTTTGTCTATATTATCGAATACCGTGTATGTTAGTATACTAAATAAACATGATAGTATGAACATGGTCATGATACCTGTAGGAGGAAAAAACATGTAACTCTTCGAGTACTTGAGAAGTCTCCAACTGTCATCAGGTCAGTGTGCGAACTTGTATGAGATGACGAGTATGAATGTTTTCCTTATATAATGTATAGATATTCAATGTTTCTGAACTGCTTTATGTATAATAACGCACACACTAACACTGTAGCAGTATAGCTCCCTGTGAAAGAGTTCGTCCAGGGAAGTACTGCCACCTTACCTATTTCTGTCGCCAAGCACTAATGTTAGCATTACTGTGTTCCAGTTTTGAGGGTGCTGGTGAAATTACAGGCACATGGGACTTGCCAACTTATGTCTCAGGGTGACGGGCGCAGTGGCAGTGCCCCTCGGATCTTTGCGGTTTAAAACTCTGAGTGGCACTGCAAGTGTCATGGACAGGCGAGTAGCTTACCATCAGGCGCACGAGTAGTTCGTGCCGTTACTTGATATTATAAAGTCCCGCGAAAAAATACAAAGAGAAACCGTGAATCGCATTTGCGTGGACACACCATAGACGACCACTATTACACCCATACTCACGAGGGAAATAAATCTAGGCCATACAAATATTTCTCCCGGCCCGGGAATCGAACCCGGGACTTTTGCGTGGCAGACCAGTGGTAACCGTTCGGCCACGGAAGCAGTTTAGAAGCTTTTTTTATACTGAGCAATGAATAACATTTCTAAAAAAAATATATTTTCAGTTTTCAGAAATCGTTTTATGACAAACAAGGGTATGGCGACACGGTCAGAGCAAATAAAGAATAAATCTTGTTTGTCAACTGACTGCCCCAACCCTTTTAATAAGTAATGTGTATTAGGTAGTTAGTTTATTAACCTTTTTTATTTTATTTTTTATGATTTGAAGTGATATTCAAATTCAAATTCAAATTATTTATTGCATTAATGTTGTTACATAAGTCTTAAGTTAGATAGCAGCTTAAGACAGATAGAAGCAATATCAATCCTAAATTCTAAATAAATCTAAATTTGTATTACAATTTTTACATTATTTCCTAATTTGATATTCGATAAAATAAACAATTAAACAATTTTACAAATTATTATTACAAATTATTATTTAGTTCTATTTTTAAAGTAGTATCGTCAAGTTATTTAGAATTGTATAATTTCATTTAATTTCTCATCAATTTCCAAATGTATTATTATATATATTATTATACATATATACACATTAATAATTGTACATTTATGTGTTCCAGCATTTTAATTATGATAACAATTATTTGAATGACAATAACATTTTCATATCCATTTCATTTTATTTATTTATTCATTTATTAACTGCACAGGTGCAGATGCCACATCAAGCATAGGTACATAGCAAAACATATGAACCCTCCAGGGCACAGCAATATAGGAGTGAGGCAGATCCACGCTACAGAAATTTATTGTCTAGATATTGCTGCAATGTTTAGTAGTAGTTTTTATTAGTAAGTTTTTTAAATTTTTAATGAATATATTTGTCTTACTTTCTTGTTTTATGTGCTCAAGCAAGTTTGTTATATATTTTTATTGACATTGTATATGGGCTCGATTTATGCAATTCCAATTTTGATACTGGTACTACGAGATTATTTCCGTATCTTTCAATTTAGTGTAAAATTGTGAGCAGTTTTTTATAAATTTGCAAATTTCCAAAATGTAAATTGTGTTTTCTAAAGAATGGTTCGTTCTAGGAATATTTGCTAGTATTCTAATGCAGTTTTTTTGTTTAATAAAGAGGTCGTTTACAGTTGTACTATTTCCCACAGTATGATAGCCATGCGTAGGCGTACGCGTAGTAAGCATTCAGGGCAGTTTGTAAATTAAATTACTTTTTTTTTTCTTTTAAAGCGTAAGTAAAGCTAGATAATTTTTTGTACATGTTGTTTCCAATTTATATTTATATCAATATCTATTCCGAGTAAATTAAATGTATTGACGGTTTCTATTCTTGTTTGGTTATATGAAAAATTTATATTTAGTGATGGTTTTTGATAGTGCTAAATTCATAATTTTAGTTTTTGGGAAGTTAATTTCTAAATTGTGATTATTCATCCATGTTAAAATTGTATTTAGTGTCAATATTGAGATATCGCCAGGGAAAAGGACACATGAGTCAGTTGTTACTTTTGGGAGGTCATTTATGAGTATATAAACCGGGAATAATATGCCCAATGACGCTTCCTTGTGGTATCGAATTGTTCATGTTTTGGGGTTCTGATTTCATTTGGGTTATTTCGCCTGTTTCATAGTTATAATGTTCGATTTCTACATATTGGATTCTGTTTTTTTTTTAGATATGATGCGAACCGTTTATGAGTGTCACCTCGTATACCCATTCCGTAAAACTTATGTAGTAAGATATCATATTGAACTTTATCATATGCTTTTGACATGTCCAACATACTTTTTTTCATTAAGCTTATCCAGAATCTTCTGCATAAATTTGTAAGTCGCGAGGGTAGTTGAA
>NW_020653743.1:8342562-8358282 GCF_003589595.1 Hyposmocoma kahamanoa | reverse complement strand
TATTAAGTGTACAAAGTTCCGAATTTCTGTGCAGAAACTACAGCTCTCATAATAATAATATATAATAATAATTTATTTCTTTTTCTCTCAACATATATGGTAAATTATGTAAATGCTTATTGACTAGTGAGTTAATATTCACCATTATTTACGAGAGGCTGGTGCCTGAGATAGGTATAAAAATGTCTGTATTACAGGTCACCAGGGGGTCGATTCAGAACTCAGTTGTCGAACGATTCGATTTGATATCGTACGATTTCTTTTCATTTTTATTCACAACACCCGAATGTGTCGTATTCGAAACCGAACCGAAATGACGTCACACCCCGTACGATTACTCGAACCGGCAACCGGCAAAGGCTACAAACGTTATTCAGAACACAGTTATCGAATGAAAGTTACCGAAAGTCTTATTGTTTACAAAGCATGAATGTAATATGGAAATCTCTTATTATTTTAAATAAAGTTCGAATATTATTAAATTTTATTAATTTATTTTAATACAAGACTAAGGCAGTCCTATATTTTAGGCCTTTAAAATCTTAAAAATGTATATAATAAAAGGACTTTTATTTTTCATATAATCTATTTCACCTATTAACTCCGTAAACGTTGTTGGATAACGATATCGTATCCGAATCCGAATCGAGAGCTCGGAAAGCGCCTTTCGATTTGAGAACGATATCTAATGGAACGATTGGGTTAAAATATCGAAGTGTTCTGAGTCGGGGTCCTGGTCCCCCTTCCGCGAAGTGTATTACAATTAGCTTAAACTCAGTTTCACATAAATTAGGTAGGTCCTATTGCTTATTATCTGATTCCGATCAACTACTCATTTTTGTAATTTGCTAAATTAAATTAAATTATTACAATGTTTAGGAGAGGATGAAAATTAAGGTACAGTTTATAAAAAAATAACAGACGTAAATAAATTTGTATGCGAATTTTTTGTATAAATGTTGTGTATGTGTGCTTCTGCATGTTGTATCTCTATATGGGTGGGTATGTGTATTTGCAATATTTAATTACAATAACTGAGTGAAATGCTACACGCTCCATAGTTTACTGGTTTTTTGGCTTTCTGTGTTGTTTGGTACATCTTCGCTTCTGTTACCTCAAAATATTTAAAATAGGACCTTATTTTGAAAGACTGTTTCTATCTTAATATTGAGGCTTCTTCATTACAAAAAAAAAAAACTAAATTAAAACGAAGAAAAATCTTCGTGAAAGCGATTTGGTTTGTGACTTTTTCGAGATTTACACGTTTGGATACATCTTGGATTTAAACACATGACCCGACGTACTTTATGTTATCTGTTCTGGAATACCCTATACTAAATAACAAATACACAAATCATATAGTATAATAAAGATGTTATCTTCTGTCAAATGCAATAATGATGGTGACGGTGGGCATAACAACATCCATGAATTTGGAGGATAAAATGTTACCATAACCTTAGAATAATAACGCATAGAAACCTAGCCCGCACACGCTAAGTGAGGCAAATTGAAGCGCTCCCAATGGGCCTACACGAGCGGGCGGGCCGTCAGTGCTCAAGGTCAACTTGCGCCGCGAACAGCTCAAGATTTTAGCTAAAAATGACGAAATGTGCGGTAAATGAGTGTAAAAATACATCAGACAAACATAAAATAGATACTAACATCACATTCCACAAGGAAGTAACGCGTTTCAATTTGTATTTTCATATAAATATTCACTAAAGCCTAAAATTAACCTACTACTAAAACTAGCCTACATGAATTTGATTTTTGCCTCACTTGTGATAGTTCGTTTGATATGAAATTATCATTCTATGCGTTATTATTCTAAGACCATAACAATGAAAATAAGTAATCGTTTCACAAAGTTTAGGCTAATTAATTTCCTGGTTCGTAAGGCTCGACTGCGACAACAAAATTTTTAATGAAGCAGAAAAGTTTACTCTCGAATATTATACATTTCTAAATACACGACCTTGTAATTTAGTTTAAGACTTATAAATATGTATGTTATACCTTCCTATTTACTTATTAACATAAGTTATGCATTTATACATGAAAATTTATGTAGTATTTTTATTTAGTTTATTTATGTTATTGTTTGTTGACTTCTTTAAATCTGTTTTTTTATTTGTTTCAGGTAAAAACCCGTTCTCTTTACAGAAAGGTATCCAGATATGGTAACAATCCTAACTTACTTTTAATTAATATTCAATACAATCTGTGGTGTTTAGAAGATAATAGACTTCGGTCAGCACGCTCCCGTCTTACGACGCTATACTTCGTCTAACCATATTTTTTTTTTTAGTTTATTAAGGCTTTGGCAAAGCCATTAGCCTAAACATGAAGTTTGTTTCTGTAAATATGGCCGCCACAAAGAGGATAGGCAATTTGAGGCGGCGTGTTTGAATTGACTCGGGATTCCTTAAAACGGGCCGATACGGATATTCTAGATCGAGATTCATATAATTTCGCGTTTTAATCTTCGATTAAGGCACAATAGCACTATCCTATTCCACTTTAAACTAGATTTCACAAAATAATTGCAAGTCAAAATAAAAACGACACTTTTCCCTCCAAAAGGTCCAGAGCGAATCTCCCATATATTTAACTTTTGACATATGCATGCCTCCGAAGTTTTTTTTTATCGACATTGAACTATAGATAAACAAATGCTATTGCTTATATTGCAGGAAGTATTCTTCCTGGACTCTTTTTTTTAATTTTGCTGAAGTGACTCTTTAACTCGATATTTATTGAGCCATCAGATTATGTAACGAAGACTATTCAAGTTGACATAGATATGCAGCATTTTACGTGTTAATGCGACTATGTGTGTTATATTTATGTTTCACAATCACCTATCTCGCAGTGTACTCATTTTATAGCCAATAATGATGCAAACATAAAAGTGCCAATAAAACAGTCGGGTAACATTGTTATCGTAGATTATGATTTATACAAATAGAGTAGATGAACATTCTTAGGGAATCCATTTTCCTCGATTTTATGAACATTTTATGATTTAAGCTTAGGACAGTTTTCAATTTAGGCGTTCCTAACATAAACATAAATTTGCTTAAGAGTCTACCTAAAATGGATTTGGTAGATTCTGCGTAACAGTGAAATTGTTGAATCAATTCACTTTGGAAAAAATATCCACTGAAGACGTACAGTATATGATTATACATTTTTCAAACGACTATAATTTCGTTTGTAAAAAATAAATTCTGAAATAAAGCCAGTGCCCCTACCGCTCGACCCAAGCAAAATGAACCGTATTAGTACGGGAAAAATTAGATTTCGAGCTGAGGTAGTGTCGACTCTTATTGGAAGAATCTTATCTATTGTATGCAACGCCGGCGCTAGCCCGTATAGCGCCCGGGTACCATCAATACTCTGGCGCCCTCTAGCAGGCAAGCGATCAAATTTGAATACTTACAGTTAGAAGTAAGCTTGTGTGCGCCGCACACCCTGCATCTTGAAGCCGACACTGACCATAATTCGACGGTAGAAATTTGAAATGTCGTACGGGAAAATGACCCTTTTAAAATTCGATACATCAACAAAATTATTATCTTTATATCGACGGTGGAAATTCGAAGTGTCGTAAGGGATATTTTGTCATTAGGAATATTTTGTGGTAAGGGAAAATGTCCCATCCGACATTTCAAATTTCCATCGTCGAATTATGTATCACTTTGAGAAATAAATACATTTTTATTTATTATGAAAACATAAATACTTATTTTAAAAATACTTCATTCCACAACACAAAACATACAACATTAAAAAAAATTGCTTAACTTTACGTCGAAGAAAACCTCACCTGTCAAGTATTCGTCACTGAAGACACCGTAGCATGTAGAGACGGATATTTTTTCGCTATTTCCTTACTATAACATACATGATTTTCGCTACATACTTTCTCGTTATCAAAAGCACACACTTATACGTGGGGCGCACTACAAGATTCCGGAATGAATAAGAAACAAATACTATAAATGGTCAGAAATGAATTTATTGTTCCTCAAAATATTCTCCGTTGCGTTAATGCACTTTTTCATACGAATGAACCAATTTTGATAACATTTATG
This sequence comes from Hyposmocoma kahamanoa, assembly GCF_003589595.1. NCBI lineage: Eukaryota > Metazoa > Arthropoda > Insecta > Lepidoptera > Cosmopterigidae > Hyposmocoma > Hyposmocoma kahamanoa. The sequence continues at coordinate 8,354,182 of NW_020653743.1, read as the reverse complement.
CCACGTCTCCGTGACAATCTCTGAAACATATTTTTCATGCTCTTTGTCAGCCTCTTCAGGTGATGAAAATAGTTGACCGCGTAACTGGTTCTTAATTTTTGGGAATAAATAAAAGTCACAAGGTGCCAGGTCGGGACTGTACGCGGGATGGCTCTTAAGCTCAACGTTGTTCACCTTCAAAAATTCATTTGTCTCTCTGGCCGTGTAAGAACTGGCTGAGCACAGCTTTTTCACACCCAAATGTTCGTGTAGTATTTGATTCATGCCTATGCCTAAAGATGCCCGAATCTCATGATATGTCACATGCCTGTCTGTTTTGATCATACGGCGCACAACATCGATGTTTTTGTTGTTCACAGCAATGGACGGGCGACCATGACGAAATTCGTCACTGAGATTCACACGACCGCGTTTGAATTCTGCAAACCAGCTATTAATAGTCGTCTTGCATGGTGCTTCGTCGCCAAAAGCAGTTTGAGGCCTAGCGAGGCTCCGCTGAGCTGTTAAATTACACTTAAACTCGTAGAAAATCATACTACCAAAATTTTCACGAGTTAAATCCATGGTGATGTAGACGACCAATATCTAAAATGACGCCACAATGTAAAAACAAGTGACAGTCACATGAAACAAATTGTATTCAACAGCCAAATAGATTCATTTTCAAATGTTGTCATTACTTTTTAAATACTATGTAGCCCCGCACGATGCAAACACACACAGACAACCAAACAAATTACACAAAAACTAACGAGAGAAATAAATGTAGGCCATTTAAATATTTCTTCCGACCTAGGAATCGAACCCGGGATCTCTGCGTGGCTGCTACGGAGGCAGTTTTATTATTTTGACATAGTAAAAAAATTACTTACTTTACTTATTTATCTTTTACCACTTTATATTCCAAGAAAGTAAACGCGTGTATAATAAAGGCCTTAAATCGAATACCATTATCTTTATACGAAGAGAAGAAGTTTCTAATATATTAGTTAATCGCTTAGGTACATATATATATAGGCACTAAAATCATATGTGAAGTGATACAATGATTATTGATGGATTCTCTCTTACGTTGCTTTAATTTATTGCAAAAAGGCGCTTATAACTTTCGATTTCGTGATAACTGAGACTTTAAAATGATAAATGGAATATTGATGGAGATCTCAATGAAGCGACAGATTACTGTGCGGTGATTATTACTATTATTGCTACTCGTACCTACGTACATAATAAACCCGACAAAAGGATTGAAGTAGGCAGTTTAGATCCATCGAGAATATAACCAGAAATGGAGACGAAATGAGGGCCATCCATCCCTGGCAATTCATCAGGCAATTAGGCCTTATATCACTTTTATATATCAACTCTCGTATGCGCTGAAATCACAAATTAGAAAGCTGAAATATACAGCGCCAACACCTGACCTGTCTGTACGTCTCCGTATATTCTAAAAATATTCTGTATTTATTGTAATAAAGATAATAATATCTCTAACAATAGGGGACTGTTCCATTCGGCGGTGTGGGAAAAATAACAAAACATCTAATTACAAAACAAACGGAATAAGATTTCATCAGTAATTAAATATTTAATTTTTCAATTTTCGTCCATTGTCGCAATGCTCGAGGTAAACTGGACGATTTGAAGTAAAACAATTGGCGACACCCGTCAATTGTTTCGAATTCGTGCTGGCCAATCGGAGCGCAGTTGTCATCGTAATGAATGAATGAAATATTCTTTATTGCACATTAAAATTACAATGACAACATAGAACAGTAATGTAAGTATCACAGAGTAAGCCAATGTACAACAGGTAGGCGTAATGATTTGGCAGAATAGTTTTCAAACAAATTAAATGACATTTCGTCTCTATTTCTGGTTATATACTCGAAGGTTAGATCTAAAAACCACGAACAATTATTTTGGTTTGGATAGTAATTTAAAAAAAAAACGCTTTTGTGTTTATAATGCCCGAAAAGTTACTATTAAGTTTTCTAATTTTGTTGTTTTACGTCGAATAATTTATGTTTTATTTCATAAAGGGGTGTACTTGGTTAAAAATGTTATAGATACAAGCATTGGCTTACAAATAAAATGGATACAAGTATTATATTTCTATGACTTTTAAAGGTTACTTAAAACAACGATAAAATAAAAGCTTTGCTTTCTATATATATTGTAACCGTCGCTCTATACTTTGTAACCTTATCTGGCAGTGATCTTGGATCACTCACTCTTGACATTAACGAAGGCTGTTCCTGATTAGATAATAGGTATCTTGCTGAGAAACGCCTGGCAAAATGTTGAGAGCAATGAATATTATTACTTGTTATGCGGAATTAACTGTACAAATGTTGTAGGCGTTTCTGTGGTAATTTATATGAAACTTTTTTATCTTACGGTTGTTAACTTTTAGTTTAAGTTTTATGGTAAATAACTGACACGGATATTTAATGTACTCACTAATTGCTTGTTATTGAACTGTGTAATAAGGTTAATATTCTAATTTCATAATAATAATGTACATTTATAAAATACGTAACTAAAAATGTTATTACTCAACGGAGAGATTATATTGAAATATTCGCTGTATTAAAGTTTCTTGGAAAAGCCGCACGTCGCAAGATTATAGCCACCCACATAACTTTCCGTAGTTAATGCTTTTTCTAGTACAAAAATGCGCCGTGGAAATTGCTTTTATTAATACAAAAAGATGCAGCAAGCATTAAACTTTTTTTATATTTAGTATATAGGCCTTCTCCAAGCATTATCGTCTTTATCTGCGTGTCCTTTTAGTGAACAATCAAATCGCTCCATAGCGTTTAGAAATTGTTTTCAATGAGAGATCCTTCAGACACCCATTGTCTAACGAAACGATCGTAACCCCTTTCAGGGTGCAACCTCATCAAATGACTGGCATAGTATTGTTTCTGTTGGAAAGGAAGTGTTGTCACTAGGCTAATTCCAGTCATGTCGAGCAGTGTAATTTCTGGTTCTGTGCATTTTACATATAGGCTTTTCAAATTCAAATTCAAAATAATCTTTATTTCATAGGTAAGCATTATTACACTTGAAATCGTCACAATGGTTAAACTCTACCGCTCATTCGTAAGGCAGATTCCCCTGAGAAGAATGAGCAAGAAACTCTAGGGGTTGCTCTTTGTAAATAACATTTACAATATTTTTTTATTTGAAACATCAGATTGAGACTACCTCCATGAGCTAAACGGGTTACTACCACGGATTTTTGTCATCCAAGTACGCAGAAGTTGTATAATAACCTTTAGTATAAAGTTTTTGTTTCACTATAGTTTTAAACCTCGTGAAAGGCAAATTTTGTATATCAACCGGAATCTTGTTATAGAAGCGTATACATTGCCCCTTAAATGATTGTTTGACTTTATGAAGACGACTATCAAGAAAAGCTAGTTATTAATAACCACTCTTCAGTTATATTATAAGTTTAACTACCTATTTATCTTAATAATTATGGAAATACTTACGAAATAACACAGAATTTTTAAAAACAAATTCGTAACGGCTATCTTTCCAAAGTGACTAGAAAATGCTCAAATTACCTTTAACCTCGATAATTACTGTTGCAGTTGTGTAACAATGAACTTAATTGATAAATGTGATTTGCAAACACTGATATTATTTCACATAATACACTTTTTGAAAAGTATTAGGCCGGTTAACCTGACTGTTTTCAACGTCACTTTGTTTACTTACTCAACCTGATCAAATCACTATGTATGCACTTAAAAACTGTATAAGTATATTTTGTAATGATATTATTCAGCAATGAAATGGGGTTTTACAAGAATAACACGATAAAAACAATTAAATTTAAAATAAAATTACGGAACACTTAAGTTTACAACTTAACCGCTGTGTTGCCAGCCCAAAAAAAAAAAATTATAAATTATAAATTATAAGCTTATACTACGTAATCATCATCGTCCACAGCCCGAGTTCACCTGGTGCTGGGTAAAGGCCTCCTTGTTTGCGCCATCCACAACGATCCTGTGCTAGTCTCACCACGTGTGACATCCATCTCTCTCGCTACAGGACGTCTCTATAACCATTTCTAGGCCACCATTCGGATGTCACTTTACTTCTTCTTCGTCACACCTCGCAATATGCAATTAATTATTTTTATTCTTCACTGCAAAGCAAAGTCATCCTATTTTTAAAAGGAAAATGGTCGTAACTACAGCAGCCTACTACCATGCGATTACAGTGACAGTTTTTTTTTACACAGACACATTGCAGTTGGCGGTTGATAGCCTTGGCTTCGCCACCGGATAAAAGTGCAAGCTGAAGGTTCTTAACTCTTTAAAAATAAATTAAAACTAAACTACAGACTAAATAGCGGGAATGAGGGCGTCCAAGTGGGCACCGACCGCGGCTTAGGGCGCTACTGGGGACTTCCGCCAGAAGGGCGTGCTGTGTAGGAGTTAACATACTAGCGTATTTGCTCAAGTGGGGGGCTGTACGACCTCTCTGGCGAGGACGGTTGGTGTGTATAGAGTTCGACTGATAAGCGGCAAAAGTGGACTCTACGGGCACTGATCACAACATGATTACATTCATCACCTACTTAAAATAAATAACGCACACACACATAGTCCTGCACTAGGGAAATCCTGTATCGCGGGTGCAATGGACACATAGACAAGTACAAATAAACTTAAAACTAAACTCACGAAAGAAACAAATGTAGACTATACAAATATTTTTTCCTGCCCGGGTCTTCTGCATGGCAGTCCAGCATGATACCCGTTCGGCCACGGAGGCAGTTCGTTGTTAGTGACTGTTCTCGCTAGCAATCACGTAAAATATTTGTGTACAAAATGTTATTTCTTCTTGTGACCGCTAGGGGCGCTGCATAATTTGCCGTACAAAATTGTGAAGTAATTTACGCCGTCACTAGCGACAGCTGTCACGGTAAACTCGTGGTAGTGGTACAGATTTCGTGTTTCGAGAGTAGGGTCCCAGTATTCGAAATTGCGGCGGTGAATAAAAGATAAATATTGTACAGTGTATATAATGTGTTAATTTACTCGTGGTGCTACAGTCAAAGCAATTATATGTATTCCATATCAGAAATGGAACTCATATCAGATATGTAACTGCACATGTATGCAGACGATACTCAGATTTTGGTACATACGCCTTTAGATGTTACTAAAATTAATAACGCTGTTTATAAACTTAATGAGGAATTATCAGCGGTGGTTCAATGGTCTGTTAGAAACGATCTTGTGTTAAATGCCCAAAAGTGTTCTTTCATTTTGTTAGGGACTAAGCATCTGGTTGAGTTCCGTTCACAAATTACAATTGAGGGTCATGTATTAAGTGAAACTAAGGTAGCAAGAAATTTGGGGCTAATATTCAATAATGGTTTGACGTTTGAAAATCATATTGATACAAAAATAAAAAACTGTTATTGCTCATTGAAACAAATTTACAAACTAAGACCTTTTCTGACTACGGAAGTAAAGCAAAGATTAATAGACGGTCTAGTGCTATCTCAACTTGATTATGGAGACATAGTATACGGGTCTTGTTTACTCATAAAAATCGAAAAGAAAATTCAAAGAGTTCAAAATTCATGCATTAGGTACTGTTATGAGGTACCTCCATGTGCACACATCACTCCATATCTCAATACATTCAATATTTTAAACATGACAAACCGTAGAGTATTGAAATTAAATACATTCGTTCATAATTTGAGGAAATCATGCTCTCCGGCCTATTTAGCTAAAAAGTTGTATTGGAACGACGGGGCTGATGGCAATGTACGATCGATACGGTATCCTACTTTACCAATATCACCAACTCCTAGACTAATGGTTTATCGCTGTAGTTTCAAATTTGCTGCATCTAAGTGTTGGAATGATTTGCCTCCTCCAATAAGGAATTTGAAGTCTTCTTACACTTTCAAAAGGAAATGCAGGCTTTGGTTACTTTCAAAGCAAAGTTCTGCTAGTAATTGGATGTAGTGTCGTCCAGCGGATTTATGCATATTTTTATTTTTGTTCTTTATTTATTTATCTATTTATATATTATAATTTTTCACTATTTATTGTTATTATGTATGCAGTTCATCCTTCTATACTTTATCATCTATACTTTATCTATACTTCATGTATTTTGAAATGAAATATTTTATGTGGATTTGGTACCATTATGTCAATGTAATCATAGCTTTAAGTTTAAATTGTATACTTTAGTCATTTTACTGGAGCTTGTCGAGACACGTCAGAATTATTATATTATTAACATTACAGAATTAAATGTAGCGTTTCACCAAAAAGGTAAAGTCTGAAAAACAGCTCAAGCTGAGACTCTTGCCTTTTTATCTACATGTGTAACTTCAGATTATGTTATTTAAGGCTAAATTATTATTTAATGTAGATAAATAAAGCTCTTATTATTATGTCATAGATACCTACCAATCATGGTTACAAATAATACTGGAACTACTTGAGCTAATTTCGGAGCTTTCTGCTTATTTACGTTATTTAAGTAATTATACTGGTATGGTATTTAGATAAATAAAAGCAAACCGTTGTAAATACTTTTACTATTAGTATAAATAGCATAACTTCTTTATTACACAAATCCGTGGTCCAGTGGCTTGCTCACCGGTTTTCGTGGTGTCGCCATCTCTGAGATCCGGGATCTCAGAGATGGCGACCCGATGTTCGATCCCCGGCCGGGTCAGGGTAGAAAACCAACTTTTCTATATTGTATCAAGTCTGAGTGTGCGTGGTACCGTCGTTGTTTCCGATTTCCATGACACAAGTTATTTAGCTACTTAATTTGGGATCAAAGCAACGTATGTGATGGTGTCTAATAAAAAAATTAAAAAAACAAAACACGTCATGTTACAAAGGACATATACAAAGGTGAGCTTATCTCTAGAAGAGATCTCTTCGAGCCAACCCTAGCCGTGGTTTCAAAATGAAGTCTACAGGACTAATTATCGGACAATAAGTTTAAAATAGAAATGTGAATAAAAAATACAACTCGTACTCCTCATGAAGGAATGGCAAAAATGGAGTTACGTCAAAAACGTTTATTGCTCCATTAGATACAGAAAAATATAAACCACATCCACTCCAATGTAACTCTATCGGCAAATATAGTAGATAGAGTTACAAGAATTGGAGAGGATGTGAGTTATATTTTTAACCGACTTCAATAAAAGGAGGAGGCTATCAATTCGACTGTATGTTTTTTTTGTATGTATGTTACGCGATAACTTCGGTATTTGTGAACCGATTTTGATGATCCTTTTTTTGGTTTGAAAAGAGGGTACCTCCACAGTGGTTCCATTTAATTTTGATGAAAATCATCCAGCTCTAGGTCAGGTTCAGGTCAGGGTTGTTCACGCATGAAGATTCATTTATATAAATAGGGCCTAAATTTTATTATAAGGAGCAATTATTTTAATGGTTGATTTTGCTATTCTCTAATTCAAGGCGTTTTTCTCTCTCAATATTTATTATTATATATATTTAACTGCCTCCGTGGCCGAACGGTTACCACGCCGGACTGCCATGCAGAGGTCTTGGGTTCGATTCCCAGGCCGGGAGAAATATGTGTATGGCCTACATTTATTTCTCTCGTGAGTTTGGGTGTAATTTGTGGTTGTCTATGTGTGTGTCCATGGCACCCTCGACACAGGGTTTCCCTAGTGCGGGGCTATGTTGAGTGTGTGCGTTATTATTATTATAAAAAAAAAAATATATACTTTGAGTAGTGAGAACCAATTTTTATTATCTCCTGTGTCAAGTCCCGTATAGTGACGAACTAGGGGATGAATCCGGATTTGCACACTTTCCGGTAACCGATTTCAATAAAACTTGGTAATTATATATAATTCCACGTACTCTTGAGGTCGGTTCTTTTAGTACTCTTTACTAATTCTGTGTCTAATGGAGCAATAAACATGTTTGACGTAACTCCAGTTATGCCATTCTTCCGTAAGGGGTGCGTAAATGATGACAATATACGTATGACAGACCTACACATCTACATGAACTTTATACACATATACTCATACATTAGCAGAATATATGTTACACTCTATACAAATTACTTGTTTATATTATGTGTTACCGATTAACTATCTAACGTGTAAATTTAATGATAAGAGTAAAGTATTCAGTTCATCCATCGAATGATGTTTTTTTATTTATCTAATAGGAAACCAACACTTTAAAACTAAAATAAGTAATAACAATAACTAGTGAGAGCCAATTAAATTTCATTACATATAGAATTTATTGTTCCTTATTCTTTTTCTTTATTATTTAAGAGTGTTGTGTTATTGCTTGCTTGATACTAAAAATAAAGTCAGTAGAATATTGCTCTAGAAGTTTTATGCTGAATAATGTAGAGTGAATGATGCAATGCGGTATCCCGAAGTTTGTCTGCAATACATAACGTACAAACTAGAAACCTTAATGATTATTTACAATTTTAACACCTGTATTATGCTAATGCATTTTCATACAGGTTTAAGGTATTTTACGTTTGTTAAAATGTTATAAAGAAAACCAAAAAGCTATAACATTCTTTTATTAGATCATAGACCTCAAATAGTCATCTCTGGCTTCTTTCTCTGCGATTTAAAATTACATTGAAAAAAAAAATGGTAGGAATAGTAACTTGTTTTTATCCAAGCCTATCAAAAACATAATTGCAGCAATAATTTTAAGTAGGTAATTAATTTAATCACGTTGTGATCAGTGGCGCAGCGTTGATTTTTGCCATCCGGCCAACCTTGCCAACAACCGAAACTTGCTGCCCCCTCTATTTTCACGTTTACAAAAGTAATTCGTTCGGGAAGGCTTGATTCGATTATGTTTTTATTTTTGTTCACCTGCCTTTGTATTGTTTAGGATATCGTTGTCTCAAATAGTGGAATTTATTTTCCAATTTTAAGTAAAAAAATAATAATTTTGATTAGCGAAGGCTTGGCCGCGCTCGCCGCTGTCACATTGCTGTGCCGCCAAGGGCCATGGCCGCCTCTGCACCCCCCACGCTACGCCACTGGTTGTGATGTATTCAATTAAGAATTCGCCAAACAAGACTTGATTAGAGTCCGGATTTGTTATTTTTTTTTGTAATAGCATATGACGGGACGAACAAGTTATGCGCTTCACGCCTGTCCATAGGAATTGTAGTGCCACTCAGAACTTGCTTTAAATCGCAACGATCTGTGTTCGATGGCACCACCACTTGTCCCTTCCCCTTGAGACGCAAGTTGAAAATCCCACGTGCCTGTAAATTCACCACCACCCTTAACTTTGAAAACCGGAAAGGCAGTAAGCTCACATTACTGCACGGCGGCAAAAATAGGTAAGGTGGCAGTACTTCCCTGGACGAACTCTGTGGAAGAGTTCTGCTACTAAATTCAGTGTAAAGACCCGACAAGAGCCTCAGTGGAATAAACTCCATTCTATTCAAACCTTTTTCTATACCCTCCTTAGCACTCTTCTTTTGATTTCAAAAGTAATCTCGTCTGTCGTCGTCCTAGTCCACGAAGGCTTTCCACTTTCGATCAGGTTTCTAATAAAGTTATTATATTCTATAAGATGGCCCACCGTACTAGTCTTCCGTTTTCGACTATTTTCAAGTTAGAAGAAAGGCAAGGCAGGCCTTTCTTCACTCTTGTTAGGACTTCGCATCTCCTGCTTAGGTTATTATTGTGAAATAGTAACTACTACATTATATACAGAGTGTTTTTTTAAAATGGTACAGTATGGGGAAACCCGAAATCTGTCTTAGGAACCATTAAGTCTTTTTTTCAAATAATTTTCGCATAGTCCATTTTTTTAACCAAGCGTGAATTGTCTATAAAAATGATTTGGTCTTTCATAAAATATTTTTTCGTGTGTAATGAATAAAATTGATTAAATATTTTTAAATGCTAATAGACTCAGTTTCTTATAAGGATGACTTCGTTGTATCCGAAGAAAAAAATGGGACAGCAGAGTTGCTCAATAATTTTTTGTAATAGTATCATTTTTGTTTACATTTTTGATCTCGACTTCGATCGCAGATCTTATATTATATATGAAAATATAAGGTCTTGTATTTCTGTACAAACCAACATAATTATGAGCTATCAAGTATACTACACGTAGGTCATATACCAAGGCGTCACCGGATACATGCCAGTGGCAATCAATACCTATGGGAGGTAATAGAAGTCGAGCGCGCCTAGCGGAACTGATCTAGCATCTAGTCTTTGATGGATAAATATTTGTTTATTTGTTATTTATTATACATTCACAATATCACCAGATGGCAAACGATGTAGTCGAAGACGGAACATGCTTGCCTAGAAGATGTATTGCTGTTACGCCTTGAAAAGGCCCACGTTGTATTTATTAAGAAACAAATTTGTAAACAGTGAATCCCACTTAGGTATTCGTTGTCTATATAAAGAAGAAAATGTGTGTGTATACCTAACCTAGGGTACGTTTCGCACATTCAGTAAAGTGATGTAATTAAGTATAATTTATTATACAGTATTGAATCGTTGGTTTATTTTTTATCACTTAGTAAATTACATTCCTAAAATTGTATGACAAACGGCCTGATTACAAAGTACTTCACCACATCTTATTGTAACTAAAGTACTAAATGGTTAGGAAATGCTCACATTAACTGCCTCTGTGGCCGAACGGTTACCATGTTACCACGCAGAGGTCCTGGGTTCGATTCCCGGGCCGGGAGAAATATTTGTATGGCCTTCATTTATTTATCTCGTGACTTTGAGTGTAATTTACAGTTGTCTATGTGTTTGTCCATAGCACTTTGACACAGGGTTTCTCTATTGCGGGGCTATGAGTGATGGCGCGTTATTATTTTTATTATATACAATTGAAGTAAATATTTTGGACCAGCAAACAACATTTTGATAAAGTATCTGGGAACGCACGCATTTTTAGTCCACACTCAACTTTAGTCAAAGGTTTTTATTTAGTCAAAATGTTTACGTAATATTCACGAGTTCCTGTTGTTGGTCCAAGATGTTTGCTGTATGTTTCAAAAAGGTCTACATTTAAGGCGACATAGTATTCCTACACTATTATATTTATCTGCACCGTCATCGCACTTAAGGGCAAGGCTTTTTAATGAAGAGGTATTTTTTGATCGAGTTTATTCATTTTTATAGACAACTCACGCTTGACCAAAAAATTGACTATGCCAAAATTATTTTCACAAAAAAAGACTTAATGATTTCCAAGACAGTATCCTTTTATCTTCTATATAGTTTCGGATTTCCTCATGCTGTCCCATAAAAAACACTGTATAACATTTAATATACCTTTTCAGTAAAAAAAATTAAACCCACCTTAACATTTTGCTTATTCGGTTTCGCTGTGTTGGTTGCCGCAGCCTTCTCAAAGACAATAAAATTGTAACATAGACGGGTAATTTTCAGGTTAGTTTTCTCTACCTAATTTCGGTGGTAATTTTTATTCATAAATAGTTTGTTTGGTTCACATATTTTTTAACGTCTTTTTGTCTGTTTACATAAAAAAAACATTTTTTTTGCAGAATTGCAAATATGACATAGACACACCGA
>NW_020653743.1:8333037-8337562 GCF_003589595.1 Hyposmocoma kahamanoa | reverse complement strand
TAATTATGTTTTCAGCAAAAAATTGCCCACAAAACGTTTTTTATTGTTATTGAAAACAAAAAAAGTCATTCTTACAAAGGTGCTTCAAAGTAATCGACAATGTGTCGAATGTATGAATCGAAACAATCGAATACGACGACTGGCCAATAGGAAGCCGGGAAAAAAACTGTAACAGCATTGGAAGTTTCTTATACAGCCACTTGATTTTTATACGCACTACAAACTGTCAAATAAGGGCCAATTCGAAGCCCCATTGTATACTTTGGGTTTCTTAATTGATTTTTACTTTCACAGCCTATTTACTGTAACGGTAGACTTAATTAGGGAAATTGCTTAATCATCTAATGAAAATACAGCTTTGTTTACAGCCATTCCTTAAGTTGTGATATTAATTTACGGCAATGGTTACGCCCTTTCACTGTTTCAGGAAATACCTATTGTATAAAATGTACAATAAAATATTGATTTAGTAAATTGCTGTTAATGCTGCAATAATTGTCCGCTAGAGGCGCCACTGGTAAATTCGTTTAGGAAAAATGTAATGGAACCTCATTTGGTGTACGGTAATTGCTTTATTCGGGTAGATAATGGTTGTCTAGAAAACATTCACGTGGAACAAAGATAGTCTCTGAAATCCATGCGATGTTGCAAAATAACTTTCACATCTCTCAGGCAGTGTTATTTATTTGGAAGATACAATTGTCAAAAACATAGTGTGGACGATTTGCGCTAACCTGAAAATCTGTAATCCCTCTTAGAAATGAAACTACTATTCGATTTTTTTTTGTAATATTATTATATGGTATTATAAAATGATATCATATTATCTGTGGTGACGGCCGTGACGTCATGTAATCAGCCCAAAACATTGGTTTGTTTGGAAAAACAAATATACACTATTTATTGATCCGTAAAAATTGTTTCATTCCCAAAATATATATAGAGTTCGTCTAGGGAAATACTGCCACCTTACCTATTTCTGCCGCCAAGCAGTAGTGTGAGCATTACTGAGTTCCGGTTTTGAAGGGTACGGGTGCATGCTGGTGAAATTACAGGCACATGGACTTGTCAACTTATATCTCAGAGTAACGGGCGCAGTGGCAGTGCCCCTCAGATCTTTGCGATTTAAAGCTCACTACTGCAACTGTTATCTATGGACAGGCGGGTTGCTTACGCCTGATGGTAATGACACGACTTGTTCGTCCCATCACTTAGTCATTATAAAAAAGAAATAGCAATGACGATAACCTAAGACGATATCACTCGCAGAGTTGATTTTACATGTATTACACGCAAATCGTACTCCTTGGCACTGCGGAGACGTTTAGGTACTTGTTTTGCGGATATAGAGCGTAGATTGGTGCAACTGATGTCATTAAAGTGCGCACTGCAGAGAAATATTAAAGACTTAAATGAAAATATCACATTACAATTGAGTATAGAAATGTCTACAAAATAAAAATTGACACCTCTACTTTCTAACGCAAGAATTATAAAGCACTTAATGATGGTCAAATTACATGTTTCTTTCGGACATTCTATTATGTATTACTAAGAAAAACCAGTGTTAAAGATGGAAAGTTTTTGCCAAATTACAATTTAAGTGGGATAAAAGTAGGTTTTTGTTTTAGGGCTTTGTTGAAACGATAAACTAGTAACATCTGTACAAAATCAGTTTATGTATAGTTCACAGATAGACATTTAGAGGATTAACTTTAAATACTATGCATAGTAAGCGCCTTAACTATAGCAGTACCTACTCTAACTTTGAATACAATTACACAATCATCTCAGTACAGGGTACTAAAAAGACCGACTTCAAAAGTTCGTGAAATTACATCTGTTAATCAAGTTTTATTGAAATAATTACCGAAACGCGAAAACGATCGAAACCGGGTTCGTCCCCTAGTTTGCCCTTAGAGGTGTAATATTTTTTTCAAATTTAAATGGGACCACTGCTTAGGTACTTTCTTTCCAACAAAAAAGAATCTTCAAAATCGGTTCACCAACGCTGCTGGAGTTATCGCGTAACATACACACAAAATAAAAAACATAGTCGACCTCCTCCTTTGTTTGAAGTCAGTTGAAAAGGGAAGCAGAGATATGCCGTGTTACTTCTGATTTTATTTCTCAAAGTTACTGTGTTGGATGATGTAGTCGCAGTTGTCGATGGTTTTCTTGTTTCATTTTTATTTATTTATTTATTGAGCTTTGGCTATAGAGCCAGCACCTTCAAAAGATAATAAATAATGCAAATAATTAAGAACGTCGATACGTAATATACTTAAACCAACGATTGTATCAATTACTAAAGCAACATCTCTAGTCGGCTGCTGGTAGCTGTAAAGATATCTGGCTGAGTGAAGAAATAGATTTCTCACAGATGGCGATACGGCTAAAAGTTGTTTAAAACCAACAACAAGTGATCTGGTACAAGCACATAGAAAAATTCGTAAGGTCCGCTAGTTCGTTCCGTAGCTTAGGTGGCATAATGTCTGGCACTGGTTGCTGGAAGACGTTGTTTCGAATTCAACCGGATCACAGGATTTTTTTCTAAATGTTGGATCTTTGTTCAACTCAAACGAAAATTCTACAAGAATTCCTTCAAAACATGTCCTACGATGATACAGAGAATTTATTAATTATGACAAAATAAATGTTGTCTAATTTAAGCGTATAGGTGTATAATTTGCATTTAATTGTTTAGTTATTATTTTTTTCTTTATAATTTAATCATATATATATTCACCTAAATAATTAATATTTTTTACCTGAAATACAGGATTCTCCTAGTTCATGTGTTATATTTTACGTTGATACACATAATTAGTTTTTAGTTATTCCTTTGTACAATAATTTATTATTATTATTGTTGGTATTAATAATTGTAACAAACTAGTGGAGTAATTTTACAAAAATAATTTAATATCACGGTATCAGTTCAACGAACTTAAAAAAAGAGTTTTTGGTTTGGAACACATTTCAATATTGGTAAAAAAGACATGCAAAAATGCTACCTGAAATAAAGTCAATTATAACATAATGTATGTAACCCTTTGTAATCCATTTTATCTAAGAAACCTTTATATGTGTTTAGTTTACTTGTCTACTTTTTAGTCTCAAGCTTTTGTGCCTGAAACTAAAAGTTAATTTTTCAGGACATTGAACCTCATTAGTATTTTCCTGATTAAGGTAAAATACGCTATTATTATTATATCTATTTTAGATTTTCGCCTCTCCCAAGGGCTAAAATTTATTTTATATATATATATATATATATATATATATATTATGTTTTCTATTAAAACATGTTTTTAGGTGATTTTGATCGTTATGTCCCTGATCTCCTCATATGGATTTTTGTTGTTATTAATGCGAAGATGCAGATGTTGTTTACTGGATGTTAAGATTTGTTACTATTTGTAGTAAATATGTATACATATCTGTGGATTACTCTCTGAACTACCCATATAAATTTACATTCTGTGTAACTCTGTAGTCAAGTAGCGGTAGAACTCCTTGTGAAAGAGTTCGTCCAGACAAGTACTGCCACCTCACCTCTTTTTGCCGCCAAGCAGTAATGTCAGCATTATTGCGTTCCGGTTTTGAAGTGTAAGGGTGCTGGCGAGATTACAGGCACGTGGGACTTCTCAACCTATCGATGCCTTACTTTCTCAAACTCATATCTTATAAAGAGTGATTATTCAGAGATGGCAAAACTTTCTATTCGTTCAAAATTTCTTATCAAGGTTAATTTACATGCATTACTTTAAGAATAGGTAAAAGCCAGTGTGTGAATAAAAAGAAAATGTGATCTGAAAAATTTGTATATACAATCCCTTTTTTGCCTTTCAGTTACGTTGTGCTTTGAGATACGAGTTTGAGAAAGTGAGGCGACGTTATGTCTCAAGGTGAATCTGAAGAAGAACTTTAGTTCTGAGTGGTACTGCAACTGTCATGGATAGGGATGTCGCTTACCACCAGAGTCACGACTTGTTCGTCGCGTACCATAAAAGAATATCCACGGAAAGATACGAGATATTATTTTTAAATTACCTACAACATTTGTATTGTATTTGCTTCTGAATACAACTAAGAATGGCACGTTCCACTGTCTAACTGTGCGCATTGTGTAAGATAGTGTGACGTGTGTATCAACTTGATGTTAGTTACGCCATTAACAATGATTAGGCAGGTGTAAATGACAATAATAATTGGACTAGCAAATCCAGGCCATTGTCAGAGCTGCAGCAGTCCGTTATTGCATCCCGTTGCTCTAAAATTGTCTAAACTAATCGTGTCGTGTGCGCGCGCACCGTGCTGTGCCGTTATTCCGATCTTGATCTCAGATCACCGATAATAATAGTTATGGAAACCATCTCGGTAATTTAGGTGTGAGTTTTATTTCGCGTTTTGTTTTGAAGTGTGCTATTTTCAACCGACTTAAAAAAGGAGGAGTTTCTCAATTCGACTGTATTTGTGTGTGTGTGTGTGTGTGTGTGTGTGTGTGTGTGTGTGTGTGTGT
>NW_020653743.1:8274818-8333027 GCF_003589595.1 Hyposmocoma kahamanoa | reverse complement strand
GTGTGTGTGTGTGTGTGTGTGTGTGTGTGTGTGTGTGTGTGTGTGTGCGTGCGTGCGTGCGTGCGTGCGTGCGTGCGTGCGTGCGTGCGTGCGTGCGTGCGTGCGTGCGTGCGCGCGTGCGTGTGTGTGTATTTTGTGACTGTATTTCTTTGTAGAATAAAGTTGAGTGATAGAGTGAATACAATAATACGTGAAAGATGTGACTTGAAGGAGGATGTAGTGACTAGAATAGAGAAAGGAATACTGAGGTGGTCTGGGCATGAAGAGCGATTGGATGTAAGAAGAATTACCAAACAGATTTATGATGCGAATGTGGATGGAAGGGTTTTAAGAGGACGTCTCAGAAGGACTTACATTGACCACATCAGTGATATCCTCAAAAAGGCTGGGATCCGAAGTGACAAGAATAAAAGAAGTTGTATGAAAAGCGTAGTTGAGGTATGTGAGGATCGAGAGTTGTGTCAGAATATAGTAAAGTGGCGTTCCGTGGTCTCTGCCTACCCCTCCTGTAGACTAGGGCGTGAGCTTATGTATGTTGTATGTTTGTTACGTGATTACTCCGACAGTTGTGAACCGATCTCGATATTTTTTTTTTGTTGAAAGGAGAGTACCTCTGTAGTCCAATTCAAAATTGAAGAAAATGTTCCACCTCTAAGGGTGGCAAATTAGGGAATGAATGCACTTCATTAGATTTCAGGCACTTTCCGTTAACCGATTTCAATAAAACCTGGCAAAGCTGTTTTAGTAGCAGTAGAGTTCCTTGTGAACGAGTTCGTTCAGGGAAGTACTGCCACCTTACCTATTCCTGCCGCCAAGCAGTAATGTCAACATTTTGTGTTACGGTTTTGAATGGTAAGGGTGCTGGTGAAATTACAGCAACCTGGGACTTTTCAACTTATGTCTCAGGGTGACGGGCGCAGTGGTAGTGCCCCTCAGATCTTTGCAATTTAAAGCTCTGAGTGGCACTGTAACTGTTATGGACAGGCGTGTAGCTTACCATGAGGCCCACGACTTGTTCGTCCCGTCACTTGATATTATATAAAAAAACGTAATTATAATTATACACAAATTTTTGAGGACTTTTTTTATAAAAAATAATTGAAAACATTGTAACGGTACAGATTACAGAAAACAGATATGACAACATTAATTATAAATAATGAAAATATTTTTTTTATGGTATACAGCATCTGTAGATAACTTGTGTTAAAGTAGTTCTTTATCACTGATGTAACGTTTCGGTGAGCTTTCTCTTCTTGCTTTATCTACAAACAAACATAGATTTCTTGATTATGATTACGATTTCAAAAGTAATTCAAATATTTGAACGGGGCTTACACAAAAATCCCGTTGCGGAACATTAGAACAAGATTGTAATCGCTAGTCACTTTCAGCGTTATAGGGTTGGGTAAAATGGGTAAAAATAAAAACTTAAATCCTTTGATGAACGAGTTCTTAATTTTAAATATCTTGTTTACACTCTCCCCTGTTCGGTGCGGTTGTTTCCACTTCAGCCATTTTTTCCAAAGTCGTTTCGACATCTGATATTACCGGTTACCGTGCTGTTCTGCCCTGCTGAAGGCCTGTGTTCGGGAAATATTTATATGGATTTTGGGTGTAATTTGTGGTTGTCTATGCGTATGTCCATGGTACCCGCGATACAGGGTTTCCGTGGTGCGGTACTTTTCATTATTTGTAATTAATGTTGTCATATATATTTTCCGTAATCTGTACCATTAAAATGCTTACAATTTTTTTTTATAAAAAAAAAGTCCTCAAAAATTTATGTATTGATTATAATTATGTTTTTTTTAAACATCAAGTGAAGGGACGAGCAAGTCGTGCGCCTGATGGTAAGCTACACGCCTATCCATAACAGTTATAGTGCCACTCAGAACTTAAAATCTTAAAAAGATCTGAGGGACAGTGCCACTGCGCCTATCACCCTGAGACATGAGTTGACAAATCCCATGTGCCTGTAATTTCACCAGCACCCTTACCCTTCTAAACCGGAACGCAGTAATGCTCACATTACTGCTTGGCGGTAGAAATAGGTAAGGTGGCAATATTTCCTGGACGAACTCTTTCCAAGGAGCTCTACTGCTACTAAGTGACGGGACGAACTAGTCGTGGGCCTGTCCATAGCACTTGCAGTGCCACTCAGAGCGCTAAATCGCAAAGTTCCCAGGGATACTGCCACTGCGGCCATCACCCTAAGACATAAGTTGCCGACTCTCATATGCCAATAATTTCACCAGCACCCTTACTCTTCAAAACCGGAACGCAGTGATGTTCACATTACAATAGGTAAGGTGGTAATACATGGCTCTGCTGCTACTAATCATATATAAAATAATACACGCGATTTAGATTCGATGTTTTTTTTCTCCCCAAGGAATTAAAGCCTTACGGAGTACCACGTTAGGATCTACCGAAAAAAACTATGGGAAACAGTTTCAGCGTAATTTGTTCAGCTCCAGGTAGCACTGGCTGTCACCGTAGCCATGGTCGCTTGCGCATGGCAGTGCCGCAATGGCAGTGTGGTGCGGCGCTCGCGTCTTGCCCCTCGAACGGCGGGTTTACTCTATCACTCTCGTGGTCCGTTATTTTTGTTACCTTTGTATTTAGATATAAATATTATCAAATAATATGTTAATTACAATGTTCATGGGGTTTCCGCGAAACAATTTGTTTTGCCGTTGAAATGAGAATCCACTATTTTTTCTGTAAAATGTTATGCACCGAATTGGAAGTTCGAAAAGTTGTATATAAACTATCACTTTATAGTTCGTTCCGCCACTTCAATTATATCTTGTTCTAGTTAAAGTCCGTTAGTGAGCCATTATTAGTGTGAATGTAATCTTATTTTAATTGTTGTTCACAAAAATGGATGAAAACACCTAATTGGGGTGCGCTGCTTGTGAAGTGTGTAGTGTACAGGATTTATCACATATACCTAAATATATTTGACCATCATATTTAGCAAAATTGTATAATTAACGTGAAGGTAACGTATACATGTTGGAGAAGCTCTTCAGCTTCTGGAAGATATCTTCGGTGTTTTGTAGAACGGTCGTAAGCGACATGTCGTAGATTCAGATGAACTGCCTCTGTGGCCGAACGGTTACCATGCCGGGCTGCCACGCAGAGGTACCAGGTTCGATCCCCAGGCCGTGACTTTGGGCGAAATTTGTCGTTGTCAATGTGTGTATCCATGGCCCCCGCGACACAGGGTTTCCCTAGTGCTGTGTTAAGTGTGTGCGTTATTATTATTTTTTTCAGGGGAGCATATTTTAGGTATTAACGACTATTTTAAAATATTTAGTTCCTGTCTTGAAATTCAATTTTAAAACGCAATGTTAATTGAAACCAAAATTTAATTTTAAAATGGGACGTCAATATTTTAAAACAGTTATTAAAACCTAAAATATACTCTGCTAAAAATGTACGACATATCGCTTACGCCCTTTCTACAAAACATCAACGATTAGCTATGTCACTGGGGTTACTTCGGAAGTCTTTCCAAACTCATTGTCTACAATGGAGCTAACCTATACATATGTGTGGAAGTAACTATTTCATATTTTGTTTGAGATTTTTGTGAAACTCCAATAGTTTTGTTATGGTTGTATACAAAAATCGAACACATAGAATAGTTTTTGTCGACCGGGTGGAACTTGAATTTTGAACCCACATCCATGCTGCACCGTAGCATTGCTCCAACCAACGGAGCCACGGGAGTCGTCGAAATTCTCTTATGTGTTTTTGTTATACATCTTTGGTCTGAGTTTCGGCGTTCGTCGCTGTGATTTTTTTTATTCTTTGTATTTGTTATAAGTACTAAGTGACGGGACGAACAAGTCGTGCGCCTGGTGGTAAGCGACACGCCTATCCATAACAATTGCAGTGCCACTCAGAGCTTTAAGTAAATCGTCATCAGCCCATTTACATGTCCCAATGCTGGGCACGACTCCTCTCAGGCGAAAGTTTAGGCTATAGTCCGCCACCCCGTCCCAAAGCAGGTTGTGGACTTCACACAAGCATACCCAATTATTCTGGCAAGTTTAGTAAAAATAACCCGTTATGTTTTTTAAACCAAGTTACACCTTTTTTGTGATATCAAACGACGGGACCAGCAAGTCGCGCGGTGGTAGTAAGCGACACGCCTGTCCCATGACAGTTACAGTGCCACTCAGAGTTTTAAATCGCAAAGATCAGGGAAGCGCTGCCACTGCGCCCGTCATTTTGATGGTAGCACTTCACCATGCGTAAATGGCATGTGTGACAAAGTATTTACCTTGTTTGCCTATTCGACAAATACAGCAAACACCAAAACCGCGTTAACGCGCGCTGGTCGGTATCCCGACTCACATCAAAAGAGCCAAAGAGGCAAATACGCAAGTGAACCGTCCGCACTATGTCATATTCATTATTTTAACCATTGACCTACCAACAAATAGGTCAATGATTTTAATTCCTTATTTTGCACCTTGTGTAGAGTGTCATATTTGTAAGTGTCGACATGTTTGCCTGTATAGCAAATATTTCTTCAAGTACATCGAATACCCAATAACAAATAAAAATTCACTAGCGCCCCTTCAAAATCGGAATGTAATCTCATTTGACGGCAGAAATAGGTATGGGTAAATAGGTGGCAGTGCTGTTTCACAAGGAGCTCTACAGCTACTAAACCTATGATTGTCTATTAATTATGTTAGTTTTTGCCACCAATTAGTACTATTGTGCTATAATTCATTTTATTTATAGGTTATTTAAGTTTAGTATTGTCTTGAAAGACCTTGTCATCTCAATATTATCAGAACTTAAAACGAAATTAAAGAGGAATAGGTTTAGTCCACTCTCGGAATTACATAAATCGAAAATATATAATAAATCGCTCAGAAAGTGTCCAAACATAATTCAATATCGATTTAATCGCTGTCCTGGCGAAGCAAAACTTTTTTATCGCCAAGCTAGAAAATAAACCACAGCTACAGAACTGTTGTTTAGTTTTTAGCATCTTTCTTAAGTGTATGTTTTTATCTATGTTGTTTGTACACACATCAAAAAAAGTTTGCGATCACTTCGAAAAACTGAAATCTTTTTTGTTACTGTAGATTATATTATGATTTTTTCTTCTTTTTAGATTCTTTATTTAAAAATAAATTAGAACATAAAACAATGACCCCGTTCAATTGTTTTTTCATATAAAAAGGCTTTCAGTCCTAGCTTACGCTCATTCAGAAATCTGATTTAGTCAATTATAAGCGATTCAAGATATTTTTCGCGGAAAGTTGTGATTGAAAAAATGCCAAGAGGATTATCAGAGGTTTTACGAGCTAGAATAGTAACTTTGAGGGAAGAAGGATACACCACGAGAGTAATAGCACGCAGACTTGCTATATCCCAATCCTGGGTCGTGGCTACGTTGCAGAGGTATCACGGAATGGGGAATTTAGCTGACCGACCCCGCAGCGGTCGCCCAACTGTTTTGACAGCTGCCCAAAAGCGCTATATTAGATTGCTGGCAGCCCGTGATCCAACAATCAACGCCACTAAAATAAAAGCAGAAGTCAGGGCCGCCTCTGGGCTTGAAGTTAGCACGCAGACCGTTCGCAATTGCTTGCACCAGGCTGGATTACGAGCACGGAGGTCTTGGCGAGCTCCGCTCAATTCCCGGCAACGTCAACAACGAAGATTGCAGTGGGCTAGACTTCGGCAAAATGAAGAAGGTGAGGACAAAAACATTTGGCAAAACTGTCTCTTCGTTGACGAACCCCGAATCAGCACTCATCCAGATAACCGACGTGTCCGTGTCTGGAGAAGACCAGGCGACCGTGAAAGACAAAGAACTGCCACTGGAACAGTTCAGCAAGGCGGAAAATCGGTGTCCTTTTGGGGTGGCATTATGATTGGAGCTAGAACGCCTTTGATCCCGTATCGGGGCTTCATGACAGCAGACATGTACAAAGCAGTTGCTATTGATGATATCGTCAGACCATTCCGAGTAAACCATGGGCACCAATTTGTACTGGTCGATGATAATGCGCCCGCACATCGAGCTCAACGAGTCAATGCCGCTCTTCAAGAATACGATATCACACGATTAGACTGGCCTGCCGGCTCGCCCGACTTAAACCCAATAGAGCACGCGTGGGATGCTCTTAAACGAGCAGTATGGAACCGTGAGCCACGTCCCCAGACAGTTCCAGAGCTCAGGGAAGCCGCTATTGAAGAATGGGATAGGTTACCCCAGGAAATGCTGGATAACTTGATCCTCAGCATGCCCAGGAGGATCTTCGCATGTATTCGAGCCAGGGGAGGAGTTATTTTATATTGAATTCACACCTTTTAATAATAAATTGTTGTTTAAGTTTAATTAAACAGTCTTTTTCTTTCTATGAAATTTCTATCACTATTACATTATGATTAATGGCTCAATTTTTTAAAATAAATAATATAAAATAGTTTTATATTTTAATTTCAAACAGGGTATTCCTATTTAAAGAAAGCATACAACATAGATTTTTTCTTGATAAAGTTAAATTTAAAGAATTATAGGAGCTTATGCTATTGATCGCAAACTTTTTTTGATGTGTGTAGGTTGTTTTCGCTCCTAAACTTAAAGAATGGAAAAAAATAAAGGCTCCTAAACAGAGGGATTTGTCATAGAAGTCACGCTTGGCTTCCTTTACTTTTTTTGCATCCTCTAAGTGCTTGACCGATGGACAAACCGTCACAGTCGCAGCATACATTAAACATAACGGGTATAGATTGAGTCCTCAGCTCATATCGCCCCTGGTGGCTAACGCGCCAAATATTTTTTCCTTGAACATACACATCTAGAAGTTTATTGATTGTACTTGTCTTATTTATTTTTTTTAGGTATGTTTTGAAGTAAATCACTGCCTTTGCGAAATGTATTTCGGGTTCTGAAATATTGTTTAAAAATTGTATGGCCAATAAAAAGGAGATGCCAGCGCCATCTATTGATCGAAAACTTAACATTTTCGTCGTGAAGTACTGGTGGCTGGTTCAAAACATATCGACCAAAAATGAGACGCAAGTACGTTAGTTATTTAGTTCAGTAATTGGATGTAGAGGTTAAATTTTCCCCAACAATTGTTGTGTATTTTTTCAAAGTAAAAATTGTACAACCCTTGTTCATGAAATTTAATTTAGAAATGAAAGCACATCACGTCTAAGAGATTCATGTGATGATATTATATCCGATGGAATATAGCAACGTATCCTATTGAAAATAAAAAGCATAATACTTATATCGGTTATTGGATTTCCGTCTGGCATCGACTCTAATAAAAATTTTCGGGAATCAGGTTCGCGTGAAAATGGCACGATTCAACGTTGAAATGGAACTTTGAAATAGTATAACCCTTCGTATTAACTGGAAAGTACCTTTTTTTTTTCGGGTAAATCCAATTATATTTCAATTTCCTAGATACCACATGTAGATACGTGTGTACAATAATGTCTAGGCACAAATCTTGTGTTTTTTTGCCTTTTATGAATAACTGTCTAAACTCTATTTAAAGCAGGGTTTCTTAACCTGTGGTCCATGGACCTCTAAGGGGTCCGGTCATGAACACCGGGGGTTCATGACGAGAATGCTTAATATATTGAATTTCATATAAAAATTGGTATACGCACTCTTTGACTTATGTCCATTATAAGAGCGATCGACACGCGCGTCAATCAACCCGCATATTACAAATTCTATAAAACGAATACTCATTAATCAAGACCTGGCGGCACAAAAAAACCTGCGTAGGTTTATCCGTACACCGCAATAAGTTCTTCTTCATCTTTTCGGAAACGGTCCGTGGGCTCTTTGAAATTTTGAGAGGGATCCATGACTAGAAAAAAGTTAAAACGCTGATTTAAAATGATATCGTAAATACTTGCAAACTCGATCTCAGTAATATTGTTTATTCGTATGTGAATCAACAATAACAATAAGTAACAAATTTTCGAAATACTTCTGTTTCTGGTTTGACAGTATTGGTTTTTTATTTTATTGAGAAATGAAATTTTGCTTTTCTCGCTGGTGTGTGGCATTTAGATAGCTGCCTATTACCATAGCTACATAGTGGCATTTACTCTTACAAAAAATCTACACATTTCTAGGTTCTTTGTTATCAATTCGTAGAATTTTGGTTGAAATGTACCGTTGATTCAAATATAATATTACGTTTTTGTCTTAAAAATAAAGAGAAACCCGAAAATTTGTACGTTTTGTGGTACGCAAATTTCAACTTTGTTGTCCTCACCATAAGTTTTTGCAGGCATATGAACTTTTAGTGTTTTTCTGTTGAACCAATTAGATAATGATATTTATGACCCAGGAACAACAATCGTGTTACGTGGAATAGGTACGTCAGAAATGCATTCTGCCTCTGCAATGCACTACCCGTAGTAGATGCAGAATGCATTCCTGTCTCTCACATTTTCATTATAAGAAAAATATAGCTTTTATAACATCACGTTCACCGTTTTTTAAAATCACGGAATCAAAATAATAGATGTTATTTAGAAATGGTTCCAAGCCGTGATTACCACGGATTGTCGAAGTAGGCGTGAAATCATCTCGCACGATAGTCATTGAACTGAGCTTTGGTTACGCAGCCACCTTGACCTTCCCAATTGACTTTGTACTGACTGCTTACGAGTTTAGGAAAGAAATGACAATTTGAAATATATTTTGTGATGATGACAGGTGAAAGTACTATTACTTTGCTATCAACAACGACATCTTTATTGGTACATACTTTGTAATATTAAATTGAAGTCTTTGAATAGCAAAGTTTATTCTGGAGTAACGAATATAGAATTCTTAAGCTATTGTATATAGAATCTTACTAGCAGTAGAGCTGCTTGTGAAAAAGTTCGTCCAGTGTAGTACTGCCACCTTATCTATTTCTGCAGCCAAGCAGTAATATCAACATTACTGTGATTCGGTTTTGAAGGGTAAGGATGCTGATGAAATTGATGAAAATTACAGGCACATGGGACTTGTCAATTTATGTCTCAGTCGTCGGCAATGCCCCTCGAATCTTCGCGATTTAAAGCTCTGAGTGGCACTGTAACTGTTATAGACAGGCGTGTAGCTTACTAACAGGCGCACTACTTGTACGTCCCGTCACTTGATGTTATAAATAAATCTTATGAATTGTTTCTCTAAGACATGTGTAAATTGTCAAACAATTAAACAGTAATTGACTAAGGTATAAAAAAAGCTTATAAGGGGTTGTAGATCTCGTTTGGCTGATCCCAAATACGTTAATAACTCAATTTCGCTAATAATGTCGATTTGTTAGTTATGACAAAGACATTTTCACTTCTCATGCTCTGAAAGTACGTCAGTATGGCCTAACATAGCGGGAGTAATGATAAATTGTTTTTTGTTTGCAGATAGAGCCGAACACAGCGTTCTTGCGAGCGGCGCGCGCTGGACAGCTTGACACTGTCGTCGAGCTGCTCGACTCTGGCGCAGTCAAGGACATCAACACATGCAACTCGGTTGGTATCACAATAAAATCAATTGACTCATATACTCTTCCAATTGCGATTTTGACGAGTTGAATAAAACAAGGACATATCCCGTTGCGATATTTATCTTTTCGATATTGAATTCTTCAATCTGTTGCCACCTGACGTTGAGTTTAACGAGTTTTACTCGCATACACTGCTGGGCTCGGTTCAAATCTAATCATTCTAAAGTGGGCTACAGACTTTGTTCTGTACAGTATACCTACTTTATAATACTAGCAGCAGTAGAGCTAATTGCGAAACAGTTCTTTCAGAGAAGTACTGCTACCTTACCTATTACTGCCACCAAACAATAATGTTAGCATTACTGCGTTTTAGTTTAGAAGGGTAAAGGTGCTGGTGAAAATATAGGCACATGGGACTTGTCAACTTATGTCTCAGTGCACTTTTGATGACTTTACAAAAATATTGTCATTTCCTATGTGTAAGAACTGTATAAATACTAAATACATTAGCGCGGCGACATGCATCGTGTTTAGTTTTTTCTTAAATTGTTTGTCTTTTAAACTGTACTGTACCAAGCTATATCTAAAGTTTATTTTCAAGGTTTCTTTTAATGTTGTGATACGGAGCAAACTTGTAGCGGGGTTTTGGGCGTTTTTTAACTGCCCTTATAACTTTTTACTTCCGATGCTTATCTCCTATTGAAGTTTGTCAACTATTTACCATTTAATAATCCTGATTAAGTACTTCTGTTTTGAAAACCGCGACCAAACCATACGGTTTGGTCGCTATTTTCAGTGGGATAATATTATTTGATCCTCAAAGAAATAATTCACCTAATGTAAATGTGCTCTTTTTTAAATAAACGATATTTTTTTTGTTTCATATATGTATATGTATATTAATTGTTCCATCTATATTACTTAATCTATTGATAAATTATACATGAACTGTGTTCAAGGTAACACTATTATTATGTTTAAGCATACTAAATTGCATACGCATATAAGCATACGATTGATAACATTTATAACCAGAATATCTTTTGATGTTGATTTCCTATTAAATATTGGTCCATTGAGTAGGTTAGGTTAGTATATGAAAAAGCAGAAGCCAATTTGCTTGCGTGTCCGAACTTGTTTTCAGGTCAAATTATATTATATTTAATATAATATTAGCATACAAATATAATCAACATTTACTTAGTTTTAAAAATAAGTATCTAAATTTTTTTTATTAATGCTTATTTGCCTTAGTTTTGAGGCCCAACATAAAACTATCGGAGTTAATTTATACAACTCAAAGATTTTTTGCGTAGCTCGGAACAGATTAAAATATCCATCGATTTAGTTTATTTTAAGACTTAGAGAAAGAGCATCAAAGAATAAAAAAGATGACCGTTTAGATTTTTTGCCTGCTACTTTTGCAAATTTAAAATGATAATTTAAATACATGCCATAATCAATTAGTTCGTCTCATGTGTTGTACTTCGGTTGTCCAGAACAAAAGACTCTCTGCTCACTCGCTGCTAGACTCGCTATTTTGACGAGCGGATGATGTGAGTTAACCTTTTGCTTAGCACCGAATCGCAAAAATAGCTCAAATGGAATAAACAAGCGAGATCCTATTCCTCTGATGGAAATAGAAACAAAAACATCATCGTGATAATTTCATTCATGGCTGCGATTACACCTGCATTGCAGGATGCACTCAATGTGAGGATACGTTACATTATCTGATGACATACACTATGGTGCAATTTTTTTAGCGTATATGTTTTATGGTACGATGTAGTTAGTCAGTTCAGTTGCCATTGATTAACCACGTAGAAACTTTCCTTTTACTATTGACAGAGACACGGTTACCGCTGGAGGAACGCATGCCGTGTAGTTTATCAATGTTTATTTTAGTTAAAACGTTAGTTAAAAGGACACAATTGTTTTAATCGTTGCATATCGATCGGTCTCATCGGTCGACCAAACACTGCATGATGTCGGATCCGACTGCATGCAGTTAATGCGTGAAGTCGTTATCCGAGATCTCGACTGCATGAAGTTCATTAAAGCCTTCAGGCATTAACTACATGCAATCGGAAGCGACTTCATGCAGCCGAGATCGTCTGCATGCAGGTAATGCGCGAAGTCGTCATCAACTTCATGCAGTAGTGGTCTCGACTGCATGAAGTTGATTACGACTTCACGCATTGACTGAAAACACTCATTAAATATCTTAACAACCTTAGAAGAGATCCATGCCTAACAGAGGGACCTAAAAATAGTTGACGACGATGATGATGATGACGTACATACATTCATACCTGTCTTCACCTTTGTATTGCCTTATGTCTGAATATAAAATTTTATTTTGTAACATTAGTCTGTGTGTACAAGATGAGGAAATGAGGAGTGTTGAAGATAAAGAAAAAAATATGTTTGGCGATCAAACTTTCTGTAACATAAAGTACCTCACACCATTTACTTTGATTATCCTATAGACCCATGGAAGTGAGACGAGAATGGGCGCTTCAATAAAGTATATGTTTAATCTAAGAAGATATTTCGGTGACCCTTCGCTATTGGCTAAAATCCCTTTTTCATCCCGCCAATGCTCGTTCCGTTTTACGTAAACGCCGACACCCTCTACTCGCTCTACATCCTAACCCCACAGGAAGACACTAAATAATTCTCTGAGCTTTCGGCAGCTACAGTCGGTAGATCCAAATTTATTAAGTACATCTTGAGGATACCAACAGTACCTGTTTTTTTTTATAATATCAAGTGACGGTAAGCAACACGCCTGTCTGTAACAGTTACAGTATCATTCAGAGCTTTAAATTGCAAAGATCTGAGGGGCACTATCACAGCGCCCGTCACCCTGAGACATAAGTTGACAAGTCACATATGCCTGTAATTTCACCAGTACGCTTACCCTTCAAAACCGGAACACAGTAATGCTGACATTACTGCTTGGCGGCAGAAATAGGTAAGGTGGCAGTACTACCCTGGACGAACTCTTTCACAAGGAGATCTACTGCCACTAAATACATAGAATTATCTAAACTACATAAAATTATGAACAATCTGTATCACAACTAGACATTACAATAGCGACTCTGATATAAATCTCTACAGCAACCAATGTATTTCCTTTACTAGTGCAAATAAGTTCCATATTACGAATGATCGTATTAAGTAGAACAGCGCAGTTCAATTGAATTATCGAGGATGCCAACTCCCACGGGGCGGTAAATGGGTTACACGGCCTATTCCCATCGGGGACTTCGGTCAATTTTCTAGGACTACAATTACTGCGAATGCACTTTTTATCTAACTAATAACGGTCGCAAATAAGGTCAGGTCAAAAGTATAGTCGATGCCCTAAGGTAAATGATTATTTTATGGGGAACTGTACATATACGTTTTTACAATAAGATTCCGGAGCGTAATATCATTTCCTAACATTAAAGGTATTTAAATTGAAAAGTCATATTACAAAATTGAAGAGTATGTCTTAGATAAAGATGTATGGAAAGACAACACGAGTCTAGATTACACACAATTGTGATTCAAAGCGTATTCCATAGCATTTAGGTTTATTTGAAAAGAGCAATCCCTAGTTTCTTGCTTGTTCTTCTCAGCGTAGTGAACGAGTTTCAAGTGTAAAAATTTTTCATAAGGAATAAATAATTATTTGATTAAAATTTTTACTAAGATGGCTTTTTTTCCATCCTCTAAGAAGATGGCTGACCCATTAACCGACTTTTGGTTCTGACAACCTTATTATGCATTCAACAGAAAAATGTAAAGGAATTCCTGCTCTTTGATTGAAATTTCTATTTATGTGATGTAACTCTTAAAACATTCACTATTGATGCTGATGATGAGAATAAGAAAGTCTTACCAAAATGAATTATATCGCTTGCACGTTAAAAGTTAAGTTTGTTTAACATCTGTCTTCACTCTGATCTACTTAGAACCAAATAGACTGTTAGGGGTTTAGATTTCTTAGGGCATCGACTGTACCAAGAATACACAGTGCAGGAAGCGAAAAAGGTATTATCCGGAACGTAGCCAATTTAGATCCGTAGTCTCTGTCTACCTAACAGTTATTGTTGACGAAAATTTAAACGCACAATCAAGTCGCTCCCGTCCACGTCATGTAGTTTTACATAAAGAACAATGGCAAATTCCCATATTAATTTTTGTTGACATAATTTGAATGCGTCTGTTTATGAAAAATATGTGAAAACATGGAGTTGAAATTCCTGAACAAATTTTATTTCAGGTTTACTATTCTGAAAAGTCAGTAATTAAATATATAATTAAGAAATTAAGAAACTGACAATTGTAGATATCAGATAAGTTTACATATTAATAGTCATTAGAGTTTCTATTAAATACGATTTTATTTCCAGATTTGGATTGGCCGCTATTATAATTTGAAAAACCTAATGAATTTATTTTATTCAAACTTGTAATTAAGACATTTGAAGACGCTAATGAATTCTTTTGACTATGATTTTGCCATAGTTCTTTGTCTACTTTATTTTTTGTAATAAAGTATGTAGTTAATCTCTTATTGAAAATCGGTCCAATTCAGTACATTTGATATTACGTGAACTAACTTATTATGGACCAGTCTATACGTAGATATAGAAAATCACTTTTTGGCGGTTAGATGTCGCTCAACGTTACGAAACAAAAAACTGACAGTTGTAGAATCAGTCCGGTTACATACTAAGTAATTCTTTGAATTTCATTTAAATATGATTTTATTTCCAAACTTAAACAAGCAAATTTGATTAATCTCTGTACAGAGTACTAAAAAACCGACCTTAAAAGTTCGTGGAGTTACATCTATTTGCCAAGTTTTATTGAAATCGGTTACCGGAAAGTACGCGAAACCGGATTCATCCCTTCGTTTGCGACCCTTTGAGGTGGATATTTTCTTCAAATATAAACGGGACCACTACTGAGAAAAAAGAATTAACAAAATCGGTTCACAAACGGAGTTATCGCGTAACATATATACAAAAATATTACAGTCTATTTGAGAACCACCTCCTTTTTTCAAGTCGGTTAAAAATGTAATTAATTTATTTTATTCAAACGTATAGTTAGTCATAATATCATAGTCGTATGTTTGTAGACGCTAAAGAATTCTTTTAACAATGATTTCGTCATTGTTCTTGTTGTCATTGCTAACTTGATTTTTAATTTATATGTATATAATTTTAAAGTATTTCTAAATAGTTTATCTTGTTTTTAATAGTTACTTTTTTAATAATAATTAATTCTATTCTTATTTTTTTCCATAATGAATGGCTTGTGAGACTAATTTATTGTCTCAATTCTGCCAGTGTCCGTTACGTGCTAGTTTCATAAACATCATGGAGAGAGTGTATATAGAAAGTTTTGTTCGGTGACTCTGAGGGAGTCTCGTATATGTTATTTAAGTCAGGATTTATTTTAACTGTTGACAGACTGTTTTTTATTTGTTTTATTTTTTATTTTAGAGCTTTGGCTATGAGGCCATCAGTTTAAAACTACAACAAAACTATTTAACTGAATTAGCTAAACCTAAACACTACAACCTATCTAACAAATTGTGCTATGATCTAATAATCTAAAAGTTTAAATAGGACAATCGAATCTCCTTGCAATAGTATTTAGAATGCTGTTGGGATTTCGCCTCGCACGACTCAATAGCGAGACAATCTTTTTCCGCATGACGGCCTGGAAACCTACACTACACCTGCTAGACAGTCCCATCAGCATTCTAAACGCGTTGTTATATCAAACGCGCAAGGTGTTTTATATGCATTTTGTATGCCTAACCCACAAGCGGCTCAAGTAGAAGATTGTCAAGTGTTACTCTATAAAAGTAAAGATTGAAAAGATATTAGGATAGAGATGGACTTTTAAACGAAATGTACTTTAAGAAAGGCTTTTTCATAACACTCTTATAAATGTAAGTTGTAAGCGTTGCTGTTGTAAGTATTGAACTAATACTCAGCAATTTCATTTTTTTACAACGAGTTAACGATGCGCGACGTTCATCATTCAGCCATATGACGCCCACTGCTGGGCATAGGCCTCCCCCAACGATTTCCTCGACGATCGGTCCTGTCATGCGCGACTTTGAATGCTATTAATACTAATCATTCGAAGGGACATATCTGTCGAAGAACCGATAACCGGTGGGGGAAGCGAGTTCTTGAGTGGAGATCACGGCTCGCCATACGTAGTGTAGGACGCCCCGAGTGTATGGCCAGATGGAGTGACGATTTGCGAAGGTCTGCTGGCAGGTGATGGATGCAACGAGCTGAGGACCGGGCGAAATGACGCGCATTGCGAGAGGTCTATGTCCAGCTGTGGACCGATAGACCGTTGATGATGACTCGAAGGGACAAATCATTCGCTTAATTCGAATCCAAGTTGCCGATACCGAATGCTCCTGACAGTCGGTCGGGTACACGGGTCGAATGATTTTAAGTCCGAACTTTACTAGATCATTCGCCGTGTCCATATCAATATAACCCTGTCCCTTGTCCCCGTCACATCACAACATGGAACATTAAAATCTGAATCTACTTAGATTATATTATTGATATAACGTATTTCATGAAAATTGTAGATACCTCCAAACCTCCGTGCTAAAGAGGATCATGTAACCAACCTTTACGTGTATAGATCTTAAAACCTTTACGTGGCTAAATGCTAAAAAACCTACCACATAAGTCATTCATCCCCTAGTTTGCCACCCTTAGAGTGGAATATTTTCTTCAAATTTAAATGAGACCACTACTGAGGTACTCTCTTTCCAACAAAAAAATAAATAAAATAAAAATAATATCATTAAAATCGATTCACAAATGCCGAGTATCGCGTAACATAGATTAAAAAAAACATAATACAGTCGAATTGAAAACCTCCTCCTTTTTTCAAAGTCTGTTAAAAATAGGAAAATCCTAAATAAAACAATAATAATAAGAATTTATTTCATCCATTCTCAGTCCAATAAAGTCTGTAATATTTTGTTATCACAATATCGTAAATGTGATTTGCAACATAATTACAGTCCTATTGTGCGTGATAGAAATTTGCGGACGCTACGTGAGTGTGACCGAACCAATATAAACGGCCTTATGTACCTGCTGTGCTGCCGGTGCGCATGCAGGTGATCAATTCTCACGTCGACAAGAGTTCTTTACCCATTTGCGCCTAGCGTGAGACATGACTGTATTTAGCCCCTAAATTCTATCCAAATCATCGAACCATCATCATCATTAACCCATTTATAAGTCCCACTGCTGGGGGGGCACGGGTCTCCTCCCAGGCGAGGGTTTGGCCCACACTACAATAAATACAGTAGAAGTGGTTAACTAGTGTCTGACGCGTGCCAACATTAGCTCTCCAAAGACGTACTTGACCTCAGTCCGCCATTTTCGCTTTGTATGGTATGGTTGTGTCATTCTTTCGCGCGAATTCTCTAAAATTCGCAGAAAAATGCCTTATTGTGCTGTTTTGGAGTGCAAAAATGATAGCCACTCCAAAAATATTACATGTAGTAGTAATTCATATTATCGGTAAGTTTTATTTTAACAAGTGTTCCATTTTCTGTTTATCGAATTGATTCAGATGTAAATCGTTGGTCGTAGTCCAGCTACTGGTCACAAGATGGCAGCACGTAGAATAAAATTTCAATGTAAAATCAAAACGTCGTAACTTGCAATAAAGGTTTTGAACTTTCAACTATATAGCGACTAGGTAAAGTTTAAATTATATTAACAATCCAGAATTTGTTACATATTTTTAAATTAGAAACTATGACCAATCATTATCTAGACCTCGTAGTGTGTATCATTTGTTTGTGTGCGTTTTGGCGACAGCGGTTCTGATAGCAATCGAGGCTTTTGGTACTTCCAATGCTTTTTTTTTTCTTCCGTGGGTTAGGCCATAGTCCGCCACGTTGATTCAATGCGGATTGGGGACTTCACACTTTTTCCGAGGATTGTGAACTTTCTTCGACGTGCGGCTTCAACACAATGGTATCCATCACCGAAAAGCTCATGGTAAATTTTAAATTCAATTTCGAACATAAGGGTTCATTTACCAACCACACATCACAACCAAATAACATCACGATTAAAAGTTTTATAATATCGTGGACCCTATTCGCATAAAGTCAACTTTATATGAAATAATAATATCAACATAGTATTAATTATAGAGCGGCCTTCGGGCTGGCCCGTTCCGCTCTACCGCCTATAGCCATTAGGATCCTTTTACATTGCCCTACTCGCAGTGCTGTTGCGAAAATAGAAAAACTAGATAGCAAAATACTTTTTGCAATAGAATAATTTTTAGGATCAATTTTATTAAGTATTATTTTGCCAATATTTAAAAAAAAAATAACAATAGACTATAAAATACAAATTTGATCTGCTCGGCGCATGGACTATAGTTATAACGATGACCTAATTGCAAAAAATCAAAAATATGTGCACGGTTATTTGTAAAAGACCAACAACCTCGCAAGACTATGTTAGTAACATCATCAACAATAACTTTTGTTCCTCGTCTTTTTAAGAAACATAATAAATTTACCAAAAATAAACTTTTAAGTTGTTGTTATAGGTAGTATCTTACACTTTTTAGGTCTGAATCTGGTAGTAAGTTCAAACATGCAAGCGTCCTGGTCCTTCAGCGACCTCAATCGTGGTCCTGCGTTTTGCATATGCACGGCTACTTAGGCCAAATGGGACAGGAACGGTCATGTAATACGAATGTTCTATGAAAAGAAGGCGAGAGCCGTTACGTATAAGGTGCTTAAAAGATACCGGCATCAATTCAGGCCCTAAAAAATACACGATCAGAATGCATACTCGACGCCACCGGCCACTTGGCCACAAGCAGCAAAATATCGAGAAACTAAGCTCTTTATTACAAAGCGACGCAGTTTAAAGTGCTGGTAATTAAATTTCTTGCTTTGAAACAACAATGCGCACGTATCTTTTAAAGTTTAAGTCCATTTGTTATTGAATTTAGTGGCGTGGTTCTTCATTAGTTTTATAATTGAATCCTTCAAACAAGTTCAATGCAGATATTTAAAAAAAATCCGCTAAGTTTTTTGCCTTCCAAATTGAATTCTGTGTTATATAGAAACTCTTTGATCACAATACGAGAGGATAAACTTTATATGCCTAATATGACGTTTCAGAATGGCCTGAATGCCCTGCACTTGGCAGCTAAAGATGGCCACATCACCGTGGTTGAGGAGCTACTCAAGCGAGGCGCAATAGTCGACGCCGCCACTAAAAAAGGTAACAAAACCAAAACGTTCTAATAAACAAATTTGGGAAAAATTAATTACCCTTATTAAAACGACCTCGGTGATTTAGCGGTAAGCACCGCTGAATTGTTCGCAGTATTGATTCCCGGTTGGACCAATTTTGAAAATAACCTTTTCTAAATTTATTCTCTTCTGGATGTTTTGGGTAGTAAGTACTCCGGAGTGAATTTCGTTGGTCTAACACGGATGATAATTTGAGAAGAGGTAATTAAATAAACAAAATGTTTCTTTATTTAGGTATAAACCATTATAGTATAAATCCATTAATAATTTAACATTTATAATAATAATAATAACAACGCACACACTCAAACACCGCCCCGCACTAGGGAATCCCTGTGTCGCGGGTGCTATGGACACATACATAGACAACCACAAATTACACCCAAACTCACGAGAGAAATAAATGTAGGCCATACAAATATTTCTCCCGGCGCGGGAATCGAACCTGGGACCTCTGCGTGGCAGTCCGGCGTGGTACCCGTTCGGCTACGGAGACAGTCAAACTTACACTAAACATTACTTTACATTAACAAATAAATAATAAGGAATTGATTATTTAACAATTACATTACATTAAATTTAATTGAATATAAGGTACAATTGAGAATAAATAATTTTTTTTTATGTGTGTTGTAAAGTGAGTCTTCGCTGAAAACTCAACGCGAAGCGCATACCTGTTCTCACAATAATATTGACCGATTCTCTCTCTTTTTAATTGGTGTGATTGTCTGGCAGATTATATTTAAAAAAAACATAAAATTTAAATTAAGCAAATTGTTCCTTTTATAACGGTAATAGAGAGGCTAATGTTACACATTCGGAGCTAAGAATTTTATTCACCATGTTACTCCATGGCCATCACATACCCCGAACTTACCACCTTCCCCTATTTTAATCTGCTTTGTTGTAATGATTATGTTTTGTATATGTTATAGGCAACACAGCACTCCACATAGCATGTCTAGCGGGCCAAGAATCCGTGGCTCAGGCGCTGCTAGCGGCGGGGGCGAAGGCCGACGCGCAGTCCGCGGCCGGGTTCACCCCGCTCTACATGGCAGCGCAGGAAAACCACGCCGGATGCGTCAAGATGTTACTGGCCGCTGGGGCAAGCCAAACACTTGCCACAGAGGTGAGAATGATGTATTTTTCTCCTCAGAATTGACATTAGATGTGTAGAACATACTGTCGTACAACTAACAACTTGCTGCTGGGCTCTATATCAAGGCCAAACCGATTTAGAAACACTTTTTCTTTTTTTTTTTCTTCATTTATAATATCAAGTGACGGGACGAACAAGTCGTACACTTGATGGTAAGCTACACGCCTGTCCATAACGCCATTCAGAACTTTAAATCGCAAAGATCTGAGGGCAATACCATTGCGCCTGTCACCCTGAGACATAAGTTGACAACTCCCATGTGCATGTAATTTCACCAGCACCCTTACAAGGCTGACATTACTGCTTGGCGGCCGAAATAGGTAAGGTTAGACGAATTCTTTCACAAGGATACATTATTTACTTATTTGCACAAAACAAAAATGTAGACAAACCGAGTGATCTTTAGAAACTTAAGAAGTTAATTAAATTTTTATTGAATTGATATTCAATTATTTTTTGTGAAATTACTCCACTAGTTTGTTATAATTATTAATACAAAGATAGAACACTTAGAAAAAACACTCAGAAAAAATTCCTTCGATCCGGTCGTATTCGAACCGACGTCTTCTTGCATACCGTGCCAGACGCTATACCAACTAAGCCACGGAACGAACCAACGGACCTCACGAATTTTTCTATGTGCTTGCGTCGTGTCTTTGTACTTGGTCTTTCAACGACTTTTTAGTCGTAGCGCCATCTATGAAGTTATTTTTACCTTATTCCTTGCTAAAATTTAAGTACAAAATATTGTAATATTATAGTATTTTCAACTGCCTCAGGCGCAGGACGGTTACCATGCCACGCAGAGGTCCCGGGTTCGATTCCCGTCCCGGGAGAAATATTTGTATAGCCTAAATTTATTTCTCTCGTGAGTTTGGGTGTAATTTGTGGTTGTATATGTTGTGTCCATGGCACCTGCTTTACAGGATTTCACTCGTGCGGGGCTATGAGTGTGTGCGTTATTATTGTTATTATTTTATGGAATCGTTGCATAATAATAGGTACGAGATTTTAAGACCTAATGATGTAATGATTGCATACAATATTTTTTCTACGAGTAAATTAAAATTATGAACCACACCCAATATTTAAATAATATTTTATTTATATTGTTTTTAAACAGTTTTTTTTGCCAAATTGTAACATTTAGAGACATTATTTAAAAAAATAATTTGAATTTTAATAATTTTCATATGAATATAGTGACATTATTCAGTTCAGGAACACAGTGACGCATTTAAGGAGACTCTTTTATGATTATGAATACAAAGATCAAACACACAAAATTTTCGTCGACTCGGTGGGACTTGAACCCATGTCCATGCTGCACCGTAGCATTGCTTTTTACCAATTGAACTACGGGTCCAGTTACCGAAATTCTCCTATCTGTATTCATAATCATAACAAACTAGTGGAGTTATTTCACAAAAAATCTCAGTAAATACGTTTCTTGTAGTATGATTTCAAGCACTAGAAATCATACTAAAGTCCTTGCCATTAGGGTCGTATTTCTAGTGCTTGAAATCATACTCAAGTTCTGACTTGAGCATTGAGTAGAGTTCTGGAATACGACCCTCAATTAACAAAAATACGACGTTCGTTTTTTGAAACTCATTTCATTATAGTTCTATACAGAACTACTCGTATAATGAAATTTTTTAGTTCAGTAGCGAGTACTATAGGCAATAGAATTTTGGTTCAGAAAACAGCGCATTCACATGGTTTATGAAATTACAGTTGATAGATTTATGAAATGGTAGATTTAAGTACAGGCGTAGAAATAGTTTTAAGATGGTTTACTGCCATGATGGTTTACTGCGTCTTCAGCATACCGTGACTGATGCTTTCCCTATTGAGCTACGGCACAAACCAGCAGACCCTACGAGTTTACAAAATATTTTTTTTTCTTGTCTGAATTACAGGACGGTTTCACGCCTTTGGCAGTGGCGATGCAACAAGGGCATGACCGCGTGGTCGCCGAACTACTGGAATCTGACACACGTGGCAAAGTACGACTGCCCGCACTGCACATTGCTGCTAAAAAGAACGATGTTAAGGCTGCTACGCTCTTATTAGAGGTAAGCTATGGGTATATTAAGTTACGTAAGAGAAAATGAAAACATAAATAATGTCTCCCGCCGCTGAACAGACCTAAAAACCTCAAAGTTTTTTTGGCCATTTTATAAATACGTTAAAAACACAATAGAAGATATTTAAATAGTGAAGATCCCAATAATGAAATGAAGACATGGCTCAAAGGATTTGTATCCAAGCACCAAAAAAATGAGGTAAAGCTATGGAAACAACCTGATCTTCCATTCAACCAGGCATAACAATGCTTTCACTAAACCGATCAATCGTAATGGAATCAGAATTTAGAGTTGTGACGTTATCGCATTGCTAAAAGTATTTTTAAATCCTATCATAATTTGGCACATTTAATGTTGGATGATTCTAATCTATTTTGTCTGATCCAGCAAGTAGCGCTGCGAAAACCTTCTATACATGTTTCGTTAGGTAGTATTTTATCTGATTGGACTGTATTACATGTTTACCTAGTGTATTTTTTTCTAATAAAGCTGGCATGACTATTGAATAAGAACCAGGTCGCTCTTGTCGCAGGCGAGCTCTTGCTGGTGTGGCCTCCTTCACTCCTCACGTTTCATAGCCAGCTCCTTGACCTCTCTACAGCTGTTTGCTTTGATCTTCTTCTTTATTTGTTCACTATTCTTTTCCTTTCTATCTTCACCTCAATTATTAGTCTCACAAATTCGTCATTACGTAACTAATGTCCAAACTTTTTAACCGACTTCAAAAAAGGAGGAGGTTCTCAATTTGACTTTTTTTGTATCAATGTTACGTGATAATTTGTGAACCAATTTTGAGGATTTTTTTTTTTGTTGGAGAAAGAATACCTCAGTATTGGTCCCATTTAAATTTGAACAATATATTCCACCTCTAACGGTGGCAAACGTGGAGACGAAGCCGGTTTCGGAAGCAGATAGCTGTAATACCGCGAACACTTGAAGTCGGTGTTTTAGTACTCTGCACTGACATTATTTCCCCTTCTGTTCTCTATTGTATTCAAAAGATTTTCTTCCCTAACCCTTTTCTAATATCCTAAATAAATAAAGTTAAAAAAATCATTACTTCTTTTATTTTTCAGAACGAACATAACCCCGATGCTTGCTCGAAGTCGGGGTTTACACCACTCCACATCGCCGCACATTACGGCAATGTGGGAGTGGCGAAAGCACTCTTGGCCGCCGGTGCGGACTCAGGGCGGGCAGCTAAGCACAACATCACGCCACTGCATGTCGCTAGCAAGTGGGGGCAACTGGCTATGGTCGACTTACTTGTCGAAAATGGTGAGTAACAAGTTGAATTTGCTTATACAGGATAAAACGATTGTAAAATAGTACATTGTGGTATTAAGGACTGTAAATAAGAAAGTACTAACGAGTGCCTATTAGAAGCCCGAAGCTCAGGGTTCAGGGCTTTAATAACTAGAGTTTTGTATTTTTTTACCGTCTGTGATACATACAATGTTTTTCATCACATTTGCGAGGAAATAAATACAATATAAATATGATTCACAGCACAACAATTATGGATTTGGCAAATGGCTGGATTTTTTTTTAAATTTTTCCGTACATATACAACTCGGAACTAAAATGTTGTAAAAAGTAAACAGGTACACGTTACTGTTATGGACAGGCGCCTTGCACACGGCTTGTTCGTCCCGTCACTGATGCAGATGATGATACAAATCATAAACAAAAAAAATACTTGCATTAAACAATCTTATATTTTTAGACCTCCTCTTCTACAGTAAAAAAAATACTTAACATTATAACACAAAAAAAATACAACTTCCTTATTGAGTGTGATGTTATTCTCAATAGATTCATATATATTAAACGCGCCAGTATCAAGATATTCTCCGTCAAAGTCGTTTTTAGAAACGACTAACAACTTAAGGGGGACATCTCTTAACTGTTAAACTACTTAAAATTTACCGTTGCAATAGATAATAAATATCAGAAATGTAACAAAGATATGAATTAAACATTTCTAAGTTATTTATTATAATTTCACATTAGTAAGCTCTTATTGAAAACGAAACAAATTGGAAACAAAATATGATTAAACCAAATTTCGGAACCCGCTACCGAATCCTATCACGAGTGAGTGATACTTTCTGGGCCGTATTTGTAGACATCAGGCATTTCTTTCACTTTCAC
This sequence comes from Hyposmocoma kahamanoa, assembly GCF_003589595.1. Taxonomy (NCBI): domain Eukaryota; kingdom Metazoa; phylum Arthropoda; class Insecta; order Lepidoptera; family Cosmopterigidae; genus Hyposmocoma; species Hyposmocoma kahamanoa. The sequence continues at coordinate 8,308,757 of NW_020653743.1, read as the reverse complement.
ATTTATTGGTAGATACAACGATTCTGCATGCAAACATGCTATATTCAACGTATTGCTATAAGGGCTGCGTTTGTTTAGCAAAGTTGTTATGGGATGAGCGGGATTTGAGATGGGATCGTCTGGCCTCGACTCGAGTGTCATTGAGGGGCTCTCGTCAAAATCAATAAGAGTTCCCGAGGCAACCATTATATTTTAAGAGGGGCTTGAAGCCTCCAAACTGCCCCGAAGCTAACATATGAAAGATTTTTTTTTGTTTTTAAGGGTCTGTACTACCTCAAATGGCTTTGGTTGATTGTGCATAACAGTGAAAGTGTTGAATCAATCAGTTTGGAAAAAGTGTATAGTATAATTGAGGATATACACTGATAGTAAAAAAATGTGTGTGAAAATATGACTTCTGAAAATTTTCACGATAAAAAAAAACACAAACTTACCTCGAAGTTTGACAACAAAACCCCTATAATCAATAGGTACTTTACATATACCAATGATTTCTTTTTTTATGTCAACAACTAAATAGAACATGTATACTGTACGATATACATTTTTGAAATGGCTTTAATTTTGTTGGTAAAAAAATAAATTCTGAAATAAAGCCCGTATCCCCGCCACTCGACCCAAGCGAAATGAATCGTATTACTACGAGAAAAATTTGAATTGTTGCCGAGGTAGCATCGACTCTTAATCATTTTCAGTCTGTTCTTGCTTCCAGTTTTAATATGTACCGATTGTGTTTAAGAATTGAAAATACGCATCTAGATTCTAAAGTCACACAACATCGTCAATTATCGTAATTAAACGTTTGCAGGTGCGAATATTGCGGCAGTAACTCGCGACGGGCTGACGCCACTCCACTGCGCGGCTAGATCGGGACACAGCAACGTCGTCTCGAGGCTATTGCAGCACGGTGCTCCGATTACAAGTAAAACGAAGGTATGTCTGACAGAAGACCGTTAATCATTGTCCTTTATGCATTGTGGAGGATAAATCGAGCAAAAATGCTGCGCTTGTATTTAATTTTTTTTGTGCGGTTAAGTTTCCCGCATGAAAAAAATATTTTGCGTAGCTATTATGCACGATGTAATGTAACTGGGCCCGCGGAATAGCAAATTTTCTTCAATTTTTATTAACGCGTGTTTCTGCAAAGTAAAACCCGAATATATAAATGATCTTTAGTAAGTTACGGCTTAAAACGGAAAAAAATGAAAATCGCTTAAAAATACTAAGGCGTATTTTTGGCGCGCAAAATCGACAATTCATATACCGGCACAGTGATTATTTCAACCAATGAAAAGCTTGATATTTTGTTCACAATAAATAATATAACAATTAGTAAGTAAAAAAATAAGTTTTTTTTATCTGGGTCACTATAGCAAATAAAATTATTAGATTTTTCCAAATTCGATTTTCTACAGTTTTATAATTCTATTGGAATTAAAATTACTGTACACCAACATCGAGTGAGAAACTGTTATAAGTTAACGTTTTTTTCGACGACATCTATCAAAAAACTTCGCCATGGCACTAAATGTAGTAGTACGTAGTAAACGACCTCATTATAGAATATATCGATAGGTTTTTTTTACCTATCAAAAGTATATAAATGTACTCATAGTCCCTAATTTAGTTCTTGTTGTGACCACTAGGTGGAGCTGTTAAATTTCCGATACAATTCACTCGCGCGTAAACACGCTCGCTATCCAGCGCAACTTAACAAGTACAACTCATGTTATCAATATCAAATCATCTTTCCTTTTTCATGACGTATGTAAGTTTTATTTACATAACATCATTGCTGTAATCTTTATTCGTTATTTATTTATTGCAGACAATATTTTTAATACAGGCATGATACAGGTAATTACTAAGTACAAACATACCCCGTTGGAGTGTAGCAAATTAATAGTACTCTCGAATAATTAACAAAAACAGAACATAAACACATTACGTTATGGAAGAGTTGAAACGTTCATCACTTCTTTCACATCATCATATAGGAGAGTTTATGAATTCTCTCACACTGTACTACTGTAGTAGCACCCATTTATCACAAAAGACTTTGATTTGGTTTTCAAGTGTTGTCATTTTCTTCTGTCTTATATTATAATAACTGTTCTTCCTACTTGCAGAACGGCCTGACGCCTCTCCACATGTCGGTGCAAGGCGAGCACGTGGAGACGGCGAAGGTACTCCTCGCGGAGGGCGCGCCCATCGATGACGTCACCGTCGACTACCTCACTGCGCTGCATGTCGCCGCTCATTGTGGGCATGTCAAGGTACAGTTTTGATAATATTCATCATCGACAATTCCACTGCTAGGCACTGTGTCTCCTGTATGGACAGGGTTTAGGCCGGTTTTATGGGTCTAAGAGCCTATGCACACGGCGTATTTTATACGCGCCGACGACGTGCAGATGACGCGCGTAAATGCAATCCAAACGCGACGCAGTCGCAGCGAGTAAACCTTTGTACACGTTTACAAATTCTGTGGCACCGTAAACACGCGTCATTTGCGCGTATACGAGCCGCAGACGCGCAGTAGTCGCGCGTATGTATCCCACACACACAGCAACTACAATACAATTAAATGTTAAGTATAAAATCCAGTGGATTATATAAGCTTCTTGTTTGCAACGCGACGTTTCATAAAATACACCGCGTGCATAAGCTCTAACCCCCAAGCTAAATATAAGCCAAATATTTAGTATACATACCCACTCAAACCCCCCCGAGGTTACCTCTGAGCCATATGTGTCGACGTCGTGGAATCTCGAAGATTCGCTAGTGTTTCCACGCTCTCACCCACTTTCCTATCACCGTTCACTGATAAACTTCTAGTTGGATAAAATTATTAATTTAACGGTAGAGCGACTTACTTTAGTAGCAGTAGAGCTCTTTGTGAAAGAGTTCGTCTAGGGTAGTACTGCCACCTTTCCTATTTCTGCCGCCAAGCAGTAATGTCAGCATTACTGCATTCCGGTTTTGAAGGGTAAGGGTGCTAGTGAAATTACAGGCACATGGGACTTGTCAGCTTATGACTCAAGGTGACGAGCGTAGTGGCAGTACCCCTCAGATCTTTGCGATTTAAAGCTCAGAGTGGCATTGCAACTGTTATAGACAGGCATGTAGCTTACCATCAGGCTCACGGCTTATTCGTCCCGTCACTTGATATTATAAAAAAAAATTAAAAGTCTCGACTATTACATTACATGGGCTCCGATTTCACAAAGTTCGCTTGCCTACTTCTTTAAACATTTTACGTCATACGTGTGGCGGCTAAGTTAGTGGTTACAGATGACATTACATGAAAAGTCCAAAATTGCAATCTGAACTGACACACGAGTTTAATAATTGTAGCAAAATGTGTAGGGCAATAAAATACTTAAGACTTATCTTTGTTGCAGGTTGCAAAGTTACTGCTGGACAGAAACGCGGATGCAAATGCACGTGCGCTCAACGGGTTTACCCCACTACACATTGCATGCAAAAAGAATAGACTCAAAGTTGTCGAACTACTCCTCAAATATGGTGCAAGTGAGTATAAAAAATTGACATCTATAGCTCAGTCATGCAATATGCAATTTCACATTCCAAACAGTCAAATATGTGGTATGGACACGTTTATGTGGTGCTAGTTGATTGGTGCTTACGTCATGTGCCCTTTACGAGCTTTTTGTTACTACTTTGAGAAGAAAAAAAATTCAACTAAATTATAAAAATTCTGTTTAATTAACAGATACAATGTAGGAAACATTGTGACCACACATCATAACTTTTTATTAAAAAAAACTGACCTTAAATGTTCGCAGAATTACATCTATTTGCCAAGTTTTATTGAAATCGGTTACCGGAAAGTGCGCGAAACCGGATTCATCCCCTAGTTTGCCACCCTTAGAGGTGGAATATTTTAATACTGAGGAGGAAAAAGGGTAATTTTTCCAACAAAAAAGAATCATCAAAAATGCTGTAACATACACAAAAAATACAGTCGAATTGAGAACCTCCTCCTTTTTGAAGTCGGATAAAAACTGACGTTGTTGGTATTGGATATCCAACGTCATACATATGTATAGAACTTTGTGGCATTTTGTGACACGTCAATGTGATACAAGCATTATCAATTCCAGGCAAATCAGCTACAACTGAGTCGGGCCTGACTCCTCTGCACGTGGCATCTTTTATGGGCTGCATGAACATCGCTTTGGTCCTGCTCGGTGCAGGGGCGGAGCCCGACGCAGCGACTGCGAGGGGAGAGACACCTTTGCATCTCGCTGCTAGGGCTCATCAGACCGACCTTGTTAGGGTGCTACTCCGAAATAACGCTAAGGTAAGAAATGAAGTTAAGGGTAGGCCTAATGTTGTAAAAAACGTATTTTTGTGAGATGAAAAAAAAAAATTAAAAAACGATTTTTTTCTGGAGGAGGTTTTTTTTCAAATGGTACATATAAAAAATAATAATATGGCAGGGGCATATTATATTTTTTCAGATTTAATTTGGCACTTCTACCTCTTTTGTTATTATTATTGTCACAAAAATTGCTCAAAACGAATGAGTAACACTCACTGACGTTTATATCTACAAACGGAAAATTCTCCAATAAAAAAATTCCCAATCATTGTTTGGTTTATAATTTCATTGCATTGAGTGTAAAGTGTAACGAACTCTGCGTTGTTGTTGAGTGTCAAGTGATAATTAAATTGAACATTTCAATTTATAGCATAAAGAAAAATAATCAAAATGAGTGTCTTATATCATTACAGTCATTTTATTTTAAATTTTCTGAAAAAAAAAAACAATTTAAAAAAAACGAGCGTGCTGTGTTTTTTTCCATTTTTTTTCAACTTACATCATTAGGTAGTGGTGCTACGTAAAAAATTATCAGAGTGTCTTTGTTACAACGCGTCTTTTGAACAAAACCAAAGCCATAATGACGTCGTAGATGGGTCAGCGAAGCTCTCCGTGATTATTCATATTTCACAGTTCAATCACGTGCGGCATTTTAGTTTGGGGTAATGCCGCTATTAATAGAATCTTTGATCCTCTGGGTCTTTGAGAGTTAAGTTTAAAAAGAATAACATTCTTACACATTCTCTGTTTGCAGGTGGAAGCCCGCGCACGCGAGGAACAAACTCCATTGCACGTGGCGGCGCGTCTGGGTCACGCAGACATCGCAGCACTGCTGCTACAGCACGGAGCGGACGTTGCTGCGGCTACGAAAGACCATTACACGCCTTTGCACATCGCCGCCAAGGAAGGTAGACTATCAGACATTGTAATTGTTAGATGTAATAAATTTGCAGTTTTTTAAATAAGTATTTCACGTTAAAACAAAATCAGATAAAATTAAAAAACAAGCGCCGGTTGAATCAACCGTAGACACCAACATAGAGAGAACCAGAGATCCGAAAAACAGAATAGTTTCATTTCCAAGGAATAAAGTTATTTACATAGTTCGATTTTGTCATGTTCTACGTTATGATGTTTTCGTCCAAACTTTAAACCACATTGGTTGGTGCTGTAAGGGACAGAATCACAAATATTCTGTTTGTCTTCTATACAGTCTGCTGCAAAATTTTATAATGAATTCATATTAATACATTCATTGCCAGCATATGATATAAAGTCTTCACATAGACTCCGTTAGAGCACTTCATGTTTAAAATTTGACAGAAGAACTTATGATTACTCATATTACAATAATAAGATGTACGCAACTTTATATTATACATTTAATATATAAATTTTCATTAAAAAAATTTAATTGAAATTTATAAAATTAACTCTTGATATAAAGTATAATGTTATTATCACATAGCTTGTATAATCCAAAGTAAAATTATTAACTATTTATTAAATTTGGCCAACTTCTGTTGTCTTTTTTATTTCTTCCGATAAAATTAATTTATCCTTATAAGAAAGTGAGTCTATTAGCATTAAAAAATGACCATTTTATTAATTTCGTATAAAAAAAATATTTTTTTAAATTTGACCACTTTTGCTGTTCTGATTTTTTCATCCCATACAATCAAACCAAAAAAAGTCGATCTGCACTAAAAAAAATAATTTATCAATTTTATATATTTTTAAGGACAATTCGCGCTTGACCAAAAAATTGACTATGCCAAAATTGTTTTCACAAAAAAGACTTAATATCCATTAAGTTCTAAGACAGTTTCCTCGTATCATCCATGGTTTTGGATTTCCCCATATTGTCCCATTTAAAATAAACACTCTGTATATTACTTGAACTCACGCATACCTATTCGAATTTGTGTATAAGAATATCTTTTATAGAATAATAGCATTTTGAATTAGCGTTTAAATTGAATATGTATATTACAATTTCGAGTCTTTGACCTAAGAGTACTAAAATTTTATAAATATACTTTCCAGGCAAAGAAGAAGTAGCCGCTATCCTCCTAGATAACAACGCACCAATCGAAGCGGAGACGCGGAAAGGCTTTACCCCTCTCCACTTGGCGGCCAAATATGGCGCTGTGGGGGTAGCACGACTGTTATTGGCCAGGGGAGCTCAGCCTGATGCGCCAGGAAGGAGTCACATTACGCCGTTGCACATGGCTACATACTACGGACACCCGGATATTGCTCTGTTATTGCTTGATAAAGGTAATTTCACAAAGTGACGCTCATGCCGCTCGTAGACCAATTTGATTATTGTTATATATTAGTAGGAACGGATATTATAACTTACCACTTACTTTTTACAATTACTTAATTTATTTGCAAAATCATAGATTGTATAGAAATTGTGACCCAACAGTTTGCACTGTAGTCGGTAAATGAAGAGGCCCGTCGGCCCGGCCGAAGTGGGACTTCGTTTCCCGGAAAAAACGTTTCTAAATTCATTCTAGTCTGTGTCCTCTGAATAGTGCCTCGGACTTAATTCCCTGGTTCTGGTACTCAAAATACAGGGAATCCTCTAGATTGAGACCAAGTGAGGTGTGGCTGTGTGGCACATTATTATTAATAATAACTGATTGGATCAGTCAGACCAAAGCATTTTTTTTAACTGTGCCCAATCAAACATTAAGCTTAGTAACATCATCGTATAAGCATACATGAAACAATATACCTATAACACATATTAAGTGCCCTTAAAACCCCTAAAATAATACTTCCTTTCAGGAAAGTAACGTTTCGCTCGTTAATTCACTTTCATCTCTAATCTTTTTCCACCAATATCCTTTAGTGCTGCCAGATTGTTTCTTTTTTCCAAAATTAGAAAAATTTTAAAAATATAATTTGGAAGGCTCATATTATGTTCTACGTTTACAAATATCTTTTGAAGTTTCATTTACAATAAACTTGTAAGTATAGCTAAAAGCCACATAAACAAATTATATTATATATATGTTGTGAAATCATTTTAATTATATAAATTAAAATGATTTCACAACATCGAAAAAACCTCCAACAACACACCACCACCACTTCTTGTTGGCTCCATCGTTTTCGTTCAGTAACTTCAACTTTTGGCATTGACACCTGCCAAAAGTTGTCAATGTGGAAAATGAAAGGAAAAATATCCGGAAAAATGTTTTTTTTTGTTTCGTTTTTTTTCTTTCAACCGTGACATTGGTAAAATCATCATTTCTCATAATGATGGAGCCATAAAAATAAAAAGTGAAGTGGTTTTTTTAAATGAAGTCAAAGTCAACTAACCCAAATCGAATCGGTAATCTATTCCTTAAATCTGATAGTTATTGCAAGCAGCAATAAGCATTTCAAATAAAATAACCGATTACACAGCTTTTGCTAACAATCGTCACTTATATCCCACTGTTCTGAGGAGAGGACTTAAGGTCGTAAGTCTACCACACTAGCCCAATGCTGGTTGGGGATTTCGCAAGTTTTTAAACACAGTTTCGTCACCGTTATTATAACTGACAATGACTTAGTAGTTCATCTGACCTCTCGTTGAATATCGAACCTCCAGAACCTATACATGTATCATTATCTACAGTACCGGACCGGCACGCTATGATGGCCGTTTTAACAAATTACAATAATGAGTCAACCGTGATCATGGGACCTGTAAAGGGCCCGAAACGTCGGTTTGTTTGAAAAAACAAATATACGCGATTTAAATCCGGAAAAATTGTTTCATTTCCTTATGTAGTAACAATCGCGAAAACCTAAGAACTCGATACAATAGTGAGGTCAAATCTCAATTCATTACCGAAAAAATATAATCAAATGCGAGTCGCATGACTCGCATTTGATTATATTTTTTCGGTTCGGTTTCGGTTTGATTATATTTTTTCTGTAAGTTTTTAGATTTATAACTAGTATTGCAAGGGGCAGCTGATTAAAAAGTTTTAATAAAACGGAAATAAAAATGTTTACTTAATATATCGTCAATTCGAAACTGCTTTGTTTTACATTGAGCTTTGACGCGAGTTTGCCGGAGGTAGAAAGAAGTTGTGCTGGCCAGCGATCCCGTGACTATCGTATTTTTAATTTTTTTAAATTTCGAATTTCGAAAAATAAAAGCCGAGTTGTGTCTTAAAATTATACAACCATAAATTTTACTGCACTTCACTATTGAGAACAATGTATATCAATTAGCTCCTTCAACGTAGTTATGAATTAATACAAAACTTGATGAGCAGGCAAACGTCAAAACGGCCATCATAGCGTGCAGGTACATAGTGGTCATCCTATCGCTAGTTTTACACAAAAAATCCTACATGTTACGTGAACAATAATAATTATGATACTTCATGTGCGTGTTTTCTACTTAATAAGCATGCCTTTAACACTTACACAAAACTATGTCGTAAGCAGTTGCTTATAGCGTGGGTTTACGAATACATGCTAGTGTATATAAGCTAGAGTCTATTACACAGGCGCATCACCACACTCGCTGGCGAAGAATGGACACTCTGCTCTGCACATCGCCTGTAGGCACAACCACCCGGATATCGCCTTTGCACTACTCGAACATGGTAAGCAACTTTATACGACGATTGAACATACATCAAATTCAAATAATCTTTATTTATTTATTTATTTATTTATTACATATTGCTTACAGTCCACCCAAACGCAATAGTAAGACTTAAAGCTAAATGAACAATCAATCTTAAGTCAATTACAAAAGTTAATAAAATATGAAAATTGATAAAATTATAAATACAATACCTTAAACAATAAATTATTACAGATTAACATTAATGACAAAAAAAGATAAAATCCATTTGTTATTACATTTTAAACTAACACTTAATATTGCTGTCTCCGGTCAAGGACTCCAGATAGCGTCCTGCGGAAAATATGAATTTTGTTTCTAAGCATGCAAAAAGGTCCAATGAGGAGTCAAAGTTAAGCAACTGATTTCGATACCTAAGTGCTCGGGGCAGGGGGGTCATCTCATTCACTCTACATCGTGTGGTAGGTACTGCAAATAACCTCATTCTATGAAGTCGCACCAGATTAGTTCTAAGAAACCATAAAACCTACCTTGGACAACAAAAATGGGTTGTATATTATTCCCCGTATCAGACGAAACACACAAGTTACCAGAGCCAGATTGCGTCTCACTTCTAGCATTCTATAATTTACCATGCCTAAAATAAATGCTGTGGGATAAAGTAAGGGGTAATAACCTTACATCTTCTTGTATAAGTTTCGAGCAAATTACTTGTGAATTTTCTCTAATGTTTGTGTGTGGTTATGATGGACGGGGTTTTTAAATGATAGCGTTACATTCCAATGTGCTCCGAACAAAAGAGTTATACAAAAGATACGACGTGAGGTTGGTTTTTAACGACTTTGATTGTCTTAAGACGAAACCAAGACACTTGCGGGAAGATTACAAATTTTTGTGATATGATCTCGGAAAGTGAACTCAGTGTCGAACCATGTGCCTATGTCTTTGACTGATTTAGCTCGACTAATCCGAGTAATATTTATTTTATAATTACTGGTTACCTGTTTGCGAGCACGAGAAAAAGACACAACTGTACGTTTCTCAACATTCAACTGTAAACTACTATCCCTTCCCCACCTGTTCACGTTATCAATGTCCCTTTGCAAGAGCACACAACCTGCATCAGACTTAATTGTCCTGGCCAATTTAACGTTATCTGCGAAAATGAGACACTTGCTGTGACGGCTAGTCAGTGGCAAATCATTTATTACAATTAAAAACAGGAGTGGTCCAAGGCGACTACCTTGACCTACACCAGAGTTTACTTTATAAGGTAGAGATAAGCATCTATTGTAATATATGTATATTACAATAGATGCTTATCTACTTGCTTGCTTGGTTACATATATTACTTTATATGATATATATTGATCAAACTCTACAGCTCATTCGTAAGGCAGATTCCTCTTAGAAGAATGAGCAAGAAACTCTGGGTGTTGTTCTCTGTAAATAAATATTTGCACACATTTATCACTTACATTATTTATTTCAAACATCATAGATCTAGACTCCTGCAAGAGGTAAACGAGTCACTACCACTGATTTTTGTCATCCAAGTACGCAGACGCTGTATTAACAACCTTTAGTATAAATAATTGTTTCACTATAGTTTTAAACCGCGTAAATCACAAATTTTGAATATCAACGGGAATCTTATTATAGACGATGGAGAAATATGAAGGAGAGAGAAAGAAATAGTTGCTAACTCTGGTACGTTATTTGTTACATTTTCTAAATGCTGCGCACTTCAAACTGCATAATAAAAAATTCAAAATTTCAATAGAGTATTTAACCGCCAATGCTTGTGTTCCAGATGCCGACCCTGGTGTAAAATCGAAGGCAGGCTTCACACCCTTGCACATGGCAGCACAGGAAGGCCACGAGGATTGTGTAGAGATGCTGATTGACCGAGGCGCTGACGTCAACGTGCCAGCCAACAACGGTCTGTATTAAAATATTCGAACGGCACAATATTGTTTCATAAATATTTTTTAGCTAGGCTGCTGGGTAGAAAAAGTTCTTATTGACAACATGTATCTGTTTTCTCTTTCTCGCGCTTCTAATAGACTGTCTCAACTATTGTAGTCTATCAATGGGTCACCTTAGTGTTGTCCTACTTACAAACTTACAATATGACTATCAGCTATAACTACATCACCACTTTATTGTTCGTATATTTTCGAAAATTATAAATGATTTCGGCATGTATTTAAATGATTGTTTTGAATTTGCAAAAGCAGTAGGCAAAAAAATCTACACGGTCATCTTTGTTAACGATTGAACATTTTTCTCTGAGACATAAAATACATTAAATCAATATGTGTTTTGAAACCTGTTCTGAGCTAATGTTTGATTTCTATAAATTAACTTTGATAGTTTCATGTTGAGCCTCAAAACTAAGACAAATGAGCATTAAAAACCTGACACTGTGTTCGGAAACGCAGGCAAATTTGCCTGTGGCACTCGCCGGCCGCTGCCGCGACATGCTCACTTCGCTCGCTCGGCTCGTACTGCTTTTTCATATACTAACCTAACCTAACCTACTGGATGGAGGGCGCAACCGAGATTTGACCTATACGAAAAAAGAGGATCAAATAATATTTTTGACTATCAAATATTAAGTTAGTACAATTTAACATTATGGTAGTGATAACCTGAATGGAGTTCATTTATAATTTATCCGTAGATCAACTAATATAGACGGAACAGTGAATATATGTATCCATCGAGCATATAACTAGTACTCGATGTATATATAAAATACAAAAAAATATCGTTTATTTAAAAAAGTGCACATTTACAATAGATCAATCATATCTTTGAGGATCGAATAACATTATTCCAATGATTTCTACTGTTAAAAAACCATCCAGCACATATTTCTACCACGAACCTATAGCTCCGAAAAGGTAGGAGAATCAGCGCAATCACAGACAAAAAATTGTCTCACTGACGGCAATTCATTTGTAATATTTGTGATGTATCTTTAGTATTGTAAATGTCTATCTATATGGAGCAGTAACCACTTTGAATCAGGTGAACCGTGTGACTGTTTGCCAGTTTGTCATTATCTTATAAGACTTCTTTTCGGCGTAGCCTCCTCCACTCTTCACTGTTCTTAGCTAGTCCTTTGACCTCTTTATAGCTGTTCACTTTGATCTTCTTTTTTATGTGTTCACTGTACGCCATTCTTGGTCTTCCTCTTTTTCTTTTCCCTTCTATCCTCCCCTCAATTATCACTCTCACAAATTCGTTATTACGCAACAAATGTCCAAACATTTTCCCCCTTCTCCTCTCTATTGCATTCAAAAGACTTCTCTCCTCCCCAACCCTTTCCAAAACTTCCTCATTTGACGTTTTTTCAAACCATTTTATTTTTTCCATTCGCCTCCAGCACCACATTTCAAATGGCTCCAATTTCTCTCTGTCTTTGTTTGTTATTGTCCATGTCTCGCATCCATACAGTCAGTGTGGTAGTCCAGACATAGGTTTTTTCAAAAAGATTCAATCTTTTTTTTCAATTGTATAGGTATTTTAGAGGTGAAAATATGTTCTTTATTATGGAAAGCCTGCTTTGCTATTGCGATTCTAGTCTTTATGTCAGTGGTACATTTGGAATCTTCTGTGATGACACTACCAAGATATTTGAAATGCAAGTTTGTATACAATAAAAAATCTCTCCAGGTCTAACCCCCGTGCACCTAGCAGCCTCTGAAGGACGTACAGCTGTTCTTAAGACTCTTCTCACCGCCGGCGGACAGTGCAACGCACGTACTCGCGATGGATACACCCCACTGCACGCTGCGGCACACCACGGGCACCACGCGGCTGCCAAGACACTGATCGAAGCCGACGCTGACGTCACCTCGCGGGCTGCACACGGGTAAGGACTATCAAACTGCTCTTTATCTACTGAACTTTAAAGGCGAATTTTACATAAATGTGCAAACTTAGCTGACGAATTGACGATAGATTTTCTCTTGTTTCAGTTTCACCCCTCTCCATCAGGCTGCGCAACAAGGCCACACGCTGATCATACAACTACTTCTCAAGAACAACTCCGATCCCAACGCTTTATCAGCTGTAAGTAACAGTCAGCATTTTATGCCACGGTTTAATTTTAACACACAAGAATGTTCATAGAAAAATGTTCTGAAAAATTGCTTGCGCAAGTAGCAATAGTTTTAGATATATCTAAAATTATTAAGAATTTAGACAGAGACGAGACAAACCGTTGCATGTTATACTAGAACTTGTATACATGGATTTTTACAATTAAAAATGCTAAATATTGTTATATTTATAATACGTGTATAATATGGAGTGTGGAAAGTTCAAAAAGGCTAAGCGACAATTACGTTAAAAATGAGTTACACCTAGGTATTTAAAATCATATTCATATCACAAGTTGTTCAATATTTCATATGGACATAAAAAAAGACAACAGTAAAGTGCGTAGTTCTGAATTCAAATGATAATATAGATGAGACATGTAATAATTACAAGACATGGAAATTTGTATTCGGGTTCATTCGGAATTCCGAAGATTGCCGAGCGATATATAAAAAAGTTGTACAGTATAACTATTGGCAATGTTCAAGGTGATAAAGTAAAGTAATATTAAAAGTAGTACAATTAATAAAAAACACAGTAGTACAATAAAAAAAGAGTAAAGTAAAAATAGTGTAGTAAATAAAAAGTTTTTAGATTTTTTTATTATCGATAATCATTTGCATTCGGAATAATGTACTTTTTGTTTTGATTTCCTGGTAAACTGTATAAAGCTGATAATAATAACGCACACACTCATTGCCCCGCTCTAGAGAAACCCTGTATCACGGGTGCTATGGAGACACACATAGGCAACTACTTACACCCAAAGTCACGAACGAAATAACTGTAGGCCATACAAATATTTCTCACGGCCCCGGACTCGAACCCGGGACCTCTGCGTGGTAGTCCAGCATGGTAACCATTCGGCCACAGAGGTATACTTCCTTGCAATCTATTTTGAACAAAAAGTAAACAAAGTAGTCACTGACCCGACCATTGTCGGTTTAGTGATGACCAATTGTAATACCAACTACAAATCGATTAATTAATTGAATAAATCGATTTGTTCAATTGAGTCATACTAGCGGTTTTCCTTGCATAACCTACCTATTTAAGCATATTTAATATTTCCTAATTCTTAATTTTAAAACCTCCTTCAAAGCCTTACACTTAGATACTAGTTCGATGGCGATTGAAATATTCGATTTACTAAATTTGCTAATCGATTACAAAAACTTTAATTGAATGAACCGAATGTTGTTTTTCGTACAACACTGCGACCATAGACAAGTCATAGTGGTATAGTTGAAAAATAAGCTCACTTTTCAACTACCATTTTTTTAATACGATAAGATATCAAGCCGAAATCTTCGAAATATACGTGAAAGAGTTACTTATTCGATTTATTCAGTAATTACTTTAGAATTTTAACCAGGCAGTTTTATTTACTTTTTGTTCAATATGGATTGAAACAAACTTTAGTTATTAGCTGTCAAACTATTTTCCTTTTCGTGATAACATTTACTCCTATATTTTAATATATTTAACTTAAAATAAATAGTACTTACGAGCTATTCTGTACACTTCCAATTCGATTAAGTGCATCCGGTCTTCACCAAATGCAAAGGGCTACTGACAGATACGACAACCGAAACTCGAAGATTGCAGAGAGATGTTAAGAAAATAGTTGTACTGTACTGTACTATAATAAGTTACACAAATTCAACATCAAAAAAGTCGCGGTTGAGTCGCTATTTTTTATAACATGTACATGTTTACAATATTACCATTTATCATACAATCACGTGTATTATAACGAAATTCATATTGTTAAATAATTTCCCAAAATGTAGCCCACAAATGTGGGCAAGAATTTCAACAAACATTATCGATTGTATTAATTATAATTTAGTTAAATATTAATGCACGTGATTGTACCCAGTACTAATGTAAACAGAACGGGCAGACGGCGTGCGCGATCGCCGACCGGTTGGGGTACATCAGCGCCGTCGAGGCCCTGCGACCCGTCACGGAAAACACGCTCAGTCAAGCTGTCGGCGACACTGGTGAGCTTTAGATTTATTTATTACCAGTTACAACTATAGTTTGTCTTTTTTCAAGACGGAGTAAGATGACAGTCCATTGCGCAAAAGTGTTGCCCGCTTGCGAGCAGCTAGTGATTGCAGTCGTTAAACATTCTATCGATTATCGACTGCATATTTTTCACACTTATGGAATAAAATAGTTAAACTTGTTTCATTTGAATCATCCTCGACTCATTATTGATCCAATTACCGGGCACAAGTTCATTTGAATTGTCAATTTTTGTAAGTTAATACATACATACACTGTATTTAGAACTGTGTGTATGACAAATACAAACAAGAGACATATTTGAAATTTTTGCATTTTAATTCGATATAGATAATCAAATCCGGCTATTCTTGTTAAAATGTATTTGAATTAACATTTATTTCGATACCAGTAGGCCAACTGTCAAAATAAGAGTAAAGAAGGCTAACTATTAAATATTAGAACCATAAATATTGGAGCGCGTAACATTCACAATTCCGTCATTTTTGGCAACATTTTATCTTCTTATACAATCTATCGATGAAACTATCGACAGCTACTACAAAACTATTTAAAATTTTATGAAAACTGGTAACCATACAAATTTCACTTTACTCCGTCATCAGAAAAGACAGACTATAATGAAAGTCAACAGCACGTTCTAATTTACAATCAAGATTTTAATTCAACTGCATGTCCAGTGGAAAATCCAGCCTTCCGTCGCTTGTGGTTCTTACACAGTTTTATCTTTTTAGGAAATATTTTTCCCAAATGTCATATAACCTACAAACATAATGGTAGCTTTTCGTTGGAACAATTATTTACAAAAAAGTTACATCTCAATGTTACCTCGTGAAACAAAAGCTTCAGACTTCTTTCGGTAGAAAAGATAGAAATGAAATTTCTTAAAAGGTATTTTACTCTATATAGCTATAATACATATATTAAATAAAATACATATATAAGTATTAGAACTACTTTAAAATATCAGATGGACCAGTTGTTTCACGTGTCCATAGCCGAATAGGCTGACCTTTTAAAGATGCACTTCCAAGGAACAGTCCCACTTAAGTTTTGTTTATAATAACCAAGAGGTTGATAGGGAATCATCCTCTTGGTTATACGGGAAGGGCACTATTACCTGTGCACGCACAACCTTATCAGTCAGGTACTGCCCCCAGATCAGCCTGTTGAAACAGTCTTCATCCGGTTTTCAAAAAGGTAGTACTTTGGGTGAGCGCTTCGGGTTCATACAGCCTCTACTATTCTCCCTATAGTTTAGATAGGTACCGGAGTACTCAGTCTGCAGTCTCTGCTATTCCGAAAATTCCCAAGCGGCTGGAGGGACCGGAGGATATAGGTATAGTTTATCCTCTGCTAGTTCTCTGGACTAATACCGGAGATGTCATGATGTAGAAAGAAAAGAAACGCATTATTGGTTCAGCTAGGGTATTACAAACTAACTAAAAGAAACGTTATAATTTTGCCTTTGCCATTGTTAACTCAATGAAATAAACATCATTGAACAACGTTATCGAATACCTATCAATTTATGAATAAAGGCATCAATCATCAAGTGATCACTCAAACTTAGGTATAATCTGAAAATCTGCCGTGGTTTGACGAAAATAAACAATAATAAATCTTTTACTCGACGATATACGATACATATTCCTACATATGTATAATATTCTTACTGTGCCAGTACGTATAATATGTTTGGCAAACATCCAGATTCAAATTTATACACGATTGAACGGATATCGTTATATTTAGTTTACGTCTCGACTTGTTTTTAGAAATATTAATTTCTGCATTAACTTAATTTATTCACTCGGATTTGTGTAGTGACAAATTTCTAACCTAAGATTTTACATTGCTATGTATCGTGGGTGATTCAAACTTCTTTTTAAATATTTTTATTTCTTTTTAAAAAATTATATTCTGTATGAGGTACAAAAGAATGAAGAGTTAGAAGTTAGAGTTAAAAGTTTAGTAGCAATAGAGCTCCTTGTGTAAGAGTTCATCCAGGAAAGTACTGCCATCCTACTTATTTCTGCCGACAAGGAGTAATGATAGTATACTGCGTTCCGGTTTTGAAAGGGGCTTATTTATCTCAGAGTGACGGGTGCGGTGGCAGTGCCTCTCAGGTCTTGGTAATTTAAAGGGGCACTGTAACTGCTATGGTGTGATGCTTACCACAAAGCGCTTGACTTGTTTGTCCCGTCCTTGGTGTGATAATAAAACTAGATGAACTTCGAATAGTAAATAAGATTTTACTGTTTGTTTTGTTAGAGTGTTAACACGCTAAAATACTTAACCGGATTTTCACAGTTTTATTTTATCTATAAAAGAATTAATGTTGATGCGAAATGCCACACACGTCTATTTTATGTGTAATAATATTTGTACAGATTGTAAGCCATGTGTTTCTATTTATTTATGCAATATGTTATGACGTATACAACAGAACTCTATTGATTCGTTTGGTCCCGCTTCGACGGTCCGCGATAGACCTTGTTTAGTCCGGCAAAGACCGCTATCTTCCGGAAGTTTTATTCACAAATCTGCAATACTGAACAATAATAGAACAGGCTATACGAGGTATTATTTTGTAATTTTTCTCACAGGTTTGTAATTGATTGTTATATATCGTTTTTGGTAACAGTAGAGCTCCTTGTGAAAGAGTCCAGGTAAGTACTGCCACCTTACCTATTTCTGCCGCCAAACAATAATGTGAGCATTACAGAATGGTCAGGGTACTAGTGAAATTATAGGCACATAAGACATTTCAACTTATATCTCAGGGTGGCAGGCACAGTTGCAGTGTCATTCAGATCTTTGCGGTTTAAAGCTCAGAGCGATTTTGCAACTGTTATGAACAGGCGTGAAGCTTACCACCAGGCCCACGATTTATCCGTCCAGTCACTTGGTATCATAAAGAAATTTCTAATATAAACACGCATGTCGAATAGATAAAACAAAATTAATTTTATTAATACGATAGTTAGTAGTTCATTTACTGTTGAAGTGTACGTGAGTAAATGTATAATAAACATACCTTCATTATGTTTGTATGACTAATGTTTGGCCAGACACAGTGAAACTGTACTTAATTTGTAACATGTCAATTTCTACAGCACCTTTGTTTTCACAAATAAATTAATTATGAATAGTAATGTGTACATAAGTTGTCATAATAGTTTTGATGAGTTACAATAAGACCACAACCCCTCCTGCCCGTTAGTATTGATTTAATCTAGGATCATGCTTGCGAAAAAGGTACGTATTTATTGGAGAACAAAACCGCAGGCATAGAATTTCATTCCTTAGCTATTAGCATCAAGAAGGAGGAAGCAATATTCCGTGCGTATAGATGTTGTACCATTAACATGAACCTGTGTTCCTCAGACAAGCGTGGTTTCCCGGTGTTAGAAAGAGGAAGGTATAATTAAATCGTGCAGTAAGATAGCATAACGTCGCCTTACTTTCTCAAACCGGTATCTTAAAGCATAAAGTTAACTGAAATGCAAAAAATGGATTGTATATACACATTTCACAGGGTAATTTCACATCACATTTCCTTCATATTCACTCACTGGCTACCACCTATTCTTAAAGTAATGCATTCAAATTAACGCCCTTCATAATAAATTTAAAATAAATAGAAAGTTTTGCCTTCTCCTGAATAATCACTTTTATAGATACGAGTCTGAGAAAATAAGGCATCGAATTAATCTTCGCAATGCATCCGACAAAATAGCTTCAAGTCAATACTCCAGGCTCTGCAGCTTAGTGTGTTGTTGATGAACTTCTTCTATACTTCTTCACATAATCATCGATACATGTAACAGCAGTATTCTATAAACAGTCGAACTTGAGCTTAGTAGAATTATAGAAATTGTCTTTTACTAAAAATTTTGCGTTTTTTCGCCGCAATTTTATCTAAGGACTCTATATAGCGTTAAAAGTTCAAGTTGGTTATAACATTCCTACTAAGGAACTCAGGTGGCTTTTTTCTTATTTTTAACCAATTTAAAAAAAAGGAAGTTCTCAATTCGACTGTTTATTTGTTTTTTTTTTGTAAGTATGTTACGCAATAACTCTTTGTGAACCGATTTTGATGATTTTTTTTTTGTTGGAAAGAGGGTACCTCTGATGTGGTTCCATTTAAATTTGAAGAAAATATTCCACCATATAAGGGTGGCAAACTAGGGCATGAATGATTTTGAGGTCGGTTTTTTTAGTACTCTGTATTGTTTTTTTAACCCCTGTAAATCATAACTAAGCATTATTTAACACACTATTACTACTATATATTATAATACATTCATTTATTATCATTGCGTGTTGACATAAATACATATATGGGGTATCAATATCAAATTAAATCCAAGGCCATTGACCTCGAGAAATTAACTTTGTTAAAGACATTAAAAGGGAAATTTCCCCAGTTTTATCACGATCTAATTTACCCTTGGAACGCACGCTACCTTTTAACTACTTCTTTTTTTTTAACAAACCTAGTTTGTTCCTTGTTGCCAATGAAAATTTCTTATTTTGGTAGCAGCGGGCTTGGATGGTTAAAAGATTACTTGAACAACATCAGGGCCAGAGATAGAAATACGTGTCGTTTATGTCACACTACGATAAGTAATTTTATAAATATGTAACGCCGTAGAATTTTAATTGCTATCTTTATTAACAAGTCTAAAAGTATAGTGAAACAAAACTTTACAAATTATTATTTACAGTTTCTGCGTATTGCGATGACAAAAATCCGTGGTAGTGACTCGTTTAGCTCTTGCAAGTTGTTTCTATCCATGATATTTAAAATAAATATTGTAAAACTTTCTTTTTCATACTTTTTTTGATCCTTGTAGATGAAAAAATACGTCCATTGTCATTTAGACAAACTTTTTACTTACCGATTCATCAAACTTACTCGACGAAGTAAACTCGTGATAAAAACAACATCAATTATACAGAATTTCTGTTGTTTTGTGACAATGACTTCATTAATTTCTTAGAAGGCTTTGCAATGAATATTGGTTGACTTAGCTAATTGTAATTTATAAATTATTACAAGTAGGAGGTCTTTAGGTTTTATATGTCAAACCGTTGATTCATGCATTATATTTATTGTTATTGCATTATGTTATGATCTCTGTTATCATCAGAGATATTAATATGCAGAGTACTTTAACTAAACCTTAAGTAAAACTCATAGAGTGGATAGTACCTCCTCCTGAAATACCGGTACAATAAAAATCAAGACTTTAGTCTTGATTTTTATTAATCTATTTATAGGTTATATTTTTACTTACTACAAAACTTTTCTTCTAAATATAGTAAAATAACTGCTAGTTACGCTGGAACTATCTTAAAAATTGTATAAAAATACCTAATGGCTGGTGCAAAGTATGTTTTCAATCTATATTGTCAGTTTTGTAATTTTTTTAGAAAACTGATATTATAAAATTTTTTGGAAACTGACAAAAAAATATTATTAATGGTGTGTAATTTTCATATTACTCGAATATCGGTAAAATTTGTTACTTTCATACGTATATTGAACATTTATTTATAATCAAAAAATTATTATATAAAAAATTACTACCTTATTTATTTATTTATTTATTTATTTACACTTACATAATAAGCTAACAGCTATACAGCCAACACGCTTACATGCTACACAATGTCAAAATTCACAAAATTATTACAGTCAATCAAAAATTATTATAGATGAATTATTATTATGTCAATTATACAATAATGTTTCTTAATCTTATTCTATGAACTTACTCATCTCTCTACATATATACTGCACGCGATCAGCAAATAAGTCAACATGACTACACCGAGCGAGTATGTCCCCAATCAGGAGTATTGCACGAACGGTAGGTGCGTTGGCACCATAAAGTGTGCGCGTGACCGGCTTGCGCAAGAGCTGAGGTTGGCGGCGCGGGGCCACCACCCCCTCCCCAACCCCCACCCAAGGCATACGCACGGGCACCAGTAGATCCACTCTACAAATCACATCATCATCTATCTTATGGTGGAATGCAGAAATGAAATATGCCAGGAGGAGCATCTTTCGCCTCCTAGACAGCAAGTTAAGTTCCACCATACCTGTAACAAATAGCGAGGGATACAGGTATGGGTAATACCCGTATTGCTGTCGATAGAGCCACCGTGCAAATTTACGTTGAACGCGTTCAACCATGGTGGAGTATTTGTCCTCGTGGGGGTCCCAGATTATAGCAGCGTATTCAAGTGTACTGCGTACGTAAGCATTATATAGTACCTTGGCCACAACTACATCATTAAATTCATATGAAGTCCGTATAATAAAGCCTAAGGTTTTATTCGCCTTTTTACAGGTTTCTATCACATGTTTGTGAAAGTCTAATTTACTATCTATTATTAATCCTAAGTCACAAATGTCATAAAATCTATCTATGCAGGCGTCAAATAATTTATAAATTTGCAATCTTGGGTAACGTTTACGGGTGTAAGTAATAACTTTACATTTAGAGTTATTAAAGGGCATACGATTAGCTACACTCCATTCACCCACCGCATCAATATCCGCTTGCAAGGCTGCTGTATCCACACTATCCCTCACACCCAGGAACAGCTTAAGATCATCAGCAAATAAAAGACATCGAGCATTACGAATGGTATCGGGCAAGTCATTAATCATTATTAAAAATAGAGTTGGGCCTAACGTACTTCCTTGACTTACGCCAGACCTTGTGTAGTATTCTGTAGACGTAAACCCTTGCACTTTAACGAACTGTCGTCTATTCGCGAGATAGCTGGCAAAAAACCGTAGGAGCTTAGGTGTACAGCCCAATAACGCCAATTTCCCCAACAGCACGTCATTGTCCACCAGGTCGAATGCCTTTTTAAAATCGAAGTATGCTGCGTCAACCTGGCGACCTGCATCCATCTCTGCCGATACGTAGTCCACCAACGCAACCAAATTTGTAGTAGTAGAACGAGCTCTGCGAAAGCCATGTTGACTATTGTGCAGCAGACCATCCACTTGCCTACAAATGTGCCTATTAACGATAGACTCAAAGATTTTTGCAAACACTGATAGTACCGCGATAGGTCTGTACTGCGTTACGTCACCCCTTGCATCTCCTTTCGGTACTGGCGTTACACACGATAGCTTCCAGCACTGCTTTTCGTAGACGAACTAGAAAACCGAACTAGTTACGTTGACCGATTGAACTGGATCGATTTGCTCACTTTGAAGATCGAACAGTCTAGTACCCAGAAAATTAGAAAAGTCCTAAATTGACTCCTCTTCTAGCGCCCACAGTATGAACCGGTGGGTATACATTCTGGTACACATTCTGCATTAAAACATGTTGATGATATAAAACACACTTTTTACAGTAGTCCTTATTTGTAACGGCTAACACTTTGAAATATGACTAAGGGCGCCTTCACATTACGTCGTGACGACAGATAGTCGTGCAGTTTAAAGTGTCGTGCCTTGTATATTTAAATGTAGTTGTTCACATATAGTAAAACACGACTAACGTTTTAGTCACGACTTTTTTGACGTTACGACGACACGTTACGTTCCAGCTCTTTCCATTAACACGTCAGAAGGTAAATAAAACGTGACGATTAAAATGTGACGACGGAAAATCCTTTCTTCAAACGATTTTGTTGTGCAAACGACAAAGCGGCTGCCGTGAAACGATAAATTGTCGTCGCGATCTGGTGGGAACAGCTAGACACGACAGTCGTCCACGACATAGGCAAGACAGATAGTCGTGATATGGGAGCAGGCTATACGCGACAGTCGTCTAACGATAAATAAAACGTTACGACATAATGGGAATGCGCCCTAACCTTTACTTTTGTGCTATATAATGTGTGTGTGCTATATAATAATAATATTATTATATATTATATATAAATTATAATATTGTATAGTATTGTTACGTTAAAAAGGCAAATGGTCAATCTATCGCACAAATACTTACCTACATTCTCTTCCATTGTAAGCAAATGATATTAGTCCACAATACGACAATGCGTATACATTATTCAAACCTATTTAGCGTCGTATTACATATTTGATTCATATTTTGTATACGGACGACACGCCTATATCGTTTGTTGTTTATTTTGTGTAGAGTTACATACGGTTATTTTTTTATAATGTCCCCAGATATTAAATAAGAGTGACCATGGTTTGTACAGATGTAAGGACGAGATAATTAAGAAAATAGATTTCACAGATATTTGGCCTACAGAAATCATTCAAAAGCTTCGCAAACGTAAATAAATAGCCAGACAGACATTAATTCTGTTCAATGTCACACTGATTACAGAGATCGAAATATACAAGAGTATATTTACTTAAACTTGAAATAATACACACAGAGAATAATGCATCCCACTCAATGGGAATTGTTAAAAGGCAACAAATCAAAACAATATAATTATAAATCGAGTTCTTATGCTTTCGCGATTGCTACACGTTGATAATCTCAGTACAGAGTACTAAAAAATCTCAAAAGTCATTGATCCCCTAGTTTGCCACCCTTAGAGGTGGAATATTTTCGTCAAGTTTAAATGGGACCACTATTGAGGTACCCTCTTTCCAACAAAAAAGTAATCATCAAAATCGGTTCACAAGTCATCGTGTAACATACATACATCCAAAAAATACAATCGAATTGAGAACTCCTCTCTTTTTTGGATTCGGTTAAAAATTAAACTATTTTTTTTTCGGGGTCTAAATCGCGTATATTTGTTTTTCCTAAACTAACGTTTCCAACTATTTATCGGTTATATGTTCACAGCTGACTGTGATGGTTAAGTCATCATCCAGTTATGTCAAATATTAGTGCAAATCAACCTACTCTCTGAAGTATATTTACAAAAGTTATTAACGTGATACTTTATTTTTAATTTACCAAAGAACATTTAGTTTAAGGTTCATACAATTTGCAAATTAATTTACTTTTTAACCGACTTCAAAAAACAGGAGAATATTCTTAATTCGACTGTATTTTGTTTGTGTGTATGTTATACGATTACTCCGGTTTCATTTGTGAACGATTATTAGAAAGTATTAGAAATTAATAATTTTTCCAGATCTAAAATTGTGTATATTTGTTTTTTTTTTTTCAGACAAACTTTTGTTCGATCTTTGTATCAATAATAACAACAGAGTGGAGTATTTACACAAATAAATTATGAATATCATGGTAGTAAAAACACTATTATATTATAGTATAATAAATATTGCAGAAAATAAAATGTTTAGGAGTATTCATAAGTCAAAAGTTAAAAATGGCAATACTTCTTCGTGACGTCAAAACTTTAATGTCGCCATACAGGCTACATACTTATGATCGTTTTGGGAAAATGGGAGCGTGACATTCGCCTATTATAGATGTCATACTCGTAGAAGTAAATTTAGGCAAATTTCAGACTGTTTAGATTCGAATTATGTCACTGTTTTATTATTGACGGTGCGACGACGTCAGTGGCCCGATGGTTTGCACTGTCGATGCGTCTAAGTATTCCGGATTATGCCCCAGGGTACATACCGTTAATCTGGTACTCATAGTACTAGGAATTCTCTAGTGTGGTGGACTGGCACATAAAAAAAATGAAATTTTCATATTATTTGAATTCTAATATATCAGATACATACGAAAATGTGTGAAATGCATTTCCAAAAGCTCTTCTAACATAGCTATTATATGAGGGATAGATATAAAAGACTCATGCCCAGAGTAGTTGAGCATAAATTTATAATTAGCGCTACTACCACTCCTTTAAGAGTATACAGGACTATTACTAATATTTTAGACAACAACTTTTATTCCATGAAATTTAATAATTCGCCAAATTTCTCTTTCATACAAAAATAAAAATACTTAAATAGATCGCTTTAAAGGCTCAACTCACACTGGCGCAGAGTCGAGCGTCGCATCGCGTCCTGTTTTTCAACTACAACGCATGGCGACACGTGCCGTCGCGCTACGACACTCGCATTAGCGCGCCCAGTGCTGGACCAGTTAAGAGATGAATATTCGTGATTGGCGCTCATGCTCGACAGCATGCAATGGTTGATATCGATCTTATTATAATTGCTCTCTTATCTGAAGCTGAAGAGGAAGAAACTGAAATTATATCAGAAGCTGAAGAATTTTGGGTTCACGAGTTATGGAAGTAAAGACGTGTACTTATGTTATATAGACATTCATATTTATATACCGCACTCGTCTCGTCGCAGTTCGGCACTGTGCTATGTCTCTTGTGATCGGCGTCTCGCGCGTCACTACGACACGCGAAACCGCTCGACTTTAACCAAGCGCCGACGCGCGATTCCATATTTGCATAACACAAATTTGTACCTTAATAATAGGAGAATAGAGATGAATATGCTATAGGCGAAAAACATGACGCGTCGCGACGCTTCGACTCTGCGCCAGTGTGAGTAGAGCCAAACGGTGTTAACTCTGTGCGGTAACAAAAGACGCTTGCACGTTTGAACTTGGCACCAAATACAATACAAGAAAAACTTAAAAGTTTGTTTTTGGTAAATTTATGATGTTTTCTAAAAAGCTATAGAACAAAAGTTGTTGTTTATGAATTTAGTAAAATAGTCCTAAGAGGTTGTTAGTATTTTAAAAATACCCCAGTATATTGAATTATCAATCACCACTTTGTTCAATTCTGTAATTAAACATGTTAACGGGTTCTTGTTTGTTCCCTATATTGGTAACTGTATTTTTCCGGATTTATCCTAGAACATTCAACATACATGTTGTCTCTATAATTGCTGCACTCGTGCACATCTGTAACACAATTGCTGTTATCTAATTCGGGCATTCACAATGGGTGTCATAAGTCATTATGTCACGTTGATAATTGCTTAGAATACACTATTTTTAATATTTTTTATGTCATTGTACCTTTTGAATTTTACCGACCGTTTCGATATGGACCGGATGATATTACAAAACAAAATTATTATATTATTTATTATTGTTTGGATTTCAATCTTAACAACTTCGACTACGGCTTGCACTGTGTGTGTACTGGGTGAGGAGGAGTCTAGTTTGGTTCCCGGTGGGACTGATTTGGGAAGTGATTTTTTTTATTCTAGATATCTATTTTAGACCGAAAATATAAATTTTATAATATTATTATTCAGTTTTTACGTTTGTCAGCCGTTTTTTGTGTATAAACCTCAACAATATCAAAGTATCATAAAAAGTCTTGTGTAACAAATGATCCGCACTTTATTTTTCTATGGCTTAGAAAATCTAACTCTGAATTCTGCAAACTTGAAGCATCGATGCATTTAAGATTGTAACGTTGGTGTGTTGTACATTTCTAGTATCATACTCGTAGTACGCACATCGACCTAATAACTCTACATAAGAATAGATGAATTCTCATCGAGAAGCTATCGCAATTAGCAGCAGTATTCGACAAAAACCTACAAAAGTGTATTTGCACAAATAAGCCTAAGATTTTCTCTTAGTTTAGAATAAATTTCTCTATTTACCAACGCATTAATACATCGCTGTTTTAAAAATATTTGCATGTACTCTGTAATAGCCATAACTAAAGCTATTATAGCTGTAACTATAGTTATACGTCCAGTCACGTCCGCAAATATGTATATACACGTAGCAAAATTTTAAAGGTCGACCACGGAACACGTATCTCTACCAGA
This sequence comes from Hyposmocoma kahamanoa, assembly GCF_003589595.1. Lineage (NCBI taxonomy): Eukaryota > Metazoa > Arthropoda > Insecta > Lepidoptera > Cosmopterigidae > Hyposmocoma > Hyposmocoma kahamanoa. Next base: position 8,281,943 of record NW_020653743.1, on the reverse strand, counting down.
TTGAGGTTTTTTTTAAAGAGCCCTGTCCAAAGTACCAAAATTAAACGGGCATGTATGATTAGGACCGTAGCGGGTGAAGGTTAATAGCTTTTGCTTACCCCAGTGAGAGACAGACAAGATGGTATACATCTGTGATGCACATGTTTTATTTAATTGTAATAGTCTAACTGTTAAATCAAAAATCCTTTTTTTTATGAGACTGTTTTATGAGAGTGATTTTACGAAGAAGTCGTGCGCCTGATGTTCCAGTGCCATTCAGAGCTTTAAATCGCAAACATCTGAAGGGCACTGCCACTACGCCCATCACCCTGAGACGTCAGTTAAAAAAATCGCATGAGCCTGTAATTACTAGGAAGTTGAACAACTAGTTCACATTACCCTTTTTTTTATCATTTATCTTTTTGTTAAATCTCCCTTAGACATAGTTCAATATTTTCTTAGTTTTATTTTTTATATATCTCCGCTCTTTGTAATATTTTTTAAGGACAGCTGTGCACAGTTCTAATGGAGTGTCAGTTTTATATTGCTGTTCAAGAATGTTCTTGTGTTATGTTGTGTCTAATATCTATAACTTTACCAATAAAATAAAAAATAAAAATAAAATACATGCCATCACGTATGTGTAACTATTAGTTATTATATATGACTGTACTGAATGTTAGTAATTTGGCATAAAGTAATAATTTATCACCAAATAAATTACTAATTACAATTACCTCCTTTTAAATCATAATTAAGCAAATTTTTCGCAAATACTTTTTAAAACGATTCAATCAATTTATTTATCCATTATTCCATCCTTGTCTTAGATATATTTAGATAAATACATATTTGTATTTATATAGTTTATAGTAATTGAATGTCATTGATATTGTTTTTGTATTACATAATTTTTGTTTTGTTGTGCACATAAGTCCGTTATTTCAGGTATTGTGTCGTGTATGTAGTTTGGTAGGAAAAAATGGTTTGTGTGTTTTTCCTTTACAATAAACAAAAATTAAATGCATAAACAAACGTTAATAAATTTTTTCGCGCCTGCCTTAAATACAGTGTACATTATAATCTGAATAATTTCATGTCTGTGTATAACTTACTACATGTACGAACTAGAGACGTACATACAATATGTATTAACATGACGTGAACGTATTTAGAATTGCGATATAAACGCTAAACAGTTACATGTTTGTCCATTAGATACGTCTAACAGGTATCTAATGTTTAGTTTAGTGCAAATTGTGGAATTCCTCTGTAGTGCAGTCATCGATCCTGTAATGCATTGCGTCGAAACATGTTTGGCTCTAAAATCATGAATATCGCAACCTTAGTGTAATAAGGACATGTGGCCTTATTACAATAATGGCCATGTGGCCTTATTACACGAAGGTTGTGATATTGCAAATGTCTGCAACAATTTTTCAGGAGAGACGTTTAAAGGTTTTTCGAACGAAATTAGTGGACAACTTTTTTGTACTTAAATAGGAAAGCTTTCTTTTTTTATGATAATAAGTGACGGGACGATCAAGTCGCGAGCCTAGTGGTAAGCGTCACGCCGGTCCATAGCAGTTGCAGTGCCACTCAGAGCTTCAAATCGCAAAGATCTGACGGACTCTGCCACTGCGCCCGCCATCATGACACATAAGTTGATGAGTCCCATGTGCCAACAATTTGACCAGCACCCTTACCCCTCAAAACAGAAATGATACTGCTTGGCGGCAGAAATAGGCAATACTTCCTGACATGAATTCTTTCACAAGGAGCTCTACTGCTGCTACTTAGTAGTTACGAAATTTCGCATATACATAATTTGTTTCATGTAGTTCGTATTATTTTTATGACTTTCATGTGATAAAAGCACTTTTGATGTATGATTACATGTGGCCTTATTATATCAAAGTTACAATATGGGTCCAATAAGGTACAATACGTGTCGAGTTTTTAGGTTTTTGCGATTTCTACACATTGGTAATGAAACAATTTTTTTTACTTTGGTTTTTCGTTTTCCTTTTATTAAAAAATAAGAGCGCATTTGACTTCCATCTCACGTGATGGAAAGTGACGATGAAGTCGAGGATGGAGCATGCACACCTTAATAATGCCTGTTCACTCTCGCCTTGAAAAGGTCCAAGTTATAACGTTCAGGAAACGAGCCTGCAGGCAGGGAATCCCACTCCATAGGCATTCACCGTATAAATATGGAAGCGAAACGCTTAGTACGAATCCTTGGAATATCCACAACATAGGGGTGGAACCCCAGCCTACGTCTGGTCACCCGATGACGGAAAGGGTAAGGCGGAATTAATTCGTGTAATTGTCTTTCATTCTGTTTAAGTCCCATGGTCACGACAGACTCCACAACGTCATCACGGTTCATGACTCATTCCGATGAATACGTGACTTGTTATAAAGAAAACTTTATTGAGTACTTAGGTTTTTGTGATTTCTACACATTGGAAATGAAACTATTTTGTCGGATGTAAAATCGCGAATTTGGTTTTTCAAACAAATCAACGTTTCGGGCTGTTTACAAGTCCCACGGCCACAGCTGGCTCTGGGACCTCATCACGACTCATGACTCATTCCAATGAATATGTGAGTTTTTGTTTTATAAATAAAACTTTATAGAGATGTTAGATTTTCCGCGATTGCGAGACATTGGAAATGAAACTATTTTTCCTGTATCTATGTCTCTTATATTTTTTTGTAATAATGAAACATTATTTTTAATGGCAACACCGTACATTTTTAAGTTAATACAAATTAATGACAATAGATGTCGCGGTTCTGTTCAAGGAACAAAATAAGTTCTGTAATTGAAAAAAAATTGTTTAAAAATTATGTAAAATCTGTGTAAAAGGCGTATAACATTTTTGTCTGCTAAGTATATTGCCGCCACCCATTTTAAAAGTAACAATTATGAGTACTCAGCACTAAAGGTGCATACTACGGTCACGGGTGTCAAGTAATAGGCGTCCAACGTCCAAGAGAATCGGCCGATGACATCAACACGATCTGGCTGTTTGCCATTCGTTTCATGGCTCTGTTTTCGACGCGCTTTGGAAAACAACCGGTGAAAACTCGCTGGGTTGTTTGAAGCTGATCTAAACTTAACTTCGAGACAAATTTCACCGAATAAAGTCGACAAACAGGACATCGGTCTAGGCTTCAGTTTTGTTATATTTTTACAAATAAACTAAAAGTAGTTTAAGCTCATTTTAACGTATTTATAGTCTATAATAATATTTAGCATAATTGGTAATTTTCAGGTTAGTATTCTCTACCTAATTTCGGTGACAATTGTATTATTTAAATTTTCGAGTATACTGTCGTGAAATATTAAATCATATTTTCAGTACCAGTAAAGCTCCTTGTGAAAGAGTTCGTCCAGGGTAGTACTGCCACCTTGAAGGGTAAGGGTGGAAGGGTTTTCAACTTATATCTCATGGTGACGGGCGCAGTACCAATGCCCTTTGAGCGGCACTTCAACTGTTATGGACAGTCGTGACGCTTAACACCAGGCGGACGACTTGTCGGTCCCATCACTTAGTATAATAAAAACAAAATACTGTCATCATGGTACTGCAATCTAATATTAAATAATACTTCATGATATTATTCTAGAAGGTTCTAATAATAAAAATTGCCACCGTGATTAGGTAGAGAAAACTAATCTGAAAATTACCCAATTAACTAACAGTCAACAGCACGCTTCAGATTTATATTCCACTTCATGCCACGTACGATAGGAACGGTCCAATATCCAATGTAGCCTGCTGTTGATTGTATATAGTTTCCTCGAAAACAAAAAGCATTCGTTAGTAATGTGTAATAAATAACTTTAAATACTATACTACCATGTAGGTATGTAAACACATCTAAAAATAGAAGTAACATGTCAGGTTCTCAGAATCACAATAGGTAGCCATTTTTCTTTTTAAATTTTTTCTATTTGTTGTTCGGATCTTGCTCACAAAATCTTTGGAATGTAAAACAAAGAAACACAAGAGTTGTGCGTTCGAAAACTCAAACTCTGTTCATGGTTATAAATAAACGTTATTTTATGAACAATACGGAGCCGAATAGTTGTTTGTGACGTCATACCTTGAATTGGCGGATAACTCGAAACAGGTAATCTTTCTTGTTTATATCTTGCTCCACATAGAGCCAGCAAAGTTGTAGATGTTCTTTTTTTCTTACTTAATAAAGTATATTTTAATTTTGTTTCTATTGTAGATAGTAGGTTATAGACCCAGGTTTGTCCATAACCCCTTCCGCTGGATAATTTAAGACGTGAACAATTAGATCGATTCCTATTTAGTTTGATATTATGAAATTGTCTTGTTTACTTTTAGTTCTGCTTATGTCAAGGGCATTCTGTGCTATCTTGTCACCACTCCGTTTATTGATACGAAACTATATTTGCTGATTAATGTGTATATACAATCAATGAAATCAGCTGCATATAGATAATTCATAAAAAAAATAATAACGACGTCGTCTTTTTCTCTGTTGATCTAACTTTTAAGTGAGCCATTAATGACGACGGCAAATGAGTCAGAATTGTTATGCGATGACTCCTTCATTGCAAAGTTTAATATTCTGTGAGAGCATGTGGACTGCGTAAAAGTTTTTTGCATGCGAACGCACGTGAGCCGGCGTCAATGATATAGCGGCCCCGCAGTCGCGGCGCGACCTCTCCACGCTTATCACGGCGCGACATTATTCAATTAACCAATCGCATAATCCCCTTCATTTATAAATCGTTTATTTTCAATAAGAAAGTCAGTAACGGCAAATATAAAAATAAAACTTTTAATAATCGAACTTTGAATTTTTAAAGTCTACAACTGCAGTTACTGCCACTGCGTTAGTGGCAGTTTCGAAGTACTTCTTGTGTGTATACACTAATTATTTAAGTGTTGTGTGTTCGGAAACTCGATAATTTCCGCGAATGTTTGGTGATGTAACTGTGAATGTTGGTTTTGTTTGACTGGCCAGTGCAAACAGTGTGTTCTAAGAAGAAATCGAAAGTGTTTTAACGACACTCTAAGTACGGATAACTTCTTTACCCGGTATGTTTTCATTTTTTTTAAACATAGGTATTCTTCATCATAATCACTTGCTTTTTTTCGGCTTTACCTTTTTGAAATCATTATTTATATAACTTTACTACGTCAATAACGTTCAATAAGAAATCAGCCACCAATATTGTCATTATTTTTTCATTATAATGCAATGTCATGCACATGGCTTGCGTCTGTGGCCGCCCGCCAAAATGTATTAATAAAACCGCTTACAAGAATTTAAATTTTACCCCTTTTGCACGGCAAACGTGTTATTTCTGGACATTGTGTATGATGTTTCATAAATGATCCAAGGTTATTTATAAATCACAGGTCATTATTATTCTTAATCTTTGATCAGGAAATACGAATCATGCAACTAAAAAAGGTTATTTCCGATTTTATCTTGAACACTTGCAAACTTGAATCGTTGAAAGTAAAAATGTCTGTTAACTGTAGCAATTAACACAAAGCAGAAAACTTAACACACATTGTCGGTATGCTGAAGTTCATTTAAAAAATTGCTACTGAAGTGTCGTTAAAAAGAGATTTTATTTTCATGACCGTATTATGGAAAATTACTACCTGACAAGTTTGTTTTTTAACATCAAGTAACGGGACGAACAACTTTAAATTGCAAAGACCTAAGGGGCACTGCCACTGCGCCCGTCACCCTGAGACATAAGTCGACAAGTCACATGTGCCTGTAATTTCACCAGCACCCTTACCCTTCAAAACTGGAACACAGTAATGCTGACATTACTACTTGGCGAACAGCAGTGGGACGTGTAAATGGGTTGATGATGATTGTTATTTTTCAAATTCATTTACATGATGGAATATAATATATAGTAGTTTATGATGTTCATATATGTATATGTATTGGTTTCATTATTTATAAATATACGTATATTTGTGTTTATTTATCGTTTTTCTACCTATTGATTAGTAGTTCTTCCTACACCGCCGTCTTTTTCCTGTGAGTTATAGAATTACTTCCATCCAAAGGTTGTCTGGCAGAAATCGCTTAAAGTGATAAGACCGCCTATTGTATTGCCGCTTATTTTTAATTTAACTGTATTTGATTTGTTTCCTTTTTTGGTGTACAATAAAGAATTTTTGTATTGTATTGTATTGATGTTATTCAATGTTAGATAGATAGGTAGACACGTTTATTGACTTTCCACAAGCACACATAACAATAGGAAGTAATAAGTAGGGAAAAAAGAAGAAAAATGTTATGGTGTAATGTATGGTGGTGGATTCCATACAAAATCAAACCCAAACATCATTCTCACAACAAAACCTTATTAGTTATTTAACAAGTAGTCCTAAAATTCACTCTAATATACATCCCTTCTTATCATAAGTAAGGCAATCGACATTTTTTGCGAAATTGAGTTATTCACGTATCTGGAATTAGGGAAATGGGCTCTACAACACCCTCTGTTTTTTTATATCTTATTTAGGTTCTGTTTTATTTAAATTTGTATTGAATTGATATTCAATTATTTTTTGTGACATTACTCAACTAGTTTGTTGTAATTATTAATTCAAAGATCGAACACTTAGAAAAAATTCCCTCGATCCAGCCGGATTCGATCCGACGTCTTCTAGCAAATCGTGCTAGACGCTATGCCAACTAAGCCACGGAACGAACCAGCGGACCTCATGAATTTTTCTATGTTGCGTCTTTGTATTTGGTTTTCCAACGACTTTTTAGCCGTAGCGCCATCTTTTGAGAAATCTATGAAAGTATTTCGTCACTCAATTAGGTAACTTTACAGCTGCCAGCCCTGGCTAGAGATGTTCTGTGCTATTGTTAAACAAAATCAAACCAAAATCAAATATAATAAATAAATTTCGGTGCCAATATTTAGAACTACCGAAATGCATATGCGTTAGTTATGAGTATAGATTTGACTGTAGACTGAATATAAATTTTAGAATTTTAACAACGTCGTAATACATCTGTCTAAGTTTGCTGGTAAGTGGTAAGTGGTGATAGCACAAGTTATTCCCTTCTTAATTACCTGCGGTCATTTATATTGATTCTTTAATA
>NW_020653743.1:8235088-8274808 GCF_003589595.1 Hyposmocoma kahamanoa | reverse complement strand
TAATACTTACTTACTGCACATTATACATGTTGTACTATTATTATGGTAAATAAAAAAATATTATTATAAGTTTCTACATATTACCTTTTTGTCTTGAACGATGGAAAGGGGCAATATTTATGATCGAAGTATGGACTATATTAACACGGTCAACACAAAGAAAATGTCGTCGAAGGTATTACGAGGCTTTTGTTTTTTTTTCTAAATTGCGGTGCAGTGAGATCACCATCAAATTTGGAGTGAGCTATTATTTTTTGTTGTTATTTCAAATAGATGATGCGGCCTTCGTACGTTTCCACAATTTCGACATCAGTTGGTGTTTGTGGCGAAACGAATCCAATTTCGTAATACCATAAAACTCATAATACCTTGCAGAGATGCTTATAATGTCATGCAAATGCATAAGTGACAGAATTTATGTATGTAGACCACAATTTTATGAATAGTCCTTTATATTCTGCTTTGCCTATTTCAGATATTGTTGAATGTAAAATTATTGAAAGTTTTTAATAAAAATAAAGGCAATATTATTTTTTCTGAGTTTAGAAATGAAATTTTGTGTGTATTTTGTTTTAGTGACAGCGTTAATAAAGTAGAAAATGTTTCATTGAAAACATTGTTTACAGAAACCACATTTCACTCAATTTTTTTTTTCAAGGCTCGTGTCCTGGTTGCAAAACCTTTAGGCCAAGTCCTATTATAATTAACGTTCTTGATTTAAAATTTTGGTTCAAGTCAACTTAAGTATCAATTCGTTTCTACCATTGACTTTTTGTAAGTCAATTGTTTCTACGACAATATTCTTTGTCAAAAAGTGTTATCTGAAACAAAAAAGCCATGACTCTAGACTTAGTTATTTCTCAAGAAAAAAAATTGATAACAATTACAATTTTGGTTAAAAAATCATGGTTTTCAAGAGAACCTATACTTGGAAGTTTTTCGGATAGCCCGTAGGGTTACAGTCAGTACACGACAGAGGTCAAAATATCACTCATTACATTACACTTCATGGGGGTTTTTGAAGTTTGACGTTTGGATCTTCAATCACTAGTTACTCCCCACGTTTCTGCCTTCCTTATCATTACTAACGTAATCGATATTTTTAGCGAAATTGAGTTATAAACATATCTGGTATCAGCGAAACGAGACCTACAACCCCCTGTAGGCGGTTTTTTTTATATCTTACTTTATTTAGTTTCCGTTTTATTGTTAAGCAAAATCAACGTACAACTGACATCAAAATACCATATATATTACACTTCATGAAAGTTTTTCAAGTTTGACGTTTGAATCTTCAATCACTAATTACTCTCCACGTTTACTTTGCACCGGTTGATTTTATTTCTCTTTCACTGGATTCTCTCTTTTTGTCAACAATTACGGCACCATCAAAAATATGTTTAATTAGTAGTGATGCGACCTTCGCTACGCCTCACGATCATGGGTATCGAGTGATGTAATGTCTGACCTCAGTCTGTTATCGCAGGAACTGGTTCTCTGGCGTAGGCGCACGCGCAGATATCAGTTTATAATTTGTAAAATATACACACAGTTTCTATTAAGTTTTGAAACGAAGTAAGGACGCTGAGAAAAAATTGGCTAACAAAGTAATTATAATTTTGAACAATGCTACAACCATTTTTTATTTTTAAATGTGTTTCGTGCGTCCAGCAATGAAAAATAACTCGTATCATCATACATATTTTGTATTCTATAAAAATTCGATGATGACATTGGTCCAGTTTATGCAAATACTGGATCTCTCGGTGTTGCTATTTGCCCTCGCGTGGACTCCGACCAAATAATTGTATAAGATAAAGCTATACTATCTATAGACTTAAGTACTTAAGAAGTTAAGTCCTTGTAGAAATGGCTACCAGGTCCTATCTGTTAGCTGGATAATACTTTTTATATCGTGTGTTATTTTGGAAAAAAATTATGTATATGTAAATATATTTATAAACACTCGTTTAGCAGCAGTAGAGCTCCTTGTGAAAGAATTTACTGCTACCTTACCTATTTCTGCCGCCAAGCGGTAATGTGAACATTACTGTGTTTCGATTTTAAAAGGTGCTGGTGAAATTACAGGCACATGGGACTCAACTTATGTCTCAAAGTGACGGGCGCAGTGGCAGTGCCCATCAGATCTTTGCGATTTAAAGTAATTCGTAACTTAGATTTTCAACTGAGGTTTAATGACAAAATTGTAAACACAGATACAGAATTTGCTAAAATATTTGAATTTTTTTTTTTACTGACATTCCAATTTTGACTACTAAGTCGTTAAATTCATCTCCCACCGCCGCTGAATCCTTACTAAAAGAAAATAATGCAGTTAGTATCACTATTTTAAGATTCCGTCATGTATTTCCAAACTGTTAAAGCCTTTAAGTCTATAAACATAAAAAATACTGCAGATCTTGATGGTCTTTCAGTCAGTAATTAGTTCTGTAATTGATTGAATTGCGCCTTACTTAGCATGTGTCTTTAACAAATATGTTGATGGTGTCTTTCTTGACCTCATGAAGCAAAGTAAAGTTATTCCACTTTTCAAATCTGGTAGTATTTCAGACCCCACCAATTTCAGACCTATATCAATACTACCAACTCTCAGTCAAATATTTGAAAAATTATTCTAAATTAGATGTGTGCACAATTTTAGAGTAATAACTTAATGTCTCCTAAACAATTTGGCTTCACTCGGGGTCGCTCACAACCGATGCTGGTGTTGAGTTGATGAAACATATATTTGATGCATGGGAAGACTCACATGATGCTATTGGTGTATTTTGTGACCTTTCTAAGGCTTTTTATTGTGTGCACCATGATACACTGGTCAGGAAACTTCGTAATTATGTTGTGGCGGGACGTGACTTCGACCTTCTTAAATCGTACTTGCATGGTAGGACACAGAGGGTCAATGTTAACGGTATGAGATCATCAGGGTCTGCAATTAGCATGGATGTCCCTCAAGGTTCAATTCTAGGCCCATTTTTGTTTTTAGTTTATATTAATGACTTACCTAGCCTCATAGAGGGTATAAAACATGAGATATTATTGTTTGCTGATTATACTTTCCTATTATTTAAAGGTAAAAGCACCAATGTTCCTACGACGATGTGAACAATGTTATATGTAAAGTAGTTGACTGGTTTGCTGTTAATAACCTACTCCTTAATGATAAAAAAACAAATTGTGTGAAATTTATATTACCCAATGTCAGGGAGACGATTACAAACATTGTAGTTAGAAACGAATAATTGAATCTTGTGGATACAGTTGTATTTCTAGGTTTAACGTTAGATGATAAATTGCATCGGGGTCTCCATATAAGTAAGTTATCAAAACGGCTCGGCTCTGCAGTACGTAATTAAAAAAATAAGGAAACTTTCAGACGTCGAAACCGCTATATTGGTGTACTTCAGCTACTTTCACAGTCTAATGACATACGGCATTTTGCTTTGGGGTAATACCGCCGATATCAATAGAATCTTTATAGAAACGTGCGGTTAGGGCAATTTACAACCTGGGCCCCAGAGTATCTTTGAGAGATAAGTTTAAGGAAATTAATATTCTTACACTAGCCTCACAGTACATTTATGAAAATGAAATTTATGTTAAGAGAAATAGTAATTTCTTTATGAAAAATAGGGACAGACATAACATTAATACGAGGAATAAAAATAAACTTGCTGCTCTTGATAGTCGTCTTCACAAAGTCACAAATTCATTTAAGAGGCAATGTATACGCTTCTATAACAAGATTCCAGTTGATATACAAAATTTGCCTTTCACGACGTTTAGAACTATAGTGAAACAAAAACTTTATAGTAAAAGTTATTATGCAACTTCTGCGTACTTGGATGACAAAAATCCGTGGTAGTAACCCGTTTAGCTCATGGAGGTAGTCTCGATCTCTGATGTTTCAAAACAAAAAAAAATATTGTAAATGTTGAATGTGTACAAATGTTATTTACAAAGAGCAACCCCTAGAGTTTCTTGCTCATTCTTCGCAGGAGAATCTGCCTTACGAATGAGCGGTAGAGTTTAACCAATGTGACGATTTCAAGTGTAATAATGCTTACTTATGAAATAAAGATTATTTTGAATTTGAATTTGAAAAGCTTAGAGCGGCACTGCCACTGTTATGGATAGACCTGATGTTTACCACCAGGCGCAGACATGTTCGTTCGGTCCCTTGGTATAATAATAAAGCACCATGTCATCATACGTGAAATGTGCTTGTATCAAATGAGTCATATAAATGATACGAACTACATGACAAAAATTGAAAGAAGAAATAGAAAGATATGAAATTTTATAAATCACATTTTAAACATAAAAAAGTTACAGACTAATTTCGTTCGTAGAACTTTTAGATCTCTCTTCTGAAGAGTTATCATTTTGCAGATGTGGCATTATGACACCAAGGGAGAGTATTGTTGATGCAACTTCTTTTAATGAGTGGAATAATAATGCATTAACAAGCTACATACTAAAACGAGGAAATTGTAAATAGTCTCTTTTGGATATATTTAACCGACTTAATAAAAAGAACGGGGTTCTCAATTCGACTGTATTTTTTTCTTTGTATGTAATTATTCCGACATTTGTGAACTGATTTAGAAGATACTTGTTTTGTTGGAAAGGGAGCACTTCAGTAGTGGTACCATTTCAATTTGAAGAAAAGATTCCATTTCTAAGGTTGGCAAATTAGGGGATGAATCCAGTTTATTGGATTTCAGTCACTTTCCGTTAACCGATTTCAATAAAATTAGGCGAATAGATGTAATTCCACAAACTTTTAAGTCGTTTTTTTTAATAAAAATTGTTATGTATAACGTTAATGTTTGGCAAGACATGTGCACATCTGGCTATATATGACATTATTATATATAGCATTTATATAAACTAGGACATGATAAGGCGAAATAAAACCGATGACATTGAATGACACACTAAAGTAGTTGCAAATATTGAGATCGAAAAGATCTGAGACATAAATTGACAAGTCCCACGTGTTTGTAATTTCATCAGCATCCTTACCCTTCAAAACCGGGACGTAGTAATGTTCACATTACGGCAGAAATAGGTAAGGTGGCACTACTTCCCTGGACAAACTCTTTTACAAGGAGCTTTACTGCTGCTACGGAATTAATTATTTCATTTGAAATTTAACTGAAGATAACGTTCCTAAACCACAAATAGCCTGGAATGTTTTGTTAATTTCGCAATAAATTCCTTATCAAGTTTAGTTTCAAGGTTTTGAAATATGCTTTAGAAAAGTATAATTTTCAGTAGGTATGTATTGTTATGTACATTTCATCAAACAGTTACCTAGTGCATTTACCCATAAAACCAATTTTCCACGTCCTTCAAAGGCAACTCAGTTACTTCTAAATCTCTGTTGGCAGTAAATATATTGATGTATGAAGCAAAGAGAATTGGTGTTATTTTTTGCTTTCGCGCATTATTATACTGAATGAAGTTAATATACAAAGCCATTTTTGACGATCTCGGTGGCCGAACGGTTGATACTGTAAATAAATAAATAATCAATATTAGACAACATCACAAACATTGCATGCTTAGTACCGCTACGATGAGTTTACATTGACAGTTTTCGCTAGCGACTAAATAGACTAGCTAAAAATGTTACTTCTTCTTCTTCTCGTGGCCATTAGGGCCGTTGTACTATTTATCATACAAAAAAAACCGATTTTAAATTACAAAAACAAATTGACTGAACTGCAGTTAATGCGTGAGGTTTTGTAAGAAAAATAATTCTATTAAATTTGGCCAACTTGGGCTGTTCCGATTTTTTCGTCCCATACAATGAAATAATCCCTTCATGAAATTGAGTCGATTTGCAGTAAAAAATGGATCAATTTTATTCATTTTTATGGACAATTCACGCTTGACCAAAAAATTTACTATACCGTGTTATACTATGTTTTCACTAAAAAAGATTTAATGGTTCCTAAGACAGTTTCCTTGTATCTTCAATCGTTTCGGATTTGCCCATACTGTCCCATTAAAAAAAACATGTTCTATATGGCCATAGGATATCTAGAAAAATATTTTAAATAAATCCTTGTTGCGTTGTTCATACACTGAGGGCTTACTCACTTAGGCCTGAAGCATGTATTTAGAATATTTAGAATTTTGGACCACTTCGAATACCGTGAAATAAAATGTCGAACAGTATTTAGTTCAATACAATACAATACAATACAAATATGAAGATGCGACGATTCCCTTTGCTTGACCCCTTCAAACCACGTGTCAAGAAATACGCTTCATCAAATCGTAGTTGATTCCCTACTCATTTATTTCCTTATGAAATAGAGTTATTATTTTCCGGTATATTATTTCCTGCAAAAGTATATTGTAAATATTATTTTTAAATGTTTGTTATTATCTACTTACGTATAAATATGTATGTACATTGTTATATTCAATAAATGGTTAATACATTTAAAATACTATTATTAGAAGAAAACCCTTGGTTTTCTAACCTGAAAAAATTGCTGCTTAGTCCACGTTTCATACATTAGCCTTTTCTGATATATTTACGTTCCTGTTCTGAGTTATCACCAGATTTTTTAAATGGAACGAATGACTCTTAATTAATTCATTCGTTAATTCATTCCAGTTACTATTAGGTGTCGTCATGGTATTTTTATGAGGAATAAATAAATTTCCATTACTTGATTCATATCTATTATTAAAAATAAGCTTGATTTTAATAACTACACTTATACAGGAGAATCAAAAATATACTTTGCTCCTGGGTTTAATTTCCAAGTACCGAATACCACATAAATTGAGTGAGGTGATGAAAAGGTGATTCAGACAAAACTTCTGTTTACCATCCGTCGATCATTGCTATCGACATAAAGGTGTAATTGAACTGAACGGTAATTATTTATTTAAGCAAAAACTGTTTTGTGCCAAGTTTTTTGCTTTGTAATTTGATGACGTAATCTATAGAGCAGAGTTGTATTTAGGGATTCGGTTTTTGATACGATAATTGTTAGAAATCTCGAGTGTAATGCAGTTGTCTGGGTTCCACATCAAAAGTGTAGTCTTATGTTGGAGTGTAAGACAAATTCCTGAGATATCTGTACTTGTGGCAATCTGCTCAATTAATCCCATTGTCTATCTAATCTTGTCTGCGTAGCTGTTATCTTCTTTTAAAAATACCCAGCCATATGGTATTGTCATTCTTTATTTGAATCTGTTTACGGCCGATGTGAATATTTGTGAAATGTATTCGGTTTTTTTTTAAAGACATTGTCGTAGTTTTTTATACCAAATCCGTAACTGTGTTAAACGAAGGTTATAAAATGGTTATTGTATAAACGATAATAATAAACAAAGTAAGCAATGTTTTTTAATAAGTAATCCATGCGTCCAGATAGAAGTTAATGGCCATAGTGACCCTGTATCGCGAAGTTGATATTTTTTATCAACATTTAAAGTTATACTTACAACGTAGTTTGTCAGTCAGTTATGTCTGATTATTGTCTAAAATTAGAACGTTACCTAATTAAAATTTTATTTATCGTGGCAGTGGACCTTCTTGTAAAAGAGTTCGTCCAGGAAATTACAACTACCTCACCTGTTTCTGCCGCCGAGCAGTAATGTGAACATTACAGTGTTTCGGTTTTTAAGGGTAAAGGCACATTGGACTAGTCATCTTACGCCTCAGGATGACAGGCGCAGTGCTGCACTTGTGATTTCAGTTCAACTATATGCTGTTTACGACAAGAACTAGTGTAAATATTAATGACTGTATAAATAAGGTGTTGTTTTAATCATGGAACAAATTTGAAGAGATGGGTGATTGAGTTCATGAAAACTTATAGAATTAAAGTACAAAACAGCAGCTGTGTCCCACGTTTTGGTGGAATAATAATATACATGCCTACACCCCTTACGTGCAAAATTATATTTTTTTTTATTACACCAAGTGACGGGATGAACGTGGTAAGCGACACGCCTATCCATGACGAAGATTCAGATCCATGTCACCCTGAGTCATGGTTGACAACTCCCCCGTGTCTGTAATTTCACCAGCACCCTTACCCTTCAAAACAGGAATGCAGTAAAGCTCACTTTACTTTTTGGCGGCAGAAATAGGTAAGGTGGCAGTATTTCCCTCGACGAACTCTTTCACAAGAAGCTCTTATGCTGTTAAATTTAACTTTACGTCTATCGTACTCAGCGTACATGTCTCAATCAGATTGGGAATGTCGTTAAAAAAGGCCGGGTTAAAAGTACAAAGAAAAAATATGCATGAAGAGACTGATGGGAATGGAGGAGACGAAGGACGTTTGTCAGGAGCGTAACAGGTGGAGTCCATAGTCCCGAGGTAGACAGGCGTGATGATATGATTGTAATTGCATGTATGTTGCACATCTCTATGAAGTTTAAATTGTGTATAAATAATGTCTAAATTATTAGTCTTGTTCTTCTCATTTCTTGTTCTCGTTCTTGTTCATTTCCAAGAGTGACGGCCTGGTGACTTGCAGTACAGATGTTAAGCCACACAACTCACACCAGGTCCTTCAAAATGTGTAATGTGTCTTAAAATTACTAATATTAAAGATATTACTACCAATAATTTGTATATTGTGGAGAAATAAACTTAATTATTGTATTATTAATATCTGATTTTCCTTCCTGAGAGGAAATGTAAGCTTGAAAGAGTCAGGTCAATATGTATCATATGAGTTCTGGCTCTAGTGGTCACTAGGGCTCATCAAATGTTATTGAATGTAACCCAATGAAATATCTGTGGACCTGAACGCACCCTCCTTCTTCGTCTAGCGTCACACCGCACCGCCCTCATTTGCTTAGGGATTCACCACACTTACCGACACGGAATCTTATTAAGCTGATCAGAAAAAGCTTTATGTCTATGTACTAAGAGCGGAAAAGAGGGAAAGTATATAATTAAGTAATTCACAACCCTCAATGTATATATTCTGAACGCGATAATAGTTTCATCTACTACATGTATAATGCTTATTAATGCCGTTTTATTCCATTCTGATCTTGCAAATGGATTATAAATACCTACTCAGTTCATAAATACCTGCTCAGTTTCTTATAATATGCATGTAAAATGCCCTATTTTCGTAAAATGACAACTGCTCGGTTTCTTTATTTTAAATAATTTTATGCTCGCTTTAACTGATATCGCGAAGATGAAACTGATTCCGCAATCAAATTATACACAGTGAAGGTTATCTACCAAGTGCGCGATTAGAATATATTTACCCGAAAAAGGCGTTATTGACCGCCGCCTAAAAATATACATAATTTCAATAAGAAAGAAGATATCCATAACATTAACGTTAGACTACAAACTCATGGGACCACGATTTCATGTAACCAAGGTAAACGATTCTTTTACGGAGATCTGTATACGTTTTTACAATAAGATTCCGGAGCATATATTAAGATAATCATTTCCTAAAATTAAAAACTACTTTAAAAATATTTTGATTGAAAAGTCATATTACATGGCTCTAGATTCCACACAAATTTGATTCAAAGTGTATTCCATAGCGTTTCAATTTTTAAAAAAGAGCAATCCCTAGAGTTTCTTGCTCGCTCTTCTCAGGGAACTCAGCGTAGTGAACGTGCAGTAGCTTAAATGTGACGGTTTCACACAAAGTGTAAATTTATTTTGCCTATGGAATAAATGATTATTTGATTTTGACTTTAACCGACACAAAACGCGCAACGTGGTTTTCGCTTTTTCTGACCGACTCAAGCCGATTCCGATTTTCTAAGTGTGGTGACTCCCTTAATACCGTTGCCACGACAACCACAAACACAAGAATGTTAAGAACGCTTTCAAAGAGTCACTGTTAGACAGGTTTACTGATACTAAGTTCTCTGATAGTTCAGTTGACATTTTACAACATGACATAGACTAACGACATCTATATAGATCTAGATTGAAGTCTTTGACATAGACCGACTAACTTTAGCAGCAGTAGACCTCTTTGTGAAAAAGTTCGTCCAGGGAAGTACCACCACCTTACTTCTGTCGATTCAAGCAGTATATATGAGCATTACTGCGATCTGGTTCGGAAGGGTAAGGATGCTGGTGAAATTACAGACTGGCATATGGGACTTGTCTACTTATATCTCAGAGTCACGGGCGTAGTGGCAGTGCCCCTAAGATCTTTGCGATTTAAAGCTCTGAGTGGCACTGCAACTGTTATGGATAGGCATGTTGCTTACCACCAGGCGCACGACTTCTTCGTCCCGTCACTTGGTAATACATATAAAAATAAAATAAACTTATCTTGGTACCTACCATGCGTTTCCAGTGACAGTTGTTGCTATATAAAATGTTCTCATAACCGCTAGAGGCGCTGTACAATTTGACATACAAAATAATGATGTAAAAATGGCATTAATAGGCATGAATGCTACAACATTGAAAATGTCAGTTTCCATAATTGCTAACAACCTTTGCAAAGACGTTCACGCCACATCGCGTTGGTGTATCCGTAGAATTGCCTTTTTTGTTTGCCATATTGTAGGCAAGGTTTGTAGCATTTTATCTACAGTGTAGAAAGTTATTGTCATAAATATAACGCACGTTGAAATAGACGCCGGCACTAAACAAAACGGTAAGTAAAGTTGTTTCTGAAATTAAGTTTAAATTTGAAGAAGCGCGATTTTCGTTTAGTGCCGGTTACTTGTACAGTCAGCGTCAAAATAATCGGTATACACAAATTCTTCAAAAACATCTGAACATAAATATTTTTATCAAAATACACTTTTTTAGTACCTGTTGTAAACCTCGACGTTTAAAATTATCTCCGTATGCTCCTTGAAGTCTTGAATAATTAACAACAATGTCGACACGTGTAGATAGTATGTAGCAATGAAGTACATAAGCCAAAGACAGATATTATACATTGTTTTATATGTATTCTATTATTTACCTAACTGTTACAACTGATGTCATACAGACAATATTATATCGACGTTTGTTTAAAAATGTTACATGTAATAATTACCACATAGGTATAGTTCAAAATATAATATCGAGGAAATGAAAAATTATCTTTCGTTTCGCGTATATATACGCGATTTAGGCACAAAAGAGAATTTTTATATGTTTTTTCAAACAAACCGATGTTTCGGCCCGGGAAGGCAGACATTAAATTATCAATGTATATTTTATGCTGTTTCAATTGTAATATGGTATAAATTTCAATGCTCTGAGACCGACCTCGGCGTATTTCTCTCTGTGGCATTGAAGAGCACGTTAGAGGATGCTGGTAGCGAGTGGCGACGGCATTCACTGCCATGCGCCGGGATCCACTAGTATCCTCCGTTTGCGCCGGAGTCTGCCTGGATTCGCATGGGTCTTTTCGACTGCGTAGTCGTTCGTGGATCGACATCAATTTCGTGCGACCGGTGATATGTTGATGGGTGCCAGGGCATTCCAGCGGACTCTGCATTACGCGGGCGGAAGCTCGCGATCCTCTTCGATGATCTCCCCCGCCGTAGATTTGCGCTGGCCCTGACAGGTCCCATAGACACGGCAGTTTCAGGAGTCAGAAGATATAGTTGTAAACGTTCGTGGATATTCGATATTCCCACATAACAATAAATATTGGTAGTTAGTAATCACGCGCGTGACAACTGTATGGACTATTTTTTAAATTTGAAAGCAGGACCAATCATTATCAGGATTTTGTAATGTTTCAAATCTCAAGAATCTCGAGAAGAGTTTTGGCGATATCGGTTCTAATAGTAATCGAGGCTTAAGGAATGGAAGTGTCCATTGTTTTTTTCTGTGTATATTCCCAACGAAAGTATAAGTGTATACCTAGAAATATGTTCGTAGTATACATAAAATGTTAAAACTTTGATTATTATACGTCGGGAGTATTCGATATCTACATACTTTTGCAGGCGGGTGTACAAAACAACACAAATACACATATTCAATACATATCGGTTCAATTGGAAGATTTTTTGTAACGCAATTGTACATAGCTTAATGAACTTTATATTAATTGTGTAACGTACAAACCTTATACGATACGGTAGCTGCGGGAAATCCAGAGACAGCACGAGAATTCTTCGGATACCAAAAGAAATCGCTTCCATTTCGTAACAATTTAAATTGAGCCATAATGTAAATAACTCTAGGATTATGTAGAAACAATACTACGTAAATACTAAATTCAATAAAAACATGAATAACGTAAAAAAATGCGTTAAACGGAAACCGTATAACCGTCCAGAAAACGGCTGACAAAGTTCTATAATATTTGTCATGTAAAATGAAACGACGTTATAAAAATGTGTTATTATAGAATAATTGCGTTAATATAAGCTCCACTGATTGTCAAGAACTCAACGCATGTACCAGTATCAAACACGCATTGTAATACGTACATGTGATTATATCCCAGCCCCATAGAATGAGCTAACTGGCGCATTGCCAGCGATTTCAAATTGTGCTTCCAAAATAATTTAAGTGCCTCGCGTAAAACGAACCCGGCCTCAATTGAATCGTCTTTAGTTTACACGTTCGATGTTTTGATTTTATTATGAACACTGAATGAAGTAACCGTACCTGTTCTTGATTGAATATGCTCACGTTTGATGTTTTAGCACCGTATTAAGAGAATAAAATCTCAAGTGCAAGACCGACATTACGATCGTACCGAAGTCGGCGTTTTTTGTTATAATAGTCAATGTAATGTACCAAAGAACCACACCATTACCTGGTTTCAAACTCTGGAACTATTATGGTACTAGAGCAACGAAATTCGCTCCGTGGCACTGCACTCAACACCCAGACTAGGAGGAATTTAATATAAAATAGATGTGGGCATAGTTAATGTAAAATATATGTGTGTGGTATAAAATAGATGTGGGAATAGTTAATGTAAAATATATGTGTGTGGTTCTACCCCTATGTTGTGAATATTCGCAGGATTCACACGAAGCGTTTCGCCTCCACATTTATATAACGAGCGGCTAGAGAGTGGAATTCCCTGCCTGCTGACTTATTCCCCGAACGCTATAACCTGACCTTTTCGACGCGAGAGTGAATAGGCACTATTTGATGTTACCGGGAATCGAACCCGGGTCCTTCTCATCCAGCGTCCCGCAGTGCGAACCGTGGGGCCTTTGAGGTTGTCAGATGTTCAAATATTTTGCACCTTTAGTGTAAGAAAGCCACGACAGCAAAATAACAATTCTACGAACGAAATTAATCAATGTCTTTTTTATGCTTAAACGGGAGAGTTAACATTTCACATATACATTATTTCTTATTCATATTATTTTTATGACTTTTATGATATAAAAGCACTTTTGACGTACGATCACATATGTCTCTATGATACCAAGGATACAATTTCTTTTTATTTCTTTCTGATTACCTGAGATGGTATCATACTACACTCCGATAGTTTATTAATAAAGGAGAGCTTGAGATATCTCTCGAAACCAGAGTGACATTTCAACCATTTTCACTTAATACCGGAATTAGCATGTTTAATAAAACGACCCTTAGAGATTATAGTTTTAATTAGTGCTTATCGACACGTGGACGCTGTGAGCTATATTGTTATCGTTCCTTAAATTACGAATGTAGAACCATTCCACGAGGCTATTTTTAATAAACCGGATTGCTCTTTAACATGGCATTCGTGCATTAACACAAAGGACTTTGGGTTCTATAACTTCTGGACATTCCTACAAAAATTGTATAAGTTGGTTCCCGAACCAGTCTTGACAGTAAGTCGAAAATTACATTTCGTTACCTGAAAAGTAATATTTCTGCTACAAATTTTTTGTTACATTTTACGGGTTCGTTTTTTATATAAAAATTCTAACTGTAAAAGATATCTAAATCCTGAAAATATAAAAGTATGTACGCTCAGGAGAAATCAAGTTATAACCAATAATTGATAAATTTAATTTTTTTTGCGCCATCTCTAAATTACCTTATTGTCGAATTTGAATGTAATTCGTAAACTAGTTAGGATTTACAAAAAAAAATGCAGTTGACTGTATAAAATTTCAATGTCCTCAAAAGTTACGGAAATTGCCTTGAAAACAAAAGTTACTTACATATTACGCGAGAGGGTCAAAAGTTACGAAAAATGTAAGAAATATAACTATCTGGCAACACTGTTCCGAATACCTTTTTATACGACGTCGCGCAACAAACATTATAAAACTTAAATTAAAACTTTTGTTGAGAAACGCGCGCTTATTTGTATAGTATTCTTATATAGACGAACGGCTAATGCAGATATGTTTGTATAGGAAATAAAAATATTATGTCCGCATTTTTCAGTCTTAGTAAAAAAATTGTTTGTCTTAATAATAGGAATGTCGTGTTAAGAGGTTTGGGGTTAGTTATAAATAACTCTGTATAACATTTCCCGTCGCTAAAATCGTATAAGTGATAAATTCTGGAGAAAAATCGGAACCGTCCGCCTTATACCGAGTATAAGATTGCATTAGGGTTGCATACCGGGAATATCGTGACCGGGAATTTCGAGTCTCGACAACGTTTTGGCATTTTCGAAACTCGAGAGTGATTTTTTAATGTCAGGTATATCGAATATTCATTCCAAAAAATGAAAAAGATATATTTGCTTTTGCAAACAAACCAACGTTTCGGGCCCTTTACAGGTCCCATGGTCACGGTTGACTGAGCTGAACGGGACCTATAAAGGGCCCGAAACTTTGGTGTGGTGGAAAATTTGTTTTCAATCCATCCGGAGATTGCTAAGAATTGAGTTGGAAGTCCTAAGAAGAGACCTTTGTTCAACAGGGAACGCCAGGCTAAAATAATTCTTTCTATGTTTTTTAGTTTCTCATGTATTTTAATTAAATTGTTAAGAAATTCTAGCTAACTGCATACAGGTTCGTAATAACCTTAAGATCGATTGAGGCCAAGTCTCTCCGTAATTGACGAAACTTGTTACGCACATAACTTGAAGTTAATCCTGATCCCTTTGAATTAACTCTACGACGGAGTTGGGTAAAGTGTATAAGGATATAATGATTTATTTCATATTGTCAATGTTACAATATTGCCTGTCTGAATGAAAAATGAAGAAAATGAAATTAAAATTTTTATCTCTTTCTTCTTATGCACAATAATAATAAGGTTGGAACTTCCTAGTAAGTATTGTCAGTAGACTAACTTCCTGTCACAAGTATATGACAGAATGGAAGACCATTTCTCTTCAGTAACGGAAATAAACATACTAATCACAACAATTCTTCTTTTCGTATTAACTGTCGTATTTCCATACACGGACAGCCCTGTAAACTGTACCATATCATTTGTGTAGGCACCGTTGGTGTAGACTCTGCACATCAGCTTTGCCGCCGCAGCTAGTTGCCGCAAGAGAACAGTAGGGCTGGCACGATAAAGCGCGACTTGAGCGAGAGTGACATAAAGCGCAAGATACTGCTATTCTCGCATAGAAATCACGCGCTCTATGTCGCTACCGCTCAAGTCACGCTTTATCGTGCTAGCCCTACATAAGATGAAGACTGAAAATGAGCAATGCTGAGTCTTTAACCTTTTTGTCCACATTACTTAGTTGTATTTTCTATTAGTCTACAATTATTTTCTTATGAGATTAAGTGACGGGACAAACAAGTCATGCGCCTGGTGGCAAGCGACACGTCTGTCCGTAATACTTGCAGTGCCGCTCAGAGCTTTTGGTCGCAAAGATCTGAGAGGTACTGCAACTGCGCCTGTCACCCTGAGACATAAGTTGACAAGTTCCGTGTGCCTGTAATTTCACCAGCACCCTTACCTTTCAAAACCGGAACGCTCACATTATTACTTGGCGGCAAAACCGTTTCACAAGAAGCTTTACTGCTTCTTAAAACTCAAGACTCAAGACGCAATTATATATTATAATAATATATAATTTATTATGCGCGCGTAAATTACAATTAACTTTTAACAATATTACAATTATTTTTTTCTGCCTCTGTGGCCGAACGGTTAGCATGCCGGATTCCCGGGCCGGGAGAAATATTTGTATAGCCTACATTTGTTTATCTCGTGAGTTTGAGTGTAATTTGTGGTTGTCTATGTGTGTGTCCATGGCACCCGCGACACAGGGTTTCCCTAGTGCGGGGCTACGTTGAGTGTGTGCGTTATTATTACAAAAAAGTTACATTTATATCCAATAGATAAGGTTAACTCCGAAATATGTAAATGTATATTTTTTCTTGAAAATGTTCAATCAATAACACAAAACAACGTACATAAACCTATAGAAATTTTTCGCATATAGTCATTGACTTACAATTATATAGTACAGTCGTCGTTTACACTACATAAAAATTTCATTATTGGGCTGATTATGTAGGTAATATTACATTCCTGTGGCACACATTACAGCTAAACGTGTTTAAAATACATCCATTACGGATTAATGTTTAGGTATGAGCCAGATTCTCATTAAACTCTAAAACTTATTTGGTAAATATGATACGAGTAAACTTCCCAATATACTCAATTCATATTAATATCTACCCATTGGGAATTTCCTTTTCATCAATACCCTAGTACCTACCTGTACTCATACTTACATCTAGTTAAGATTAAGGTAAATAATTTCTGTAAATCTGAATTTACGTAATAAATATATATATATATATTGAATTTCCGAAAACGTAAAACCCCCTTTGCCTTTATAAAGGCAAAGGGGGCAAATATTTCGAACATTCGATACTAAGACTTTCGTATAGCACGTTGTGTTTTGTGTCCAGTGCAACATATTTACAGCCATTTTGGAAGCACCGGCGCTAGCTCATATACTGCCCTGGGTGTCCATAGTTAAAACCGTAATAAATGGTAACATAGAAATGTGAACTAACTCATTCTTATTCGAATCGCATAATCTGCTCACCATCTCATTGTGGGTAAGCAATAGTTTATTTTTAACCGACTTCAAAAAAAGGAGGAGGTTCTCTATTCGACTGTGTTTTTTTTGTATGTATGTTACGCGATAACTCCGGTATTTGTGAACCGATTTTCATGATTCTTTTTAGTTGGAAAAAGGGTACCTCAATAGTAGTCCCATTTAATTTTGAAGAAAATCATCCACCTCCAAGGGTGTCTGTTCACGCATGAAGATTCATTTTTATAAATAGCGCCTAAATTTTATTATAAGGAGCAATTATTTTAATGGTTGATTTTGCTATTCACCAACTTAAGGCGTTTTTCACTCAATATACTTTGGAGTATTGAGGACCCATTTTTATTATCTACTGAGTCAAGTTCCGTATAGTGGCGAACTAGGGTATGAATCCGGGTTTGCCCACTTTCAGATAACCGATTTCAATAAAACTTGGCAAATTGGTATAATTCCACGTACTTTTGAGATCGGTTTTTTTAGTACTCTATACTGAGATTATTGGTGAATATACTTGTACTCAAAACGTATAATTATATTTATTTGATATTGTCAATAAAAAAAAATATAATTATTTATTTTTTATAAATGAAAATCACATCCAAATATAAAATAATTAAGTACTTTACTGTCATTTAAATTAATATTGTTTTATGCGATCATTGCATTATGAGGGTGCCTAGAGTTGAGATTTTAAGACCTAATTATATAATGATTGCATACAATACGTCTTCTACGAGTAAATAAAATTATGAAACACATCCAATGTTTCATGTATATTTTGTTAACAATCCATGACCACAAACTCATACGAAAGCCAAACAAACGCTACGAAACAAAACCGAAGAGATAGATAGGTGGCCAAGTACCTACCGCTTACCTTAGACTATTCCTTTATTTTTTTCCATTCTCTAAGCCGCTTACCTATATTTTAACCAAACACTTTTTTTATAAATGTTTATGGCCCGGTTTCGAGACCTTTAGAGCAATTTAACCAATCAGGAGGCAGTTTGAGTAGCATCATATATGTGATATTCTAATTAGCAAAAACTCGACGTTCTTTTTTTGAAACTCATTATAGTTCTGTGCACAGATGGAAATTTTCCAGTACCATAGCCAGTAGAATTTTGAATTGATTCAGAACTAAAAAGACCGCCTTCGTGATAAAGTCAATGAAATTAGAATTGACAATTAAAATGCAGGAGTACAAAAAAATTAAATGTGCTGATAGCCCAATAATACTCTGTGGTGACATTGAACCCAAAAGCAGAAGGCAACGAGAGACGCGTTGTTGCAAATCGACCGGCACTAACGCGCTTAGAAAGGATCCGCACAAGTACGCAGAGTCTTAAGGCCGAACACATGATGCCTTTAACTATGATTGACAACCTTATGGCTGGGCTGCTAGAGCAGTTTACAAAACTTACAAAAAAAAACTTTTTTAGGAGATTTCTGGGTGAATAATGACAGCTATTGTATTTATGGTGTGTACTTTTATAAATAAATAATGTGCCAGACAATCAATTGCCTAATCTCAAACTAGAATCGCAAGTTCCCAAATTGGTGCTACCGGGAATCGAACTCGGGATCTCCTTGTCCGGCGACCACAGTGCAAACCATCGGGCCACAAAGGTAGTCACTGTGAGCAAAATGTTATCGTCTTAAGAATTATTTTTGCGTGCAGGCTACGACGACGGTCGGTCACACGCAGCTGATTTAATCATGTCATCACAGGACAAATAACATTTAAGTAATATTTTATTATAAACAAAAATAGTCATCAAAATAAGGAACGTGGCTAGCTGCAATCTTTGCTTGCAAACAAAACTCTATTGGGGCTGGGAAAATTTCAACTTTACACTTTTGTTCGAATATCGCTTCCATGCAGAGCTACGAAACAAGATCCGTCAATGTATAGCTTGATATGCGGCCGTCTATACAACTAATTTATACTAAAGTTGGATATTAAATTAGAGATAGCAAACAGACAGCTATTAACGGCACTTTGAGAAATACTCGTAATGTTGCCACGTTTACTGTATGGTAATGTGATTGGTTCAGTTCTTAATCAACTCAATGAAACAGACTCAATCCAAAACAATTTTAAGAAATATATAATAATAATAAAGCAAACAAAAAACATACGAAAACACTATTATGAAATTCATAAAACCACTTAATGATACGCCTTGGTTGACTCCAAAGCTTAGTCTCTACGTAGTTCTATTTTATCTAATTATAACGTTCTTGATTTTTAAAAATTAGTACTTACAAAATTATTACTTTGATGACCTACTTAGTGCCTCAGTAAAGTCTACCCTTTAGGACAGGACTTTTTTATTTCTTTCAAAACTGGCAACCCTCTAAATATGAGTCTACTATCTCTGAGTAAAAAGCTTAGACTATTATTTTCCATCCTCTAAGGTAAAAAGCCTACTTTCGTTGTTATTTTTTTTCTATTTTTCTTTTTTTTTCGCGGTTATTTTACAGCCACTTGCAATTGTTTTTGACACAGTATGAGTTTTGTTATAGTTCGAACCGTTTCCAAAAAGAGTTTTACTCGATGGGGATAGCTTTTATTAGGCGTTAAGAGTACATTGTATAATAATGCTAATTTAATTTTTATCTATATATGACTGTAAACAAAAGTAAGGTGAATTCGAGAAGATTTAGCCAATACGATTTACAATTAAAATTGTAAATACGACTATCTCTTCCAACGTGCTTACTAATGTTACTTATTAATATGCATTTATATAATGTATATAATATAATGGATATCTTTAGCGGAAGCGCCTGCTGTAATGTATATGCAATGGAAATGTTCATTGCGATACGCACAACGTGTATTGTGAAATCCACAGGCGCTTTTATCGCACTGACTCAATGGATCAGAAACACAAGAAGACAACATAAACAAACGTTACACAACACGCCAAGGCCAAATATCATACAGCCACTAATAAAAAAATAAATAAACATAGCTCAGTATGTTGTGATTCAATGATTCAACAATCAACGAAATTGGCAAAAAACAAAGCTAACAGACATAAAAGAAATCGCAAATATCTACTCCAGTCGTACTATTAAGTTTCAAATGAATGACTAACTATATCGTGCTTCAATTTGACCTAATCGTGACCAGTCACGCATTACCATGACTTTTTGTTTTCTATAGCTTTGTATAGATTGCTCTACTTGCGCCCTTGGACTAATGGTCGCTCTACAAATAAATCTATGGCGTACCTATAGCATTGAAAACTATCGATTACGACTCCGAATATAGAACCCGGAACGTAACTCAGGCATTATAAGTAATATTCAGTATATGATTAAGTTTATGACCGCACTGTGTTACAGGTTGCGTTAAAGCAATGTCTGAAAGGCGTCATGTTTGTTTCAAAATACTAAATTATTTGTGTTTGAAATATTAATTAGGAGAAATTATCATTATATTTAGGAAGTGACTGCAATAGGAATACTAAGCCTCAGTTTGGCCTTGATTCCCAATCGGGATGCCAGTTTTGGCGGTCGAGTGAGCTCACGCGCCGCGCCTAGTCGTATACCACATAAACTGCGAGCGAACGCCCGCCGTCAGCCGTTCATTAGCAGGCTTCACCGGCCATCGTCTGCCGCGTAGTGCAGTTGCGTTGCTAGTCGCGCGCTAGTTTCCGAACGCACATCTGTACGCTGCGCGCCAAAAATTGGAAAAAATAATTTGGATTGATAAGCGCGCGATTATTGTGTTGTGTTCTTAAAAAAAATTAAAATGGGTGTAGTGAAAAAAAGTAAACCAAAAACGGAGAAAAAAGACGATTTAAATAAAAAAGGTGAAGTTAAAAATGATGTGGCGAATGGGAAGAAAGCAGATAAGAAAGTGAAAAAGAAGAAGAGAACAGTGTCGTGCTTACAGTGCATCAAGTCACATGATGATGGTACATACTACACAAGAATAGTTTTTATATTTTATTAACAATTTTCAGGACACATTGGAAATGAAGTTAGAAAATTAGAATTTACTTTTATTTCGTTAATTTAATTGCGTACAAAATGCATACTGTTAATATATTTTGTAAATCGTATAAAGCGTAAATTAGAATGTTATTTGGTAAAATAAAAATAAGGTCGTTAAATCAATATTTTTCGTAACTATACGTCTGAGTAAGGTGGTTTGCATTAATGTTAGACGTAACTGGTTGATAACCATTACCACGTCTCCAGCCGTGACCAGGGGTCCGAAACGTTTTTTTTTTAATGTATGCTCTCGGTGGCCTAACGGTTTACACGCTGAGGGCGCTGGATGCAGAGGTCCTGGTTTCGAATTCCGGTAGGACCAATTTGAGGAAATTAACTTTTCTAAATTGATTCTGATTGGAGTGTTTTGAAAAGTGCCTCTGAGTGAATTTCATTGCTCTGATACTCATAGTACAGGGAATATAAAACTTGAGACCAGACAATTGGTATGCGGTGTCTGCCATTATCATTATTATTATATATACGCGATTTAGATTCGAAGAATAGTTTAATTTCCAAAAGATTATAATTAATTTATGCACTATTTCCTCATACATTCCAGGTTTTTGAGGTGAAAAGAATTGAATTATCACTTTCTACACTTTTGTTTCAAAAGAAAATTGTATTAAATAATTTGTGTAATTGTTAAATAAGATTTATTGATATCATAATCACTTTGTACGCAATGATTGATTGCTAAATGACTAAATCATAAAAATGACTATATAAATACATTATATGATGTGATAATGAAATAAATAGCACGTTTGACAATGAAGAATTGTATTTAGGAAAATGACGTCAAGTTTTACTTCAAACACATATTCAAATAATCTTCATTTCATAGGTAAACAAATCACGCTTCAAGTCACCACATTGATTACACTCTACTTTTCATTCGTTAAAAACTCCAGATGTTGCATTTTGTAAATAAACATTTGTATACATTTATCATTTACGTTATTTCTTTCAAGTATGATACATTAAGATAACCTGCAAGAACTAAACGGGATCCACTGCCATGAATTTTGTCATCCAAGTACCCATGTACTTTTAGTGTAAAGTTTTTGTTTCACTGTGGTTTTCAACCTCGTAAATGGCAAATTTTTAATATCCATTAAATTTTTTTTTTAACTAAATCTTTACCAACTATTTGATGTTATTGCCTTTAATGCCAGAAACTAACACAAATGCCTTTAAAGAACTTTATATCGCAATATGCATCGAACGTATGAGTAAAAACTAGAAACTAACCTAGTTTTCACAATTTTCGCGCGGGAAAACAGACATGGTACAGTAAATTGCAACACAACGACGAATTTGTTCGCGATGTTAATCATTTCCCTTTCCTGTTATCTTTCACAAACGTTTATTTTCCACCATTTTTCTTTAGTTACTAGGGTTTTGTAATATGCTGTGTATTGGGTAGAAACTTTGACAAATCGAGCAAATCAGAAGATAACCACCTTGGGGGTGGCCTCAAGCCTCAGCATGGCAACAGACACTGGTTCGAGTCCGGCAAAATCGAAGGATTTTTTCTTTAAGCTGTTCGATCTTTGGATCAATAATAATGAATGATTAAATATAATGCATCGACGAGTCGGTGGCTCTACGGTTTGCATTTTTGGCGGTGGTTAAGAGAGTTTTTGATTCCCGCCAGGAAACATTTCGTGATATGATTAAGATGGGTGGTGTTCTGGGTGGTACCCCGGAATGCATTCCGTTGCACTGGTTCTCATAGTACAGCAAATTCCCTAGTTTGAGGCCCTGTAATTGGCGTGGCATTCTGGCACATTAAAAATTTGCTAACAAATAAAGGCGCCTGGTTTTTATAATGCGATCTGTAATTAAACTCTGGACGGGACGAACGAGTTCTGCGCCTGGTGGTAAGCGATACGCCTATCCCTAACAGTTGCAGCTCCACTCAGAGCTTTAAGTCAC
This sequence comes from Hyposmocoma kahamanoa, assembly GCF_003589595.1. Classification (NCBI taxonomy): domain Eukaryota; kingdom Metazoa; phylum Arthropoda; class Insecta; order Lepidoptera; family Cosmopterigidae; genus Hyposmocoma; species Hyposmocoma kahamanoa. Next base: position 8,251,895 of record NW_020653743.1, on the reverse strand, counting down.
AAAGATTTAAGTTGACAAGTCCCATGTGCCTGTAATTTCACCAGTGCCTTTAACCCTTCAAAACCGGAACGCAGTGATGCTCAAATAACTGCTCCGCGGCAGAAATAGGTAAGGCAGTAGGTACTTTCCTGGATGAACTCTTTCACAAGGAGCTCTACTGCTACTAAGAATAACATTAATTAAAGTAGCAAATGCTGGTGAATTAGCACAATCACTGTATTCCCACGCCATTTTGTTCAGATGTTATAATACGAAATGTTAACTTCCACCCGAGGCATAAAAGGTTTCGCTACCGGGTGGATCAAAGGTCACGTACATCGTCCTACCCGTTGTAGTAGTCCGAATTCTTCCTACGCCAAAGGTTACGTATATAATGCCACCGAATGTGCTTTGTAAATTGTTTAAATTAGTGATTTAAACAATTTGCATTAGAAACTTTCTTAATACGTAATCTCTCTATAGTTAATTTCTAAGTAGTTTAATTACAAATCTTGAGCTTTTCCGAGTTAAAATATATTTCGATTTTAAAGCTAAAAAAAGTTACGGTTTATTCACTTTTGCCATTTAAAAAGAAAATACTCGGGTTATAGTTTAAGGTAGTCAATGTACATGTACTACAACTATAGGTACCAAATACCTATAGTTGTAGTAATACAAGATAAGTTGACCCCATCACATGGGAATAATAATGCTCGGGGGGGAGAGTAAGGTAGCCCAAAGAAATATGGAATACACCATGTCGAGTATACCTCTAAACGGCAAAATACAAAAAACACACGAATCCGGAGTCGCACTAAGCTATCTTACGTAGGGTGTATTACAAAACATAGCGCAAAGAAAATGACGATAAGCGGGTTGCTTATGCCGCAAAATTGATTATCAGTGGAGCAGAAAAGGTCTGGAATGGAGACCGGGGATCGGCACTTGAAGGGTTAGCCTCCCAGATGGCTAGACGGACGTACGATATAGTCAAAGGGACCAGAAAAATGTGGATGCAAATGATTTATGTGATCGGTGAGTCCAAAATCGGCAAAAGATGTGCAAATAAAAAGGCTTACACTCATCAGTGGATAACTAAAGGCTGAAGAAGAGATCAGAACCTATATACATTAAAATTTCATGCTAAAGTTAAATACATTTATAAAATAAAATAAGACATGCATCGTTATCACGCCTTCAAAGTTCTTGCAAATGCCGACGATCCTGTAGTACTAGCTTATCCGAAACGAATGTTGTTAATTGGCTTCTGCACTCAGTTTATGTCCAATTACTATGAATGCTAAACCAAGCTCTCGCGGAAGCAATAAGTTCCGTCAGCATATTATAAGTTATTATCACCAACAGTTGTGTCACAGTACTGATTTAGTAGAACCAACTGCACCCGGTTTACATTTTATTTGATTATGATACACGGAACAGCAGTCGGCTCGCCGTCATAACCTAATTTTTGTGTTTACGTCCAGAATAAACTCTTGAGTTTCGCAATGACCGCGCGAGAGATTTTAAAACCATGCGCCCAAGGTTGAGCGTATGGTTTGAATCGGTTTGGGGCAAAATTGGGAGTGAAGACGAATATTATTACGTACTTTTTAATGTATGTATACACAGCTGTATGGAAAGGTTACGACCATACTCGACTTATGATCAATAATTACTCATCGCGTTTATGTCAAACAACATTACGGGTACTGTTTTTTAGTTACGGGTATATGGGTTAGGTATACTATAAGTATTGGAAAAATATACTTTACTGTTTAATATCACATAGTTGAACTGCCTCCATGGCCGAACGGTTATCATGCTAGTCTCCCACGGAGAGGTCCCGGGTTCGATTTTCGGGCCTGCATTTATATCTCTCGAAAGTTTGGTGCAGTTTGTGGTTGTCTACGTGTGTCCATGGCATCCGTAACACAGGGTTTCCCTAGTGCGGGGCTATGAGTGTGTGCATTATTTATTTATTTATATATTAATTAAATTATTAGTTAGTTCTGTCCTTTTGCAAAATTCTCGATTTTTTTACTTTCTATTAATACTAAATGTGAACTGCTGTGACGTAAGTAGATACTATGAATCTTTATTGGCTTGATCTTTGGGCACACTTCCTTTCATTATGTATATGCTCGTCTAGTCCAGATTAATTCTAAAAAAGTCGTAATTAATTTCAGATGAGCTTTGAAACAATTCTCTCTAAATTTTGAGAAGAAAAGTTCTGTCTTTGTAACATTGTTAAATTACTGAACAGTGCCTTTTTTATGTTAATCTTTTATTTATTTAACATCCTCACAATTACGTTTGAGAATCCTTCTGTACCAACCGATATCTACACGTGTATCCTTTCGATACACAGAACACGTCCATGGCACCTGTGTCACTTTATAATAGTTTTGTTTTGCTATCTTGGAAAAGGCCTACAGGCTTTCCGTCAAAAAGTATCATAATATTACAGTTTTTCGCTAGACTAATAGGCCGAAAATCGATTCGTGTTAACGATGCTTCCGGCCAATAAATAAGTAAAGAGCTATGGCTAACTAGATTTTTCGTGGATCAAATTCGACGGAAAATAGAGATGTTTTAGTAACAACAAATTTTCCTTGTTTGAGACTGAATAACTATTATATACATATATCTGTTATGCAAACTAGTTAAAATTACTGCAAAGATGACTACATGTCGGAGTTTTGTAGGAAGGGCGCAAGCGACATTTCGTGGATGTTTCAGGAAAGCAGTTTTAAAGTACATATTTATGTCCGGATTTAAAACTTAAACTTAACTAAAACCAAAATTTAATTTTAAAACAGGACGTAAATATTTTAAAATAGTAGTTAAATTGAAAAAATCGACGAAATGTCGCTTAGATACTATTTGTACGTAACAGCGACGATGTGTGGTTGTCGTATGAATTTAGCGTACCAGCTATTTATTCAAGTAACAAAAAGAAAACATATAGGAATATCATACATTAACAGCTTAAGTATTAAGACTGTGCCTAGATCATAGGTTTCCAAACTTTTTGGTTCACTTAGGCAAGATAAAAAGTTTCTCCCCACCATCACCACAAAAAATAATTGAAAACACGTATTTTTTATATTAACTTAAATAAAAGATTGTATAGTATAAAATAAAAAACGCACTGTGCAGTAATTTAACAACGTTAGAAAGATAGAACTTTTCTTCTCAAGATTTAGAGAGAATTGTTTCAAAGGTCATCTGAAATTAATTAGACTTTTTTAGAATTAATCTGGAATAGACGAGCATGTACATAATGAAAGGAAGTGTGCCCAAAGATTGAGGTAATAAAGATTCATAGTCACTGCTTACGTCACAGAACTTCACATTTAGTATTAATAGAAAGTAAAAAACATGGAGAATTCTGCAAAAGGACAGAATTACTTCTGAGTTATTCTGCTGATATATCTAATACTAAATGAATTTTGCCTTTAGACATGAATATGTAAGATTAATTTTAAATAAATAAATAACGTGCACACTCTTAGTCCAACACTAGGGAAACCCTGTGTTGCGGGTGCCATGGACACACGTAAACAGCCACAAATTGCACACAAACTCGCAAGAGACTTAACACAAAAAATCACTAGGAAACAAAATATGGAGTAGTTTAGTTTATATAGACAATTCTGTTTTTTTAAGTGCGCCAAGACCCCCTGGACAGCATCAACGCCTCCCAATTGCTTCCGAGGCCCCTACCTCGGACTTTTCTGCGCCTACTGGGGTGCGGTGGAGACCACTTTGAGAAACTATGGCCTAGATTAAATGGATGGATTTGGGCTGCCAAAAATGTTTCTAGCGTCGTTCACATATGAACTGTAAAAGTTTAGCTGTTATGGGGCTGAATACAACTATTTTAGAGAAATCACGAACAAAATGCTTGTCTTATTGTAATGGAGGACGGGTGCTTCTCAATTGAACCTTGGTTTTCAAGTGTATATGACATTTGTAAATTAAATAAAAATAGATATTTAAAAAAAATCTTAAATTGGCAACCTTATAGGTCATCATTAGGCTTTGTCAATATTTACTAAAATAAAGGAATGGGATTTACACATTTCTAACCTTAAACAAATCCCGCCGTGGGCATACGTATATCGTTCTCTATCCGATGATATATGTCCGAAACAATTACTATCAAATAAGTAACACTTGCCAAATTAAGGGACGCATGATGCGAATTACTTCACTTTGACATTACACATTTGGCGAGTATTACATTTTGGACAGTTATTGTTTCGGACCATTGAGTATATAACCAGAAATAGAGACGAAATGTCATTTAATTTGTTTGAAAACTATTCTGCCATATTATTACTGTGACAACTGCGCTCCGATTGGGCAGCCCGAATTCGAAACAATTGACGCGTGTCGTTAATTGTTTCACTTCAAATCGACCAGTTAACTTGAGCTTTGCTATAATGCACGCTAATTGCAAAATTACATATTTAATATTTATTTACCGATGAAATTTGATTCCGTTTGTTTTGCAATTAGATGTGTTGTTATTTTTCCTCACACCACCGAATGGAACAGCATGCCATTGTTAGAGATTATCTTTATTATAATAAATACATAATATTTTTGGGATATACGGAGACGTACACACAGGTCAGTTGTTGGCGCTGTACTATTTCAGCTTTCTAATTTGCAATTTCAGTGCAAACGAGAGTTGATATTTATAAGCGATGTATCACTGATGAGATACCAGGAATGTATGGCCCTTATTTCGTCTCTATTTCTGGTTAAATACTCGATGTTTCGGATGGAAGTCGGACGGAGAACGAGAGTTCAGGGCCTGTATCGTGTCTGTCTCAAAAGTTCCGAATTATAAATTCCCCTTTGGAAATATTTAGTAGCAATTCTGCTACTAAATATTTCCTAGGTGCTAACGGTGAAATAATAATGATAATAATGTGCCAGACAACCACACCAACTGCCTCGTCTCAAACTAGGGAATTCCCTGTGCTACTTGAACCAGACAGCACGGAATTCACTCTGAGGCACTTCCCAGAACACCCAGACCAGAATCAATTTAGAAAAGTTCATTCCCTAATTTGGTCCTACCGGGAATAGAACGCGGTACCTCCACATCCAGCGCCCACAATATAAGCCGTTGGGCTACCGCGGTGGTTTAAAAGATGGTGAAATACGTGTAGGAATCAATTCAAAACCTTTTGGAAAACTGTATAAAGTCCCCAACCCGCATTGGACCATAGCGTTTCTATCTACAGTGGCGTACCGTGGGGGTGCAGTGGGAGCCATGGCCTCGGGTGGCACGACAATGGGGGCGGCGGCTTAAAATTAGGAAATAAATTCCACTTTTTGAGACAACGATATCCTGAACAACACAAAAGTGGCGAAGGCAGGCGAATATAAAAAAAAAATTGAGCCAAATCTGTCCCAACGAACTACTTTTGTAATCGTGAAAATAGAGGGAGCAGCAAATTTGAGGTAGTCCCGGGCGGCAGAAATCGCCGCTACGCCACTGTCTTTCTATTAAGTACTTTAAATGCTTTAAATACTTTCCTTACACATCGTGCGCAACAATGGGACTTATGGTACGAACGTAAGTTGATAGTATTGTATCTGGTTGTATCTAATGCAGGAGTTTCTCAACCACATTTCTCAATTTATAGGAAAAATAACATTTATTCTTATCTGCATCTCTCCCAAATTACACACACAGGGCCACAGGCATAGAGGCGCAGATTCGAGTGTCAGATCAAAGGATATTTTTCTTTGTATTAATTAAAAAAACTAGTGGAATTTTTCACAAAAAATAAGTGCATGTCCTGGAAGTAAAACACATCATGATATTCAGTAAAATAAATATAAAATTTATTCCGTTTTTTTTGTTATACAATATAAGCTGCAGTTGATTTAAAAAGTTGAATAACGCCGCAACACATGACCGCACATAAAACTTGATTTTTCTAGTATGTAACTACAGTTACATCATGCGGCAAAAAAAAAACAAACAAAGTAGGATTGGATAATTTACACAGGCATGCCAAATGTGAGGCATCATGAGGTCATAGCAAACTATAGCAGTTGATTATCACACCATTGTAACTGTACTAATAACTTATTAGCATAATTTGCTTTATGATGCTCACTGGAAAAACATACCATTATGGGAGAAAAATGGATAAAAGACGTTCTTGTAGACTGTTTTTTCTTATTATCTTTGTCTTATTGTCCGAACCTGTATATTTTATATTACAAATATTTGTACAAAGAAAACAAAATGTGCATATTACTAAAAGTAATTTCTCTTCTAAGCTTTCTGATTGAACCATTTAACATACCGTAAATTTAAAAATAAAACACTGATACCAAACAGTGTACTCCAAAAGGTCTAATCCGTAAGCTAACAACCCATCGAGACCAGAGTTTAATGAGCTCAGTCAATCAGACTTCAATACATGTTATCAATGTTTGCAGTACATCTGTTATGAAAAATTCATTAGTACAGAATTAATAATCTCAATATAGAGTACTAAAAAAACCGACCTCAAAAGTACGTGGAATTACATATGATTACCAAGTTTTATTGAAATCGGTTACCGGAAAGTGCGCAAACCCGGATTCATCCCCTAGTTCGCCACTGTACGGGACTTGACACAGGAAATAATAAAAATCGGTTCTCACGACTCAAAGTATATCGAGAGAGAAAAACGCCTTGAATTGGAGAATAGCAAAATCAACCATTAAAATAATTCACCTTATAATAAAATTTAGGCGATATTCATAAAAATGAATCTTCATGCGTGAACAGCCACCCTTAAAGGTTGATTTTCTTCAAAATTAAATGGGACGACTATGGAGGTACCCTTTTTCCAACAAAAAAAGAACTATGAAAATCGGTTCACAAATACCGGAGTTATCGCGTAACATACATACAAAAAATAAAACATACAGTCGAATTGAGGACCTCCTCCATTTTTGAAGTCGGTTAAAAATATAATTGATTCGAATCGTGAGAAATATTCTTATCGTTCATTCAACTTCGCATATATTCAGTGCCGGATCAATTCATAAAGAAAGCCGTACTTTAGAGGATCACGTCTCAGGGATACGAAGTTCATAGCTTGGACACGCGATAGACGCCCCCTTTTGCCTGGATTCGCAGATACTAATTAAATAATCATTACGGAGCCCAATTTTTTAAAAGAAATAAATTGACACAGAGTGTTGTCATTTAGTCGGAAAATCCGGGAAAGCCTCGTAATTTCGAGTCGTATCCCATGGCCACAAATTATACGTTACTGTTCTGTATATCATAATAACGTTATAAAAAACATATCATATTACTAATACTAGTTTTTGCTATATGTCATTATGAATACGTTCACTGCTCGCTGCGGTTACTCATCGTGTTCCAATCACTCTATTTTCTATTTTCTTCCCATCAGAAACCAGAAAATGGATATACATCTAGTGCAGTATAACTCTTCGTGCGAGTCCTTGAATCCACAATATGGGATGGAACCCCAGCCTACGTCTATTCCCTCGATAACAGAAAGGGGAAGGTGGGATTAAATCGTACAATTCCATCGTACACTCTCTGTTATAATAACTTTACGGCTGTGTTCAAGGCTCTACCGCTTTGCCTCTGCTAAATCCGAGTCACCTATAAGTTTCTCGGCATGCTTTTTAACCAAATCCAAGGTGGCCGGTTGTTATTTAACAGAAAGGAAATCAGCATACATCCTAGGCACCGACAACTCCATTCTGTTTATAATTTTAAAAGTATGACTAAGTCTATTATGAATATAAGGCTTTTAAATGTACTGTAGGATTTTGATAAATGACTATTACGTAATACTGTAGATTTGCAAAATTGCTAAAAATTGTTGATTTTGAGTAGCAGAAAACGGGACACTGTAAAGTGAGAATACTTAGGTCACCCAAGGCACTTAGTCCGATCCTGTTTGTTGTACTCATGGAAACAAATGAGCAAAAGCTGATGCGATACCTAAGGAATTCCTTAAAATATCGCTACTTTGACATAATTACACCTTTTTGAAATAGATGGTAGGAGTCGTAATTTGTATTCAAAGACATTAGAAAAGCGGTTATATTGATTGATTGGTTCGGTCGTCGCGTTAATTATTGGTTAGTGGTTACTTTACACTACGGTGTCAAAACATTTCAGTTTGAAACGATAACTTCTTACTGTTATGGATACCGACCCTTATTTAGAGACCCCATAACCTTTTTTTTTTAATTACCTAATTTTGTCGATATGGACATTCTGTTTCTCCACAATCACATTTTCAGACTTCAGGTTTTCAGGGGCATTGACATTGGGCGTGTCCGATACATTCAGCAGTTAATATATTGTTATCTATTTACTAAATGAAGTTGAGATATTTTGATGTAGTTATTTAACATCAATCATACCGCCAGCTTTCCTATTTTGCTTGATATTGAGTGTAACAAATTACAATTAATGATTCTTTTGAGGTGTGCCCTAGGCATTTCGGACTTAGATGTTCATTCGAATTATATACTCCCCAACGAATAATTCGAGGCACTTTATACTTTCAGTATTAAATGCCCAAACTTGAAAAATGTTTGATTGATTAAAAACTATTATACGATTTTAAATCTGGTAATTGTAAAATTTTGAATTGTTAAAACCGGGGAATACTATTTCTTCGATAATAACAATATTTTTGCATTCTAGCTGTTTAAGAATAAAAATACAAGGTGCCTCGAATTACGTGTCCGGGAGCGTTTAATTTCAATTTTGTTATATAGCTATCATCATCAACCATTTCTGCCGTTTAATTTCAATTTTATTATATAGCTATCATCATCAACCATTTCTGCGTCCTACTGCTGGGCACGGGTCTACTCTCAGGCGAAGGTTTAGACCATTATCCGTGGCCCAATGCGGGTTGAGAAGTTCTCACGATTTCTGAGGGTTGTGAATCTTTTTCGACGTACAGGTGTTATCTCATGAAACCTGTAAACTCTCATCTCTCATGGTAAATTTCGCACTTAAATTTCTATTTGAGAGGCAGAAGATCAAACCGGCATCATTATCTGGCCAATACAACTCAATTCAAAATATTTTATTGCATATTGTTTTGTCTGTTGTTGTTGTTAACTGTAATCTTCTGAGCCAAGATAGTAAAAACGAAACGGACGATTATAATAAATTAGATTACAATAAATTGCTTTCTTTTACAATTTTTTATTGGCAACGTGTAATACCAGAACTTACGAAAGATAACAGAGTCCATTTTCCTTCTATCATAGAAATTTGAATACAATTGGTGCTACTTCACAGGTGGAACATGTTTTTTGGGCATGGTCGCGTAAAAATAATTTATGCAGTAGCATCCCTCAACATAGGCACTACAAAAGTGAGAAAGCCCCAACAGAATCCTAAAGATCATCGGTAGTGCCCCCTCAGTAGGTATTGATCCCAGAATTTCTTATACAGGAGGCAAATGTTCTAGCAACTAAGCTATAACTGTTTCAAGAAAATAAAAGTATGCATAGAAACTTGATATACATATATGTATGTATAATAAATATTAGTCGGAAAAAGTCGCCTCGTAGTCTAGTCGGAGTAATTTATACAGCGATATGGCTTCAGTATACAGGGAGAATATTTTTTTCCACATTTTTGTAAGGGCGGTTATACCTATCTTACTACGGGATACACTAATATCTAATCACCCTACATTTTGGTCAAATAGGTATGAAGTATAATAGTATTAAATCTAATATACTTAAAATTATTATATGAATTTGTAAAAGTTGTTCGTATTTATGGGTAAAATCACCCTATAAAATATTGTATAATAAAAAATACAGGTTTTAAATCTCAAATGGTGTTAGTATTCATGATAATATAAAACTTTAGCAGATTAACTTAGAAATTTAAATTATCACTACCAATCCAAATTTTCTTCATTCACAAACGATCACAAACTGAAATGATCGTACATTTTTGTTACAACGTGTATTTTATTTAACTTTATTACCATACAGATCTCCAGAGAGGATTTCCCGTAATAGCCATGCTCATTTGTAATAGGTACTCAAGGACCCGCTCCTGTCAATCTACAATCCTTTAGTACTTCCTTTAGTCCTTTAGCCTTCTACGACAACCACAGAACCATGCCGTATTCTTCTTGCTAACTTACGTCAATTTTGATGAGATCAGTCACATGAATACCTTGCTTTATTCCATACAATTTCAATCATCATAATCACAACGGCGTTTGCCAAGGTCAAAAAGATACGATCAGGCGTTACAATGGCTTCATATGCACAATTACACACTAGTATGCCAGCTGCGTTTGATTATGTGCACATTGTAGAATATACCATCGCATTAGTACAGTTGTATGTTCTATTGTCTGTTGTGCGATCGTTAAAATCGTTAAGATAGACAAATCATTACATGGAATGTTTTTAAGGATTGTCATTTGTTTCTTGCGTGAATTTCCTTTGAGTGGATGATTTGCGGTTAGTTGCTTTTTTGCAGTGTCATTCGCTAATAGCTAGATTTGATTGCAATTTGATATGACGTTTGTGGCTTGATTTTTGTGGACAATGGAGAACACATATTGATTTCCTAGGGTGATAGATAGATAAAACGTTTATTTGGATCTACAGACACATAAACATAACAGAAAAATACGTAATAAAAGAAAAAAAACAGCGGTCGCAGCACCGCCTGACACTCGGTTATGTATACGTGTTGTGGCAGTGCAAAAAGGCCATGGTTCAGCGGCGGTGTTAACTCAGGAGCAAACCGCTGATTTTCAGCTATAACCTAGAGGATGCCGCGGATACGATAACCAGCTAGCTGACGTCATTTCCATGACGTCAAAAATCATCATTTCAAAACTAAATGAATACGAAATGTAATATAAATATAATAAAAGGTAAACCGTGGCCATGGGACCTGTAAAGGGGCCGAAACGTTGGTTTGTTTGAAAAAAACAAATATACGCGATTTAAATCCGGAAAAATAGTTTCATTTCCTATGTGTAACAATCGCGAAAACCTAAGAACTTGATAATAAAAGATATTTTTTTAGATTTGATTTAACTATATGAATAATATAATTAAAATTATAATGAAATTTTATGTGAACATTATATAAAAGCCTCGCGATTTTGGTACTTTATAGGTGTAAACCTATAAAGTACCAAAACCTTGGTTTCTTTGAAAACAGAAATATATGTGATTAAGATCCGAAAAATAGTCTCATTTTCAATGAAAAATACTCGATAAAATCCTCATGATCCACAGCCCGACTTTACCCGCTTATGGGCATAGGCCTCCCGTAGTTTTGTGCCATCCACTACAATCTTGCCCTAGTCTCTAATCACTGAGAAAAATTTGAACAAGAAATATTAGGATCACCATCAACCCATTTATACGGCACGGATCTCCTCTCAGGCGACAGTTTTAGACCATAGTCGGCAACTAATGCTAATGCGGGTAGGGGACTCTACACGTTTTCCGATGGTTATGAACCTTCCTCGATGTGCAGGTTTTATACAATATTTTCTTTCACCGAAAAGCTAGAGTAAAGGTAAATTTCAAATAAAATTTCTCAAACTCATAGTTGCAAGTCAAGATTTAAACCCACGGCCTCTGCTATTGGCAATCACAGTTGTTATTTTATATATATTGGATACATCCCTATAATTCTTTTAAAACCTTTACGATTCTTAAACTTCAGAATTTTCTAGTAGCAGTAAAGCTCCTTGTGAAAGAGGTCGTCCAGGGTAGTACTTTTTCCACCTTACCTATTTCTGCCGACAAGCAGTAATATCAGCATTACTATGTTCCGGTTTTGAAGGGTAGGGGTGCTGGTGAAATTACAGGCTATGTCAGCACTTGTCAACGCCCGTCACCCTGAGACATAAGTTGATAAGTTCAAAACTTATGTCTCATGGAGACGGGCGCAGTGGCAATGACCCTCAGATTTTTGCGATTTAAAACTCTGAGTGGCACTGCAACTGTTGTGGACAGGCATGTAGCTTACCATCATGCGCACGACTTGTTCGTCCCGACACTTGATATTATATATTTAAAAAAATACTTGTCAACTTATGTCTCGGGGTGAAGGGCGCAGTGACAGTGCCCATAAGATCTTTGCTATTTAAAGCTCTAAATTGCACTGCAACTGTTATGGATAGGTCTCTTATAGTATATGATAGGTTATGTGCGCACGACTTGTTCGTGCCATCACTTAGAATTATAAAAAAAAATCAAAAGCAGTTGTGAATGTCAGCTAAACTATGGAACTACATGATTTGCTGTCGTGATGCCGGCTTGCCGCCTATTTAGGTACTCACCACACTTATCGACACGGACTAGCATAAAGCTTTTTCTTTTTAGTTAATAAATTTGGTGACTTCTTTAGTAGCCATGCAAAATCCAAATTATTTTGTAGCATTTAAAAAGAATCTAACGTTTGGTATCACACCAATGGAAACATGAGAACAATACTTATATGTAACAGGTTGTTGGCCTGTAGCCATCGTATCGTTCATTAACCGTATCATTGCTGACCCCTATCGCGGTGAATACATGGTCTTTAATTAATGTTTCCTAACCTAAATAACTGTAATTGCTCACATCGTGTCTACTTCGAGCGCAACCTGTCTGGAACGAATTCTACTCCTTTGGCTACACAATGCATTTTATAACATTTTAAGGTACGAGTCACGCGAAGTTAACCTCTTATACGCTTCGTTAGCCCTCAGTGACAAGCTTCAATAAAGGTGTCGAAATCACGCTTTGCCTTAGTTCCGGGTGATCGACGTAGTGTCAAGTCGAATATGGAATGCCAGACTTATCGACAAAGAATAGCAATAACTGTTAACACTGCCAACGCGAAACGACTATGTATTTATCGCTCTTATTGCAAGGACAAAACTTTTTCGGGCCGGCTCAAGCCAATTCTGCGTTGATAAGTGTGATGATTATCTATTTGTTCTTCGAAGTCCGTATGACAACCTTTAATTCCTTACTAAGTCCTCTCAAGAAAATCTGAATCTACGAATTAGAATAATTGATGATTATTTTGCTCTATTTCTACTGTTTCCTTATTATGTGTATTTGTTTTTATCACACCTTGTATGTATATTCAAGGTGTAAAAATATTTTTCAAAGATAGATAATGGTTTTGCAGAATTAAAGGTCAAATCAAATTCTTGTTTTTTTTTTTTGCAATGTCAAGTAGATCTATAATAATATACTCCTCAGCTATTGCGCATCAACCGCGCTACTATATTCAAAACAGTGGCTCGATGTACATGATGTTTTTTCCATTTACTTTGTTAACATTATAATGAGATACGCATAGCGTGAGGTATCGTATGTGACTATCTGCAAAAAATAATTACTCCACACTCATTTTGTATGTTTCGAGCTATTATGTAATCGAGATCGCGTTTTTTTTTTTCAAACAAACCAGGTACCAGTGTCATTTTTGACCATGGTACCTGCAAAGAGCCCGAAATTTTGTTTGTTTGAAAAATATACGCGATTTAAATCCGGAAAAACAGTTTTATTTACTATTTTGTACGTTATTAAAATCTTTTTGTGTTTAAAAAATCGATATGCAGTGTCTTTAGTAAGAATTTTTTGCGTAAAGTAGAAAAAATTTGGCCTGTGACTTTTCCTTTTCTAAAGTGTACGGGCGTACTTTAATATATTGTGTCATGGTACTTGTAAGACAAATCATCACCAGTTGTACCATTAATGGTACTGGCTGATGATACAATTGACCTGGAGAGCCTTTTCCCCCCGCTGTCAATGTATCAACTATACAATTTAAACTACTTCAAATTATTGTAATTGATCCATCAATGGAGTAAAGCGTCGATGGTTATGCTCAACCTGTCATTTACATTGAAACAAAACCTTTTAGTAAATAAATTAACTCTACATACTGACACTGGCTGATGATAGGACAACATCCATTACCATCAAATAGTAGAAACAAACAAACTAACATGCATGCATTACTTCTAAGATTGCCAATCGGTCGGTGATGTCACGCCGCGCCTCTGAGGTTATGTGGCTTGTTGTTCATACATAGCGCCTTACTAGTTTATCTACGAAGTACAGTAAATAATATAAAACCACCACACATGACATTAAAACTTCATCAAGACTTCTTTTTAGCATTTAAATTTACAATATCGCATGGTTACGGTTTTATTAATTAATACTCTGTTATATAATAATAGATTAATATGACAATAATGAAAATTAATATTTTTTAGAAATTGATACTCGTTACTTGTACTAGTTACTTTCTATAGATATTTTTGTAGTTTTTTTTCTTATACCAAGTGCCCGTCGCGATCGAATTGAGTTTTTTTTTATGATGCCGAGTGACGAAAGTATGTATACTTCTTTGAAAATTATTCACTCTATTCGACTTACAGTAAATTAGATTGTGCATTGATGACGTAAATCTAGGTCACTTTCTTTGTCGTAAGTTTCCTGCCATATACAGCACCTAAAAATAGAACTTGCCAATGTGTCAGCGAGGCCTTCACGTGTCTTCGAACAGTTTCATGAAAGTCCGAGACATGTAGATTTCCGTCATGATGTTGTTATTTACAACACTGACATTCACCCCCATTTGGAAACGAATATAGAACCTTTAGCTTACAAGGCAAGCAGGCTATAACTGTTTCAGACACCCAGTAGCTGTAAATATTTTTTCTGAAATTCAATCTCGGTACCTATCTAACTGGTTTATACTATGGGTGCTGGACGAGGAAGTTCCGGGTTCGATTCCCGGTAAGACCTAATTGGGAAATTAACTTTCCTACATTGGTTCTGGTTCGGGTGTTTTGGGAAGTGCCCCAGAATGAAATCCGTTGCGTACAGCGAATTACCTAGTTTGAGACTAGGCAATTTATATGGTTGTCTGGCACAATACATTGCCAACAACAAAATTTTATGATAACATAAATAATAACAAAAGTACAGGAGTAATATGTTGGAAATGAGGATATTTATTTACTTGAGCAGTCTTATTACGTACATACCAATAGTTATTATCTATATCACACGTTTTGTCATAATAACCTATAAAGCTACATTGGCTACAATGTGTCAATGTCACAATGGACATAAATGTCACTCGCTTTAGTCATAAAAAAGTGTGGGCAGCCAACTCATAATGTTTCAAGGTGTTTTCGGACTAGACAACCCCTTACCACATACCAATTTATTCTCACATCTTGTATTTTTACCGTTGTCTACAGAATGACATTGACAGTTGAAAATGATTATCATATTTTAGATCAGTGCTTCCCAAAGCGGCCTATGTCGACCCCCAGTGGTCCACTCCTTCGAACAAGGGATGGCAAGATTCAGTAGCAGTAGAGGCCCTTGTGAAAGAGTTCGTCCAGAGAGCCACCTTACCTATTTCTGCCGCCAATTAGTAATATGAGTATTACTGCGTTTCGGTTTTGAAGGATACGGGTACTGGTAAATTACAGGTACAGGACTTGTTCGTCCTGCCACTTGGTATCATAAAATAAACATATCAGTGAAAAAAAAGGGTGCTCGAGACGTCAATGGAGTTCCACGAGTGTGGAATCGTAGAACCCATATTGGCAGGTTGTAACCAAAATTTTGACTTTCCATAAATGGAATAATCCATATTACATAGATAGTACAGAGTTAAGAGCACGTCGAGGTTACTTACGACACTTAAGACTTAAATCCAACTCTATGCCGCTTACGATAAGAACGGTCCAAAGTACAAAGTGTCAAGCTTGACGTGCTCTTGCCTGTACCTATGTACTTTCATAATACTTTCTTATGATAGCACATGTAAATGACCTGCGAAGTAAACATTTCACAATAAACAACATTATTCGGTTAGATAAAATAATGTATTGTATAAAAGTTAACATGTATTTTTTTCTAAAGTTTCTCGCTATACAGGTAATTTAATTTAAATGTAAGTTAAAGTTAACGCATCAACGTCAGTAATACTGTGTCCGCTGTCAAAAACAAGTTTATGAATTTGAATAAAAGTTCATATTGGAAAAGCAAGGGGACGTGCAAAACAAAAAAAAATTGTGGTCTACCAGACGAAACAGTTTGAACACCTCTGCTTTAGATAAATATAAAGTACTTGTTTATAAAGATAGTTATAAGAATAGAGCATTGTCAAAACCCCTCTCGTCCTTCTAATCCAGTTACATAATCTAGATTACATAGTAAGATGTGTACAAAAACTGGTAGGTGACGAATCATCTAACACAGTGGACTTGGCAATGAAATATAAAACAAAATAACAAAGTTCGACTCGGTCGAACTACTCACTGCGATGACTATCAAAATGTTGGAGCTAAAAATAAAAATGCATCATAATGTTTGTTGTACCGAATAGGACGTATGTATAATTTTTTATTTTTTATCGAGTTCTTAGGTTTTCGCGATTGTTACACATAGGAAATGAAACTATTTTTCCGGATTTAAATCCTTTTTTTTTTGTTGTTTGATTTTTATTCTTTATTTAATTAGTACGACCAAGACGTCTGATGGGTAACATACAAGCCTTAACTCGCAAAGACCTGAGGGGCATTGCCACTGCGTCTGTCACGATTTCACCAGCACCCTTCAAAACCGCAACGCAGTAATGCTACTTGGCGGCAGAAATAGGTATGGTGTCAGTACTTCCCTGGACGAACTTTCACCGTCGTTAAGAAAACTCGAAACTACTTTATATGACATGCAATACTATAAAAATAGCAATAAAATATAACAACAAACTATA